>NC_091453.1:63174576-63512766 GCF_964237555.1 Oryctolagus cuniculus
TAAAACTTTACTTCATGAATTGTAATCTGTTTTTCCATGGCATTACATTTTCTATTAAGACTTACTATATCGAACTTTCCAAAAGTCCTTTCTAAAAGTGAACACCAGCACTTTTGAAGTAAGAATTTATATTACTACTAAGTTGATTTTTCTTATTTTATAAAGTGATAGAGCTTTTTGAAAATTAAATTTTAAATTCCTAATTTTATTCTTGAGTGATAGGAATGATTTATAGCTTCCTAAATATCCCTCTTTGTAAAGGAAAACTTCCTCCTTTACAAATCCACAGAGAACATACCTGTTGTGGTTGAGTCTGTTTTGTGATTCTAGATTACAAAACATTTCTTACTGCTAATAAAAATCAAATATTATACAAAAGCAAGACACATAGTTTAGATAATTAGAAAATGAGCCTATAAAAGACATAAAAAATAGAAGTATAATGTTCAGATGGGATTATTTTTATTTTAGGTTATTTCTTTATGATGATAGGCACAGTCCGTTGATGTTTCTCAGCTGTATTGAGAGAAAATACTATTCTAACCTCCATAAATATCTTTGATTTTTTTTTTTTGACAGGCAGAGTGGACAGTGAGAGAGAGAGAGACAGAGAGAAAGGTCTTCCTTTTGCCGTTGGTTCACCCTCCAATGGCCGCCGCGGCCAGCACACCACGCTGATCCGAAGGCAGGAGCCAGGAGCCAGGAGCCAGGTGCTTTTCCTGGTCTCCCATGGGGTGCAGGGCCCAAGCTCCTGGGCCATCCTCCACTGTACTCCCTGGCCACAGCAGAGAGCTGGCCTGGAAGAGGGGCAACCAGGACAGAATCCGGTGCCCTGACCGGGACTAGAACCCGGTGTGCCGGCTCCGCTAGGCGGAGGATTAGCCTAGTGAGCCGCGGCGCCGGCCTATCTTTGATTTTTAATAATTGCTCTGTAACATTTTTGTTAGAAGATTTCTTTTAAAAACCACTTACCTATTTGAAAGGCAGAGTTACAGAGAAAGAGGAGAAGAGACAGAGATATCCAGTCACTGGTTCACTCCCAAATGGCCACAATGGCCTGGCTGGGCAAGGCTGAAGCCAGTGACTTCAACTCTATTTGGATCTCCCATGTGGTTGACAATACCCCAAGTACTTGGGCCATCTTCTGTTGCTTTCCCGGGCACATTAGCAGTGAGCTAGATTTGATGTGGAGCAGCCAGAACTCGAACCAGCCCACATATGGGATGTAGGCATTGCAGGTGGTATGGCTTAACTCACTGTGACACAATGCCAGCCCCAGAAGATTTCTATTCAGTAATTATAAAACCTATATATACATATATAAACTGTAGTTAGCTGTTGTGTACCCTGTGCTGTGGGGAGCTCAAAAGGGTAAATGCAACTGTATAAAACACAGGCCTTCCTTCTCTTTCTCCCTAATATTTAATCATTGCCTCCTGGTGCAATATTTCTATGCCTATAAAAGGGAATAATTTACCATTCTCATTTACTTCTGTCCCAGTTGCCCCTCTTCCAGTCTAGCTCTCTGCTGTGGCCCGGGAGTGCAGTGGAGGATGGCCCAAGTGCTTGGGCCCTGCACCTGGCTCCTGGCTTTGGATCAGCATGGTGCGCTGGCTGCAGCGTGCCGGCCACAGCGGCCATTGAGGGGTGAACCATCGGAAAAAAAATGAAGACCTTTCTCTTTGTCTCTCTCTCTCACTGTCCACTCTGCCTGTCCAAAAAAAAAAAAAAAAATTCATGAGACTTATTGAGAACTCTGAAATCTGTCTTAAGCTAATCATTAACATTCTTATACACAATGCATTAATTAAGTTGAAGCAGTAACACAATAGAAATATTTTAATATGATTGTTTCCCATATCTGACATTCCATTAAAAGAATCTGAGAAGTTGTTGAAGTGGTACTTTCTCACTATACTAAGACAAAGCCTTTGTCAGAAAAAGTTTTAAATTGTAATTGATGACCATACATTTTAACCCACATAAGCTGTTTCCTATATGGTAGGTCAGGTGCTAGCAAACTTTCTAAAAAGGGTAAGATAGTAGGTGTTGTAGGTTTTCTGGGCCATATGGTTTCTATTGCAAGTTTCACCTCTACCTTTGGAGTACCTTACATTATAAATATGATTTTGCATTTTCAAGAGCTTCTACTCAGAAATCCTGGGGTAAATAGTTGAGATGAGCTGATGTTTACAACTGAGAGAAGGGGCATTGTTATCTCAGTTAAAGAGATATGACAAAGGTAGTAGCCATTCAGATGATGACTGATGAGAGGAAGAGAAGCTATCTTAACATAAATTGAGTGTCAAAGGATTAACTACTGTATAAAAGTATCTTGAAAACACTGCATTTAATGCAATCACTATATAGATTAAGGTTTATTGGTTTCATTTATTATAATAATGAATGTGAAGTCTGGAAATGTTGCTTCTACTTGAATAACCAAAACTAATAGATAGTCTAACTAGGAATCAAATCCACATCTGCTTGATGGAAAAGCCGTTTTATTCCTGCTATTGAAAGGCACATTGTGAATACTAATGCATTTTGTAAAGTTTCATCTCTTCATGGCACAGAAAACAAAAAAGGGAGGGGGACTAAATGTCTAATAGTTACAATGACATTTAAAAGGAGAGTTTCATCTATATTAAGATTGCGTTTTCTCAGGAAAACGTTTACATTTTTGTAAAATCAGGTTTGTTAAAATTTTTAACCATTGTCAGCTAGTACTAAGCTTGTGAAATCTATTTTTTTGCATGAGATTTCACTTCAGTTAAGTCAAGATCTCCATAATCCTTCAAACATAAAACATTTATTCACATCTTCCTTTGTATCAGTTTTTCTACCTACCATGGTCTTCCTCTACTCTCAAATTTAGAATCCTAATCATTGAGGCAGGCATTTGGTGCAGCATCTTAAGTCATCACTGACAACACACACATCCCATATCTTAGTACCTGGTTCAAGTTCCAGCTACTCCACTTCAGATCTAGTTTCCTGTTAATATACAACCTAGGAGGCAGCAGATGATAGCTCAAATACTTGAATCCTTGCTACCCACACAGCAGTCTCAGATTGTATTACATACTCCTGGCTTTAGACTAGCCCAACCCTAGCTATTTTTGGCATTAAAGGAATGAATCACCTGATAGAAGATCTCTCTGTATCTGTCACTCTCCCTGCCTCTCTGCCATTCAAATAAAATGGAAGAAAATAATTTATTTGCAAAAATTGGAGAAAAATTGCATCTATACTAGATATGTACAATCTGATCATCCCTAAAATCCTAGCTTAGAAATCATCACCTCCTTTTAGAAAATCACTGATTTTCTAAAGTCACAAAATTATTTTAACTATCATGATCTGCTATATTTATCTCTAAAATTTTACACTTAATTGTATCACAAAATGCATTTTTTCTCAGTCTCATATATATGTCTTGTCCTCCCAAGTAAGTTGTTTTAATTAAACTGTAGTCTCTAAGCAAATCTTTTGTTTCCTGTTACTTTTATATGCCTCCATTTAGGTATGTTTTAAATACTTAATAGTTCTTTGTTGAAATTAAGTACAAAATGCTGGATAATGAATTACAGAAATCCAATTATCTCCTTCCATCAAATAATGTGGCAAAAAATGAACAAAAGTATGGAAACATCTCATAAGGGAAAAATTGTTTTTTTCTCAGGGACATTTTATCTACAACAGAAATATTTAAATTATATACTGTCAGTGAACATATTTTATATCCTTATAATTCTTCAGTATTATCAATAATTAAATAAAAAATGTGAATATTTGATAAAGAATGTGAAGGGCTATTAATGTAATAAATAATAGATGTAAATTGTGAATGTTAAGGGTATTTTTTAAAAAATTACAGGTTAAGTAAATCTATTTGGATGTCTGATTATTTCCATATAATGTACGCTTGTATAATCAGTTCATTTGTGGCCAAGAACTAATACGTCTCCAGTATATAAACTCCTTTTGTCCTTATGAGAACATCATTGCATGCTCCCTGAAAAGGATGAGTGTACAGATTTGTATATTTCAGATATAGAGCAGTGCCTTAAAAATATATACTTTAAAAGTGTTTGGGGCAGGGAGGAACGGTGCACAATATTGTGCCATAGAGGGCAAAGCCGCTGCCTGTGATGCCAGCATTCCATATGGGCACTGGTTCAATCCAGCTTCCTAATAATGGAACCTGGGAAAGCAGCTGAAGATGGCCTGAGTGCTTGGGCCCCTGTCAATTAGATGGAGTTGAGGCTCCTGCTTCAGCCTGGCTACGCCAGGCTTTGTGGTCATTTGGGGTATAAACCAGCAGGTGAAAATCAATCTCTTTCTCTCTCTCTCTCTGTCTGTCTGTCTCTTTCTCTCTCGTGCGGGCGCATGTGGCCCCCTCACTCCCCTTTCTCTCTGTGTCTGTTTCTCTCTCTGTTACTCTGCCTTTCAAATAAGTAAATAAATCTCTTTAAAAAGTATTCTTAATAGATTGACTTGATAATTCGGAAGCACTGTAGCACATTTCCCTGCATGACTGCGCGACTAATGATCTCCATCCCAAAGCAAGACTATGTGAGTGCATCCCCTCAGTGCCTTCTCTGTAGCTTGTGAGTCTTTCCAAGAAATGAATTCCAGACCCCCAAGAATGGACCAGAGAGGCAGCATCTTGCATGATGGTTAGAATCTACAGCAAAAAGCATTAGCAGGAAAACACCCAGAAAAGCAGTACCAAAGTCCCTCTTCACCATGACAATACACCTGCCCTCTTTTCTCATCAGACAAAAACAATTTTGCAAGAGATTCAATGGAAAACCATTAAGGATATACTTCACAGTCATTATTTGACATCTGATTTATTTTTGGTCTCCAAATCTTAAAATTCTGTAAACAACACTCATTTTTCTTCAGTTAATAATATAAAAAAATGTGCTGGGGGAGCTGGTGTTATGGCACAGTGTGTTAAGCCACCACCTATGCAACTGGCATCCCATAAGCACTCCAGTTCGAGTCTTGGTTGCTCCACTTCCAATGCAGTTCTGTGCTAATGCACCTGGGAAGTAGCAGAAAATGGCTCAAGTATTTGGGCCTGTGCATTCACGCAAGAGACTGGATGAAGCTCCTGGCTTTGACTTGACATAGCCCTGGCCATTGCAGCCATTTGGTAGATGAACCAGTGCATGGAAGACCTTTCTGTCTCTCCCTCTCTGTTCATAACTCTGCCTTTCAAATAAACAAATAAACCTTTTAAAAATGTTAAAGTAAAGCCTGCATTGACATAGTTACATCCCAAGAAACCTCACTTCTTTAGGGAAGAACTAACTGGTTGGTGTCATCACTTAGAAAAGGACTTTGCATTGAATGAAGTTTATTTTGAATAATTTTGTATTTTATAGTTTTATCTTTTTGTTACAGTTTTCTATAATCCTAAAGAGTTAGCCTCATATATTCCCATTTTAGAAATTCATAGTGAACATTTGCATATTAAAACTTTGAGAATTCACACAATAAAATAATCTCTAACTTTGTTCAACACACAATTTCATAAACTTTATACTTGATCACAAACCCTCCTCGGTTCATGGTGTAATATCTACTAATAGCCCATGAAATTAGTGTTCCTCAGAACACACATTGGTAATTGCTGTTTTAACATAAGTCTTGAAAGTGCTAATTTTTTATGATAATGAAAACAAGTTAAAACAATGAAACGTGTTTACTGGCAACCATATGTGAATTAATGAATTACTTTTCACAAGTGAAAAATATTTTCCAAAATATTTTGTCTCAGAGGTATCAGTAAAAGACATTTTTTAAAAATATTTATTTTATTTGAAATATGGATAGATAGAATGAAAGAGGGATGTATACACACACACACACACACACACACAGAGATCTCATCCAGTGATTTACTCCCCAAATGCCCACAACAGGGCTGGGCCATGCTAAAAACAGGAAACCAGAACTCCATTCGGGTCTCCCACGTGGGTGGCAGGAGCCCAAGCACTTGAGCAATAAGTGGATTCCCTCCCAGAATACATTAACAGGAACCTGGGTTGGAAGCAGAATAGCTGGGACTCAAACCAGCACTTCGATAGGGGATGCAGGCATCCCACTAGTGTCCACCTCCTCTGAGTTATTCTTTTCAGAAGTGCTATGACTTAGTATGCAGATACTTTTCTGAATATTGACTATATATTGAAGTTTTTACAAAGATAATTTATTGTGTATTTTTAGCTTGACTGAAATGCACCACAAAAAATATTTTTCCTAAGGGATTGATTTAATGAAAATGTACAAAATGCTTTATCCATAGACTTAATTGATGAAATCTTAAGTGATCACAAGGAAGAAGGAAAATTGGTTCATATGTTCAGAAAGTTAAGATATAGTTATTCAGAGGAAAAAGTGTATACATAACTTCAATTATTCATAGCTAGGGGAATTATAGTTTAATCTAGATATGAAAAAATCCCTGTAAAATAAGATCTTTCCATAAAATCAGGTAAACTAGTCCAGCATACATTAAAGAAAATCAGTATCTGTGAAAATACTAAGTCACCAGTTATGTATACCTAGTCCTCATAAGTCTGCATTTGCTGAGAACCTACCCCTTAGGCCTCCCTCTCACTTAAGCAGTAAGAATGAAAAATCGTGCTTTCTTAACCTTTTCATCAAATTTTATGTTTTAACCTTGGCTTACTGACATGAATTCTTCTGTTTACTTCCTTTTTGCTTTGAACATGAGTAACTAAGATTACAATCTCTTTGCTACTGGTAGCTTAATCCTAATGTCGCAAGAATAATGAATCATAATACAGTTGACCTTATTCCTTCCCTAACTGCTTGGGACTAAGAGTTTAACAGATATGCTTTGATGTTAATGGTAAAAATATCAGAGGTAATAACCACCAAAGCTTGACACCATTTTCCTTTCACATTTTGGTGGCTTATGAGTATACGAGAAGAGAAACCTAAGGTTTCAATTTTGTGAGAGACCTAAGAATTCAGTCATTTCGTTCTGTTATGCTAATACTCATGTACTTTTGGTGGTTGGACAGCCATGTTCAGGTTCCCCTGACCATCAATACTTAATGTATGTATATTAATGGTGACTACCAACATAAAATGATGATGAATTCATTGTATTGTATGGATATTGTATCCATATCCTTGTGTGTGGAGGATGATAGTTTTTCTTTTTGTTACATTGTGTTAGGAGAAAAAAGACCTATATCCCCTCAAACTTCAATAAAATTATACATAATGAATGCCTCTGCAAACAAGTCAAGTTATACTTTGAAACAACTTCTCCTGAAGTATAACTCCAGAAAGAAAGAACAGTGGTAGCAGAATTCAGAGTAAAAAAAAAATTTTTTGCTTCTTTCTTCTACCATGATGTCTGCTGTAAGAACAAACATAAGATAATGGAATCTAATAGACAACAGTACCTTTTTTCAGTCCTATCAAATTCTTTGCTAAAAGATTAATGTCTTTCCTGAAATTTTCTTTAATGCACTCTAGTAGAGGTTGCTTGATTGAAGTCTTAGTCTGTAATTACTACATAGGCCAGCTGGATTAGAATTAACCTTCCATTATTAACATCTAATATCTTTTCAAAGTCTTGATGCAATATATAATATTTTGGACAACTTTTTCAACTATATTTAAAATTGTGTTAAGTAATTAAATTTCCTGAATACTTCATAATGATGCCCTTCACATAGCAGAGTGACTGCTACCACATATTAATGTCCTCATTTTGCTTTCATTATAACTTAGAGCAGCTAAATTATGCTATACCTCTACACAGAAACTGAAGTAGCAGTTGCTTTCTTTTCAGTAGTGAGAAACGAAAACTTCCATGCCTCAGAATATTAATTTCAAATGCTAATGCTGAATAATCTTTTTATGATTTTCAATTTGGAAACAAAGACTGTAGTCCTTAATAAACTAGAAAGCAATTTATAACAACTCATGGGATGGATAAAATACTTTTTATGAAAAGGAAATATTCTACAGGCAGTTACTTACAAATTGAATGAAAGCAGGAAAGAGGAAAAAATGTAGTCCCTTGTCTTAAAAAATATTATATCTATACTACCAACTACTCAATACCCCAAGGCCTCAGAAATGTATATAGCAAACAAATTTAGTAATATTTAATAATATAAATGATACACCAAATTCAGAGGAGTGTAAAGTCCATTAAAGCAGTGTTTCTTAACTTTTCCTGATTCTCAAATCTCTTTGAGAGACTGATGAAAGTTATTGAATGACTAAGAAGACAAATTTTCATTCACACAGTTTTAGGTGTAATTTCAAGGGGTTAATGGACTAGATTAAGTTTAGCTGCATATTTCTTGAGAATATTTAGGCACATTCTTAACTTCTTATTCTTAACACTCACATTTGATCTCATATTATGAAATGAATCCAAATATGCATGTGCCAAGTATGTGATATGTAGGGGGAAAGTATGGCATTTAATAGCTTATAGGCCATTGATAAGAGTCAGCCAACTATAAAGTTAGAGGGGAATCTTCCCACGTAAAACTATTCTACATGTGACACCAAATGCTAATTCAGAGTTCTCAAAACCATTCTCATATTTGATAACTCACTAAAATAATGCACTGAAAGCTGTTGTACTCATTACTATGGTGTATTAACAGAGAAATGTTACAAAATAAAATCAACCAAGGGTAGAGATGCATAAAGCAGAGTCCAGAAAGGGTCAAATGAACTTCTGGTCATCTTCTCTCTGTGGAGTAATAGACAGTATTATTGCCTCCTTTACCAATGTATAACAACATACACAGAATATTGCCAACCAGAGAAGTTTACCTGAGTCTTTGGTGTTGAGATTTTCATTGGATAGTGAGGCCCTACTGTCCATGAGACTAACATTTTGTCCACAGCCCTTCCAAAGGTTTGACTAATTAGTTCCTTCAGAAGTTAGAATTTATACAGTGTGTCCCAACTTATTCCATTTACCCCATATGTCATAAATCCCATTGATAAATTGTCTGATGGTGAAAGCCCCCAGGCAAAGACACACAGACAGGACATTCCAAGGCCTAGAGTTCATCTCTCAGTAGCTGAGGGCAACAACTAGACTTCTCTTTGGACAAAGTGAATTCTTTACTACATAAACA
The DNA here is from genome assembly GCF_964237555.1 of Oryctolagus cuniculus. Lineage (NCBI taxonomy): Eukaryota > Metazoa > Chordata > Mammalia > Lagomorpha > Leporidae > Oryctolagus > Oryctolagus cuniculus. The sequence continues at coordinate 63,183,741 of NC_091453.1, forward strand.
CTACCACAGCTGCTAAATTCAGCAAAAAAGAATCCTATTAGATTGGAATAGATATTCACTTAAATATTTCTCACCCAGGCCAAATCTCAGAATGGAATTTTTTGAGGCCTCATTGATAGTACTAGCTCTTGACAACAAATATGCAGAGCTAAACGAATAAATATTGAGAAAAGAAAAACAATTCTTATACTACTCTTTGTGTTTTGTTCATTGCTGTATCAACAGTGCTAAGCACAGTGTCTTAAATTCCATTTTTTTTAATATCTGGTATTCTGGGAAGGCATTTGGCATATTGGTTAAGAGTGCTTGGGAGGACTGCATCCTATATCAGAGTGTCTGGGTTTGAGTCACTCTTCCATTCCAGTTTCCATCTAACTCACACTCTAGGAAGAAACAGGAAATGGTTGGTCACTGCCATCCACGTGGGATATCCAGATGGAGTTCTCAGCTCTGGGATTTGGCCTGGGCATCTCGACAGTTGTGAGCATTTGGATATTGAAACAGCATATGGGAGATCTCTCTCTCTCTCTCTCTCTCTCTCTCTGCCTATGTCTTTCTGCCTTTCAAATAAAAAAATAAAAATTACATTAAAAAAGGAGGCATCCAATAAACATGTTTTTAAAAAATGAAATGGTGAAAAAATGAATAAGTAAATGAATGAATGATAAATAGATCATGCAAATTTAATAAAATGACACCAGAGAAACAAAGCTGACCAGGGTTAATCTAGCATTGTCCTGGGAAGAGTGTCCTGGTCCTGATCAGCCCATACTCTTTCTACAGTAGAGACAGACGCATCAGGTGTCATAGTTTGATTAAGTTTGGCTGTTAGAATATGAGTGAGGAAACTTCTGTCCATGTTTCCTATTTGTTATGACCCCAGGAGAAAATGTTCTACCCGCTCACCTGAATTATGACCAGCTTAGCAGTTACATTTCTCACTGTCAATGAAGAAACTGACATTGTGGTTTATTACTTTTCACGGATTCATTCAAAAAAGATTCACTGGGTACCTGGACACTCTGCAAGGTGCTCAGTATATAATGATGTCTCCTTTTCAAATTCCCTTTTCCTCATTAATTGAATCTTGACCACTTTTCTCAAAACACTTTAGCATAATGTTTCTTCACTTTCTCTGAAGACAACTAAGTTATCTTTAACTTTCAAAAGAGATTATTAGCTATCAACTCCTCAGCTTTCTTCCTTCACATCTACAAACTCATATGCATATGAAGCCTTTCCTAGTTGCTTTATAACTTAAAGCTATCTTTTAACTCTTCATATATCAACCACTCTTCTAAGTGATTTTTCCTCATAGGACTGTGAAGTATCACTATCATTCTCATTTAACAAAGAAATTTGAGGGCCGGCGCTGTGGCTCACTAGGCTAATCCTCCGCCTGCGGCGCAGGCACACCAGGTTCTAGTCCCGGTCGGGGCTCCGGATTCTGTCCTGGTTGCCCCTCTTCCAGGCCAGCTCTCTGCTGTGGCCCGGGAGTGCAGTGGAGGATGGCCCAAGTACTTGGGCCCTGCACCCGCATGGGAGAACAGGAGAAACACCTGGCTCCTGGCTTCGGATCAGCGTGAACATTGGAGGGTGAACCAGCGGCAAAAAGGAAGACCTTTCTCTCTCTCTCTCTCTCTCTCTCTCTCTCACTATACACACTGCCTGTCAAAAAAAAAAAAAAAAGAAAGAAAGAAAGAAAGAAAGAAATTTGAGCACAAAGAGATTAATTTGCCCACATTCATATAATTCAAATTAGAGCAAAGGTTTAAAGTCAAATAGTCTGATTCTAAAAGTTAACCCTGAACTATTATATTACAGGTGCTGTCTTGCTTTCCTTATCTGCAGTTAAAACTAAAGACTCCTTAGTAAGGACTCCATGTTGTAGCTCTTCCTCAGTTTCACATCCCACCATTCCTGCACATGTACCCTAGGACCCACCATTACTCTATGGTTCTTGAATTCTACTATTTTATGCCACAGTGCCTAAAATGAACTCTAACTCCAATTCACTGCTTTAAATACTTTTTCTGAGAAGTTTTAAACTTCCAAAAAAATAACACACATAATATTTGTCCCATCCCAAACCAAATTTTCTCTATTGTTAGTATTTAACATTAGTTAATGCAGTTTTTTCAATTAGTGAACCAATATAGATACAATATTATTAACTAAAGTTCACCCTTTAGTAAGATCTCCATGGCTTTTAACTAATGACTTTTTCTGTTGTGGAATCCCATTCAAGACACTAAATTATTAGTTGCCATGTCACTATATTCTTTGTCACTTTCATTGCTTTTACTTGCTTTTTATTATCTTGGCAGTTTTGAGGAGTATCAGTCAGGTATTTTGCAGAATATTCCTCAGTTAGGATAAGATTTTTTTTTCATGAGTTTTGGATGAGTTATCACAGAGATAGTGTGACATTTCATTACATCATATCCAGGGTGCATGATATCAATATGATTTGTCTCTTTTATAAAATAGTAAACATTTGATGATATGCATCACCAGCACTTAGCTTTGCTGTGACATCATTGACACTTGGCTTGAGGTGTCTAGACTCCACTTCTAGTCATTCTTTTTAAGATTTATTTATTTATTTGAAAGACAAAGTTACAGAGAGGGAGGGAGAGACAGAAAGAGAGAGAGAGAAAGAAAGAGAGAGAGAGAGAGAGCACTTCCATCCATTGGTTCACTCCCTAGATGGTCACAACGGCCAGGGCTAGGCCAGGAACCAGGAGCCTCATTGAGGTCTCCCACATGTGTGGCAGGGACTCAAGCACTTGGGCTCTCTTCTGAATTGGAAGCGGAACAGCTGGGACATGAACCAGGGCCCATATGAGATGCCAGTGTCACAGATGGCAACTTTACCCAGTATGCCACAATACCTTTCTCCTGAATTCTCACTGATGATACTATCCTTGACCACCAATCCAATATAACTTTATTTATTCTTTTGTTCAAACTGTTCAAGCCACTTGGAGTTCTTATAGTTGGCTCCTCTGACTCTCTGACATATTTATCAACATGTATGTTTTTATTTTTCTGAAGCACTTATTTACTTTCTGGAACTACAAGATGATTCAGAGTCACCAATGTGTAGTCATTTCTCCAAAGAGCCCTGGTTCTTTTCACTGGAGAATGGAGTATTAGAAACCACATTCTGGGCCGACACCACAGCTCACTAGGCTAATCCTCCGCCTGCGGTGCAGGCACACCAGGTTCTAGTCCCGGTCGGGGCTCCGGATTCTGTCCCAGTTGCCCCTCTTCCAGTCCAGCTCTCTGCTGTGGCCCAGGAAGGCAGTGGAGGATGGCCCAAGTGCTTGGGCCCTGCACCCGCATGGGAGACCAGGAGGAAGCACCTGGCTCCTGGCTTCGGATCAGCATGGTACACTGGCTAAAGCGCGCCGGCCGCGGCGTCCATTGGAGGGTGAACCAACGGCAAAGGAAGACCTTTCTCTCTGTCTCTCTCTCTCACTGTCCACTCTGCCTGTCAAAAAAAAAAAAAAAAAAAAAAAGACACAATCTGGGCACTAGGTATACCCATTGCTACTGAAGTATCCTTGCTTCCAGACTTCTCATCTGACAAAACAAGAAAATATATATGTGTATACTACCTCATGTGTATACATATGTGTATAAATATTTATATATCTGTGTATATATTAAGATAAACTTGGATTCATAGTGGTATCCCCAATTCTAATCCATTATCCAATGGATTTTTATAGCCTCTTCCCCCTGCTTGTCTAAAACTTCCATTCCTACAGTGAGAAATCTGTATCCCAAAACCTACCATCTATTTAAAAACAGAATTACTAATGCATAGTATTCACAAATCCAAGTTGTAGGAATCTATCCAAAAAAGATTGAAGCTGGGATCTCAAAATGATATTTTTCACAGCCATGTCAATTGCAGCAATATTCACAATAATAAAAAAGTGGATGCAACTTAAATGTCTACTGAAATTTGAATGGATAAAAAGATTGTGTTATATGCATTTTATATATATATATATATAATTTGTACTTATTCATGGGATGTAGTATTCTAACTCAATACATATATTTAGTGTATAATGACCAAATGAGGTTAATTAAGATTTCCACCTCCTCAGATATTATATTATCATTTCTTTCATTGCAAGCATTTGAAATATTTTCTTGTAGTTATTTTGCAGTTCCTGTAGTTATTTTGCAATGTATAAATTCTTTTGACAGTCAGAGTTAGAAAGAGAGAGAGAGACACAGAGAGAAAGGTCTTCCTTCCGTTGGTTCACCCCCCAAATGGCTGCTACAGCTGGCGCACTGCGCTGATCCGAAGCCAGGACCCAGGTGCTTCCTCCTGGTCTCGCATGCGGGCGCAGGGCCCAAGCACTTGGGCCATCCTCCACTGCACTCCCTGGCCACAGCAGAGAGCTGGCCTGGAAGAGGAGCAATCAGGACTAGAACCCGGCGCCCATATGGGATGCCGGTGCCACGGGGAGAGGATTAACCAAGTAAGCCACGGCACCGGCCCCAGGATTTGTATTAAATCTGACATCTGTCTATCATAATTTATAGGCAGTTGTTTCTGATTATATCCTTCACCCTTTTTAAAATTTTTTTAAAGATTTATTTATGCATCTGAGAGGCAGAGTTACTGACAAATAGCCGCAATGGCTGGAGCAGGGCTGATACGAAGTCAGGAGCCAGGAGCTTCTTCCGGGTCTCCCACGTGAGTGCAGGGGCGCAAGGGCTTGGGCCATCCTCTACTGCTTTCCCAGGCCATGGCAGAGAGCTGGATCGGAAGTGGAGCAGCTGGGACTTGAACTGGTGTTTATATGGGATGCTGGCATCACAGGCGGAGGCTTAACCTACTACACTATAGCACTAGGCCCCCTTCACCCCTTTTTAGTAGGCAATAACATTTTTGTTCCTTTACATGTCTTGTGTTTTTTCTTGTTGTTGGAAACTAAACATTTTAGGGACTGTATCATAATACTCTGGTTATTAGATACTTCCACTCTACAGTGTATTCTTTTTATTTGTTACTTAAATCGTTTAGTGATTCTCTGAATTCTTTCAGTAAAGTCTGAAGATTCCACCTTTTGATTAAATATTTGTGTGATTTTTTTTTTAACGCCCAACAATAGGTAAATGCAGTCTTTAAGCGACAAACCTCACCAGGGAAAGCTCTCCTCTGCATGACAGACGTGGTGCACAATCAGTGCAATCTGAAGGGCGTTTTAGTCAGGGATTAAGCCCTTTGCCGGGGACATACTCTCACATATATTTGCATTCCTAGGCCAAACTTGATTGCCCTTGGCTTTCTTTATCTGGGGTGTTTTGCTAAGATCTTCAGATATTTCCAGTCAAGGCCTCATTATTACAGGGATGAGGGAGAAACCTTAAAGATATGTTACTTTGACATTAATTGTGATTAATTGATTAATTTCGAATAATTGATTAATTTTGGTCAACTAATCGATTCATTGATTTTCCAATCTAATCAGGCCGGCTGCAATGTATAATTAATTGTAGACTACAGCCGGCGCCGCGGCTCACTAGACTAATCCTCCGCCTTGCGGCACCGGCACACCGGGTTCTAGTCCCGGTCGGGGCGCCGGATTCTGTCCCGGTTGCCCCTCTTCCAGGCCAGCTCTCTGCTGTGGCCCAGGAGTGCAGTGGAGGATGGCCCAAGTCCTTGGAACCTGCACCCCATGGGAGACCAGGATAAGTACTTGGCTCCTGCCATCAGATCAGCGCGGTGCGCAGGCCGCAGCGTGCCAGCCATGGCGGCCATTGGAGGGTGAACCAACGGCAAAGGAAGACCTTTCTCTCTGTCTCTCTCTCTCACTGTCCACTCTGCCTGTCAAAAAAAAAAAAATTGTGGACTACAGCTATGATACTATATCACATTAGAACTACTTTGTTCCCTCTAACTGTGTTCTGCTGTTCTTTATGCCACCCTTCACTATCCTTCTTTCCCTCCCCTTCCTAGCCATTTGTAACCTCTATTCTACTCTCTATGTAATCAACATTCTTAGATTCCAAAAATGAGTGAAAATGTTATACTAGTCTTTCTGTGCCTGGCCTATTTCATTTATAGTGACTTCCAATGTTGGTATATACGACAAGATTTCCCCCTTTTTCGCTGAATATTATTCCATTGCATATTATATATCATATTCTTTATCCATTCATTCATCAGTAAACATTTTGGTTGATTCTTACCTTAACTATTGTGAATAGTAAATGTGGGAATGTCGGTATCTCTTTGATATAATTTCCTTTCCTTTAGATATATTCGCAGAAGTGAGTTAGCTGGGTCATATGGTAGATCAATTTTTAGTGTATTGAGGAAATTCCATACTGTTCTCCATAATAGTTTTACTAATTTTCATTTGTAGCAGGAGTTCAAAAGATTTCCCCTTACTCCACATTATTTCCAGAATTTGTTATTTTTCATCTTTTTTTAATTGTCATTCTAACTGGACTGAGATGACATCTCATTGTGCTTTGGATTTGCATTTTCCCAATGATTAATAATTTTCAACATTTTTCATATACATACTAATATTTGTACATCTTTCTTTTGTGAACTTTCTATTAGATCATTTGCCTACTTTTAAGTCAGTTTGTTTTTGCTGATGAATTTCTTCAGTTTCTTATGTATTAAACACTCAGGAAATGAATAGTTTCAAATATTGTCTCCCATTCTTCTGCTTTGCTCTTCACTCAGATGATTGTTTTCTTTCTTGTACAGAAATTTCTTAGTTTGATATAATCTCATTTTTCTGGTTTTGCTTTTGTGGCCACTGTTTTTGAGGTCTTATCCAAGCAAGCTTTCTTTGTTCCAATGCCTTAAGTGGTTCTCCTATGTTTTCTTCTAAAAGTTTCATAGTTTCATGTCTTACATTTTGGTCCTTTATCCATTTTTAGTTGATTTTTGTAGGTAGTGATAGGAAGGGATGGAGTTTCATTCTACTGGTTATGCCTCTTCAGTTTTCCCAGTACCACTTACTGAAGAAAGTAAGTATCCTTTCTCCAGTGTATGTTGTGGGCACCGTTGTCAAAAAGCAATTGCTTGAAACTGTCAGGATTTCATTCTTTTGTATAGAAACATAATATTTATTCCATGGATAATGAGTATCAAAACGCAGTATGGTAAACTTAAAGAGTTCTGGTGTTTTGTATCACAGGATGATTTATGTTTTTATGGGAGTCAGTGGGTTAGTTTCCATGCTTATCTTTTCCCAGCAAAGTGCAGTTCATCTCAGCCAGGCATCTGGGTTTGCAATAACAGGACAATTAGTGACTCTCTCTAGGCTACACTTGATCTTAGCCAAAAGGCCGAGCTTCCATGCTGAGTCTTCATGATGTTTAAGGTCGCTGGCTCTTCCTTGATAAGTCCAAGTTCTCCCTCAGAGACTCTCTTCAAAATGCAGTCATTCCATTTTTGTCTTCATTCTACACTATGGTGGAGGTGAGTGCAGAACAACTCTATCTTGCCCCAAATTTCTCTAACATGCTTCAAAATGTTGGAGATAGTATGTGTTAGAGTATGAATTAATTTCTTGCTTGATTTGTTTTCTGGCCTTGTGGTTTTCAGATGCTTATACTAGGAATTTCAGGACACTTGCCCCTCAGCTTTTTGTACTAGGGATTTATTTCTAGATTTTTACTTTTAATTAGCTATTTCTTTTCTTTAAAAAACTTAAATTCACTCAAGTAACACTGATTTTTTTTCCTTCAGTGACCTGTATGTATTTGTTACTTAAAATGAAACATGTAAAAAAAATTAATTGATATATGGTCTGCACCACAGTGAGCCCCAGATAGTAAAGCAACCTGAAGAATGTTAATGGTATGTTAATAGCTGTTATATTGATTTATTTATGAAATGGCAAGAAAAACACCTGTACATACCCAGTACAGACTTCTTTCTAAATATTTAATTGGTTACATCTAGTTTATTTCATCCTCAAAGTGTTATAAAGGTAACAGATTTCCTTCAGCAGAATATTAAACTTTTGCTCCTGCACAATGTCATATAAAAATAGATTTTTAGTAAACTCTAGTTGAATTAGGTCTTGAGAAAATTAAAAGTAGTATAATACTTGGCAGATTTACACAATTAGATATCTGTCCCTGTGGTCCAGCAGAAACGTACATCCCTATTTAAGTGTTAAAATCGTTTAGAAGAGATAGAAATCTATGAAGGCTTAGAACTCACAGACACCTTAGCATAAGTCAGTGAATCCTTTACAATCAATAGAAAAAGTAAAAGAAACAATACTAGAGAAAACATACCTCTAAAAGATTTATGAGCTTATTTTAGCAATTAGACTTTTTCCACACACACAAAGATGCTAATGTGCTAAATACTGCATTCTGTCTGATATTTGATCCATTATATAGCAATAAAACCATTGCAAAAATCCCCAGAGGATTAGAGTAGTGATATTAACAATATAAGTTAACTTTTTAACCTGCCAAGTAGAAATGCAACAAAATTGTTAATGCTATATTAAGAAAATCACACGAATTTTCATTGTATTGATATTGTGGTTTTTACCCTTACCCAAGTGAGAAGTCATTTGTTTTCTTCATTGTGCCTTCATAAGATGTTATGTAGCAGAGGAAAAATATCTTTTCCTTATCCGTCACTAGGTTCATGGCTGAAGTATCTATAACAATGCTAATGTGTAACCCCGGAAGGCAATGGAGTAGGTCACATCTTCACATCCCTGCCACCCACATGGAGACCCAGATGGGATTCCCAGCTCCTAATAAATTGCTAATGTTTGTTGAAAAATGAACATATAAGTAGCATAGATAGTGCTTCATTTTGACTTGAATTTAAGACATAGAATAATAAGCCAAGACATAAATGGATTAAGTGGAATAATTAGTCTGTTGACCTATGAATGGCCAGTGTTCCAAATAATTGCTGAAGGTCTGGAGAATTTAAATTTGATTTTGTCGGAATTTATATTTGAAACAATATATAGTCTGATAAATAAGGTTGGATAACATGAAGTAGGTAATGACACTTATAGTCTTGTAAGTGTCACTATTTTGGATCTGAGTCATCATTTTGTTTGGAACAGAATCCCAATTGTATTAGTTACCTATTTATATGTAATAAATAGCTCTATAACTTAGCACCTAAGAAAAAGAATAATATTTGTTATATTACATTATGTTCATATGGGTCACGAATCCAGGAATAACTGCACTGGGTTGTTTCTGGCCTAATGTTTCTCATGTTTAATATGTTATCCTGGGGGCTGGCGTTGTAGTGTAGCAGGTAAACCTGCCGCTTATGGTGCTGGCTTCCCATATGGTCACTGGTTTGTGTCCTGGCATTCTACTTCCACTCTAGCTCCCTGCTAATGGGCTGGGAAAGCAGCAGAAGATAGCCCGAGTACTTGGGCCCCTGCTACCCTTGTGGGAGACCTGGAAGAAGATCCTGGCTTTGGCCTGTCCCAGCCCCAGCCATTGTGGTCATCTAGTGAGTGAACCAGCTGATGAAAGATTCTCTCTCTCTCTCTCTCTTTCAAATAAATAAATAAATAAATCTTTAAAAAAAAAAGGAAAAGAAAAGAAAAGATGATATCCTGAGTGGCAATCATTTAAAGTCTTGGCTAGGGTTGGGTTATCAACATCCAAAATGGCTCACTCACTTGGTTGTCGGCTAGAGGACTCAGTTCTTTCCCTCATGGACCTCTTTTCATGATATGGCAGCTGGATTAACCCAGAGTAAGTGACTCCAAAAAGAGCCAGAAGTTACAGTGCCTTTTAAAATCTTGTCCCAAATTACATCCTGTGTTTTCTGCTTTATTTCAGTTCATTAACATTAAGTCGCTAGTTCTTCTCATATTCAGGGGAAAATTAAACTGTATCTCTTGAAGAGCAATGTATTTGTCCACTTTCATTTATAACAAATACCTGAGGCTGAGTGAGTAATTTCTAAAGGAAAGAAGTTTATTTTGCTCATAGTTCTAGAGATTCAAGAGTATATACACAGCTCTTGTGAGAACTTCATGGCAGGTGGCTTCACAATGGCGGAAGTTCTTTTGAGATAGATCATGTGGTGACACAGGAAGCCAGAGAGTGAGGGAGAAGAATTGCTATTTTTCAAAAAAGATTTATTTGAAAGACAGAATTACAGAGAGAGGGAAGAAGGGAGAAGGGGAAGGAGGAAGGGAAGCCATTGCAGCCATTTGGAGAGTGAATCAGCAGTTGGAAGATCTTTCTCCCTGCCTATTCCTTTCTCTGTTGCTCTGCTTTTCAAATAAATAAACAAGCAAACAAATAAACCTTCAAAAACTAAACAGTGGACCCAGGAGCCCAGAAGACATACTGACTAGAATTCAGGACAAGTTTGTTTTGAAGAGCAGCAATTTAGTGGACACAGAAGTACCCAAGGAGTAATCTTGTATACCCTGAATACTACAAAGTTTAGAACAGTAGAACTTATGGAATGTTTTTATAATACAATTCTAAACTTGATAAGTACTGTCTTAAGAACTGAGCAAGGCAGAAACAGCATGCTGAATGCCTTCAGAATTGGCAACACTGATTTGAGAATCAGGAATTGACAGAGATGAGTTTAATTATATATAGATAAGCTTGAAATTGAAAAATAAATTGGTACTATAATACGCTTCTGATTTTGTAGAAGTATGACATAAAAGTACCATCTTTAAAATACATTGGTAATATGTGTATGTTAATATTTTGTTCATCTTAATATTGTTACTAAAAAGTGATAAAGAGGCATCAGTGGCCTTTAAGATTATTTCTGACTAGAGATAGAGTTTATACATGGGGTTCAGTGAATGAAAAAACACATGGATAGAATATTATTGTACTGTTTTTTTAGTTTACCTAAAAGACTGTAGTTGGGGTAGGTTTTTGGCACAGTGGTTAAGATGCTGTTTGGGACATCCATATCCAAAATTGAGTGTGTGGGTTCAAGTCCTGGCTCTGCTTGATTCACCTTTCTGCTAATGTGCACCTTGGGAGTTAGCAGGTTATGGCTCATGTAGCTGCATCTCTGCCACCAATATTGGAGACTCAGGTTGACTTCTGGCTCCTGATATCAGCCTGATTTGGTCCTGGCTGTTGCAGGCATTTAGGTAGTAAATCAGCAAATATCAATCTCTCTCTCTCATCTCTATCTCTATATCTGTGTGTGTGTCTCCCTCCTCCCCATTTCAAATGAAATTAAAAGAAATAAAATAAATAAATAAAGTATTGACATATTGTTCTTGCTACCCCCAACACATGCCAGTTTGCACATAATAGTACTGAGTACTACATAGCAACGGGAGGAAATTTACTCCAAAATTCTTTGCTACTTCATGATCAGTGCTTCTTAGCCTGGTTACATTTTAGTATAATCTCCAGAATTTCCACCATATGGATGACATCCTCCAAATTCCATCACCACAACAGAGGAAATAGATTCTGTTATTATTGCCTGATAGTATTGAAATTACTGATGTTGTTTTAGTGAATAAATGATAATGTGTGGTCTGCTTTATCAATCTTCTTTGCCTTCTATCCTGTAACTCTAGTTTTAAAACCTCCAGGTAGATCATCACAACTTTAAGTTAAAACCTTTCCGTTTACACTCTTAAACCTAGACATAACTGGTGGGGAGTTTGTGAGGAACTCTCAGGGGGTGAGAGTCACCCAGACAATGAGAGTTCATTAGTATTCAGAGATGGTGATTCTCCCTTTAAAGAAGCAGTCTAAATTGCTCAGAGATGAGAAAAAGTGCAAACAATAATCCAATTTTTGGAATTTACCCCTCATCGAAATATTCACAGAAGGATGATTTCTCCTTGGAAAAAGAATTCAATATGAACATCCTTTGCATCACAGAGCATTCTTGATACTGATTTTTTGAAGTAATATTAACTAAATATTTTCCTATTGGGCAGAGCTCTTATCTGATTCAAAATCAGATGTTCTGCAGTAGTTCACAGAGTGCAACAATTTTGTTCAACCATTAAGGGAGGAAGCAGGGGAAAACTATTAGATAAGTAAGGGTCTGGAAATAATTTGTATAAGAAAATCCTCAATCAAATGCATTCATTGGGTTTTTGTTTCTTTGTTTTTTGGTGATAGTGATGATCACTGCCACTGGTACTTTTTTTCTGTTTTTTTTTTTTTTAATTTTTTTCTACTGACTCCCAAGATGCACATTAACAAAAAGCTGAATCAGAAAAAGAGCCAGGTCTTGAACTCAGGCACTCAATATTGGATATAGATGTCTCAAGCAGGATCCTAACCACTGTGCCAAACATTTGACAAAAATATAACTAAATGTTGGTGAGGAAACAGATGAGGAGGGAAGCAAGTCACCAAAAATTATGGAAAATAAATTTGTACTTCAGATCTCACTTTTAAATCCTTATTCAATTTCTGTTGTCAGAAAAATATTCTGTATAGCACTTTTCTTCCTCATTTCTCTCCATCTTCTGGTGTCAAATTCCTTGAATCTGTCCATTTAACTTTTATTTTGAATCCCTTCCAATCGTCTCACAATCACCAGTATACAAAGGATGCTCCTACTGTCTCTCTAGATTTGAAATTGCCTGTATGTGAGCAGCTCCATACTTAAAACTATGGATCTACAAACACAGGTTTCTTTCTTTTCCTCATTAATTTGTTATTACTATCTAGTTTCTGTAATCAGGTTCTGATTTCCTTTCTTATTTTTTACTATGTTTTTAGATTCCTTTTACAGTATTTATGCGATTTATCTAACAATGTCTGTGCTCTCTGTGAGTAAGTTAGAGTCTAGAGAGAGGTGTTCCTCAGTCTTTGACTTTCTCCTCAAGCATGACTCCTATTGTTACCAGAGAATGTGCCCAGAATCTTGACAGAGACACAAGCAAGAATTCTAGGATGTGTCAGGGTTGAATTGCACTAGCAAGCACAGTTCATTGTAAGCAAAAGTACGCTTTAAGAGGCTGGGGGTTGGTGGTGGTGAAAGAGCATCTATCCAAGGGTCTGGGAAGGTTTTTCCTTTATCTGATCTTATAATGAGGGAATGGAATATTCACGAAATAGGGAAAAGAGTTCTAGAAGTAAAGTGGGGTTTTCCTGGAATTGAAGTATCACCTATTTTCTTTTCTAACAAGGTCCTTTGAGATCTGCCACTGTGATTTCACAGGAAGGTTGTAACTGAAACAGCAATGATGCTATGACTGACAGTGAGGGTGCCTTTTCTGGGAGATTCATCAACCTAATGGTTTTTGAGTTCTTAAGATAAGGAAAGACTTCGGGACTTTCCAGGACATCTCATGCTCCTCTCACATCCATCTGTCTGCTTCTGCTCATGCTATAGTACACATGTATTTGCTCACTTCAGATAAAGCACAATATAAAATCTTCCCTGAAAATTATAAGTATAATCCCTTGGCTTCTACACTGTTCTGTTGATACTAGTGGTTCATTGTTTGCAGTTATTCTTTATAATTCTTGACTCACTGTCATTGGAGAATATGAGAATTATAGCTTCAGCCCTTGCAGTGTGCTTTAAAACTTAAAGGCACTGGTCTCCTTATTCTTCAGTTCAGTTGTTGAACTGCATTTGGGAGTTGAACATCTAAATGTTTTATTGCTAGGCACAAAGTAGGGGAAAGCTATTCCAAAGAGCTAAAAAATATGCTGCTGTCACAGATGACTCTATTGGACTTCAGGATCTGAGAGATGGGTGAGAATATTTCCACTCAACAAGGTTAATTTCACTTATTTCTGAGGTCTAGGACAATCATTCCAGTCATTTTCTTCTCTATAGGCCAGGCAATTTGTCCTAATTTAGTCAGTAAACAGGGGAGGTACTGGGACAAACTGCACCTTGCTAGGTATATCTGGAGACAAAGTTTTAAAAATCTGTCTTCCTTGACTGCAACCACAAATGCAGAGTGGCTTCTCTTCCAGTCCTGCCCATTCCATTTATATGTACTCCACAAAACCTCCCAAATGGCTACTTCACCCTTCTTGCTGAATGCTCACAACTCTGCATTCTGACATCAATGGATGTTGAGTTTTGGGAAGAGCTAACTGCTTGACCAATGGTATACCTATCCACAGGGAACAATTATTTCAAAATAAGCTAGATACATGATCCAGCTTTATTTATTGAAAGCAGAGGCTTAGATTCGGTGGAAAGGAGAAACAAGGAACAAATGATTAGAGGCAAGGTAGGACGACCATTTTTCTTTCCTCCTTAAGATCTTTTAGTTCTGTGATTCCTCATCATCTGCTGAATCAAAGCCAAACATCTTAATTCACCATAAAAGGATTTCCATTCTCCGTCCTCAGTTTTCCTTTCCAAATTCATTACTCACTGCTCAACCACTACATACTAGACTCCATGTCTTTCAAAGCATGCTAAATTCTAAAATATACCATGTTGCTTCATACAATATTTCTATATGATTCCCATATTGCCCATAATATCTTTGTTCTTCCAATTAACTTTCATCTCTATTCCACTTATATTAAAATTAATTTCACATATCAGATTCTCCAGAAAGCCTCTGCCTGATCTCTTGAGGAAGTGAATAATGGTTCTTCCCTCCTAAGTACTCCTTTACCAAACTATTGGAATATTTCCTCACACATTTACTACAATAGATTGCATTATCTATTTTTAAATGTCTGTATTCCCATTTGATTAAGCTCCTTTTGATGGAAAGGGCTGACTTGTATCTTTGTGTCAGCCATAAGACTTTACACATGATGGATGTTAATAAATATTGAATGAATACATGAGAATGTGATATTTAATTGGAAAGATAGAATATTTTGAGATCTTGGACTCTGGCTGTGTCTTGAAATCTGTTAATAATTGATAAGACAGTGGATGATCGACCTTAAAACAAATGAAATTTAAAAAAAAACTATGTGGTCACTTGGATTACCTGTATTAAACTGGACATTTGGTGAAAAATTAATGGCTTAGCCCTTGCACTTAACTCTGTAAATTCAATTGCAGCCATATTTCACTTTTGTAAAACATTTGGAATATGGTGTCACATAGTAAACTCTCAATGAAATTATTGTTTACATGACCACAACCTGATGGATTCATTATAAACTCTTTGAGAGTAAACATTATGTCTCACTTACTGTCTAACCCATAGTCAGTGGTAAATAAATCTTGAATGAGTGGAGGACCTTAAGATCAATAAGACTACCATTTACTCTATGTATACCCAATGTGCTAAGTATTTTCTGATGGATAACTGCTAGTATTTGTCTGATTTCATACATGAGTAGACTGTATTCCCATGCGGGATGCCAGGATCACATGCAGCACCTTAACCCACTGCACCACAAATACATAGACCAGCCAATCAAATCCAGCAGTACATATCAGAGCCCTCGTTTAGTCCTGGTTCACTGGTAGCTCTGGACATGGTGTATTTGATTGTGGGTATGAAGTACCTGTCAGTTTACATGGCTCATGTGGGGGCTGGCGCACTCACTGTGTAGCTAGTTGTGTAAAGCACATCAGGCAGGTCACCTGTCGGTGTCTGAGTTCTTTCTTTTTTTTTTATTTGAAAGGCAGAGATATATAGAGAGAAGGGGGAAAACAGCAAGAAAGCGAGAGCGAGAGTGCGAGAGAGAGAGTGTGCATTACCTTCCACCCATTGGTTCATTTCCCAAATGGCCACAACAGCCCAGGCTGGTCCAGACCAAAATCAGGAGCCAGAAGCTTCTTCTGGGTCTCCCATGTGGGTGAAGGGACCCAAGTGTTTGGGCTATCTTTCATTGTTGTCCCAGGTGCATTAGCAAGGAGCTGGATCAGAAGTGGAGCAGCTGGGATTCGAACCAGGGCCCATATGGGATGCCAACACTGCAGGCGGAGGCTTAACTTTCACCACAGTGCTGGCCCAGTGTGTGAGTTCTGCATGATCTCTGGACCCACTGAGGTCTGGACCACATTAGTGGGTCTAGAGCAGGAGCCTTTTATTACTCAAGGGCTGTCTGGGTGATTCCGTGGGACCCCCAGGAACCAACTACTCAAGATAGGTGACTATGGGGGTGGGGGTAGTACTCCCTCATCTCTTTCTCAAAGCCTCAGCTGGTCGAGTTTCAGTAACTGGACTACTCAAGTGCTTTCGAGGGCCACAAGAAGATGGGTGGAGTATCCATCGGTTCCCCACGGCCTCTGTGAACTGAGCTGCCCAGGATAGGCTACCTAGCTGCTTCCATGGGCCCATGGTGGGGGTGGGGATCCTCTCCTCTGCTGGAACAGTGGAAGGGTGGGCAGGCCACCTTGCTAAGTCCTGATGCTGAAAGTTGGTGGACCAGGCTGCCCAATTACTTCCTGCTAACCTCTGCAGACAGAGTTGCTGAGGGTGGGCTGCGTGAATGCTTCCAGAGGATGAAGGAGAGTAGGCAGGGCAGGGTAACCTGGTTAGATTGCGGGACTGGATGGTGAAGCTACTGGGAGCATCTGACCAACTGTTTCAGAGGACCCTGAGTGAATGAGGTCTCGAGATGGCTAGGATTCTCTTTGAGGGAGGGCACAACACAGGCTAGGCTCTTGCTCTGCTCCAATGTAGCAGTGCGGTAATCTAGAAGTTCCCAGTCTGTGCTCAGCTACTCTAAGGGCCACAAATTTCCCCAGCAGCAAATGTTTCAGATGTCTGGCATAAGCAGGGATTGTCAGCAGCATCTTGCTTCCCTTTCCTCACTGAGCAAAGTTCTTGGTTCAGGGTTATTCTCAAGAAAGAGGATGGTAGATGCTGCTTCCTTAGTTCCTTCCGTATTTTATAAGGCCATCATGTATCTCCACGCTCTGCAACATCTCTGCCACATCGCACTGACTCTGACACACTGAGTCAAACACTCTCGTAAAATAACTATTGTTATTTCCTTGTTTGGGCCCTTTTTAATGGAGGAAGATGAGCCAGGCACTTCTGGTACGCCATCTTGCTTCCTCATCTTTATTAATTTTTAAAAGAATTTTATCAGATATAATTGACCTACCACAAAGTCCACCAATTTAAAGTGTATGTCAATGAGTTTTAGTGTATTTATAGAGTTGTACAACCAGATGTGTATAATCAAAAACTGAAAACAACCCAGAAACCCTTCTGTAGGCCCTGAGTGATGCTGAATCTTGACTTTTGTCCGACTTGCCCTTCAAGGCCTCGTAAGTTTCTTGTTTCAGCAAATGCCCTCGGAACAAATGCTCCTTTATTTCCTTGCGTTCTGCTTTTCTTTTTAGGTTCCAGCTCTTGCCCAGATTTTCTTGTTTCTTTCTATGTTGTTATTACTTTTGTTATTTGAAGATATTTTTTGAAGAAAAAAAATTTCATCTGGCAGTTTTAATTTGTTACAACAGAAGGATGGTTCCCAGTAAACCTCCCTTTAATTTCCAGTAGGGGATGTGCCCCATTTTCTCTTGAACCCGCTTAGGCCTGTCACATGCCTAACTGCACTCTTATTTATCAGCATTTTCACACTCTGATGCATGTTGCAAGGGAGTTGATAACTATAGGCTGCATTTTTCAGTCTCCTTGTCAGTTTGCTTCTTTCTGGGCTTAGCCAATGGCAGACATTAGTGGAAAAGTGGAAGGTGATACAAAAGAGGAAACCTTATATCTTCCTCCATCTTTTCCTTTCTCAGCTGCCTTTCTCATACCACCTGTGCCTCCCCCAGGGCTCCAGACACCACCTAAAAAATATCCTTCCTTCTTTGGTCCATTTGGCAACCCCTGTAGTGGTTTTAAGCCCTTGTCAAATAGCAGTCTTCAGGGCCCTGGTGACACTTCTTCATAACGCTTTTCATTAACTCTTCAGTTTCAGATGTAGGAATATACTCACCCTGTTTGTAATCTCTGGGTTGCCTCAGTATCCCCATTTGGTTTCCTAGCTCATTTAACATCAATTCCTTATATTAAATTTGCATAGTCTGAAGAATTAGTTTTTATTTCTTGGTTGTACCCTGAGTGCAACACCAAATCAAAACCACTGTTTGCCTCCACTGCTGCACTGAAACTCCTGAAAGACTGGCTGTACGAATGTGGAATGACCAATTCACACACAAGAATTGAATTATGACACACCATCCCTGTGGTAATGAGTCCAGGAAGTCATACACCATTTTCGTCAGTTGGCTTAAAATGATCAGGCTTTGGTCAACAACATCCAGTTTCCATAATTTCTGTCATGACTTCTAACTTAGGTAAACTAGACAACATCACATATGGTAGTCAAGCCAATGACACAGGACATTCTGCTTCCAACTAGATTGCCTTGAACTTCCTCGTGCCCAAATTCAGCAGTTCATTTTCAGTCCTCATGTTTTTGCCCCTTTATCATGGGATAGTTTAAAAATTTACTTTTTTGCTCTTTAAAATATCTTTTTTTGTGCTCCCTTTGACTCTTAGTCCTTTCATTATGATCAATTGTGAACTGAAATAAACAAGTCTAGTACCTGCTAACACCAACCGATAGAATAAATAAAGGGGAGAGTGATCCAACATGGGAAGTGAGATACTCAGCAGACTCATAGAATGGCAGATGTCCTAAATAGCACTCTGGCCTCAGAATCAGCCCTAAAGGCACTCGGATCTGGCTGAAAAGCCCATGAGAGTATTTCAGGCATGGAAAGCCAAGACACTCTGGCAAAAGATCTCTGTGAGTGAGATCCCAGTGGAAAGAACAGGTCTTCAAAGAAGGAGGTACCTTTCTCCGAAGGGAGGAGAGAACCTCCACTTTGACTATGACCTTGTCTAAACAAGATAAGAATCGGAGAACTCAGAGGGCTTCCATAGCCTTGGAAACTCATGACTGGAGCATAGGGAGATTACTGATGCCATAGACAGGAGTGTCAATTGGTAAAGTCAACAACAGGAGTCACTGTGCACTTACTCCTCATGTAGGATCTCTGTCCTTAATGTGCTGTGCATTGAGATTTAATGCTATAACGAGTACTCAAACAATATATTTCACTTTGTGTTTCTATGGGGGTGCAAACTGTTGAAATCTTTACTTAATGCATACTAAACTGATCCTCTGTAAAAAAAAAAAAAAAAAGAAATTAACAACTCCCAACTTGACTCTCACTGGGATTAAACATGACAATAGGTCTGATCTGATTTCATCATCATTTTAAAAAAATCATCTATTATTTTTCACTTTATGTTTCTGTGTGGGAGCAAACTGTTGAAATCCTTACTTAATGTATACTAAGCTGATCTTCTGTATATTAAGATAATTGAAAATGAATCTTGATGTGAATGGAAGGGGAGAGGGAGTGAGAAAGGGGAGGGTTGTGGGTGGGAGGGACGGTATGGGGGGGAAGCCATTGTAATCCATAAGTCGTACTTTGGAAATTTATATTCATTAAATAAAAGTTAAAAAAAATCTTTTTTTGGTTCTAGGGAGCCACATTCCCTTGGTTTTCTTAAGAATCTGCTGGCTATTTCTTCTCAGTCTCCTTTGCCTGTCCATTTTAGTTTCCCCAACTTCTAAATATTGGGTTGCCCTAGGACTTGGTTCTCAGACCTATGTATTTGCCCTTCTAACTTTACTCTCTGCGTATCTTACCCTACGTCCCATGAGGCTTATCCGTTTGGTCTACATTCAACCTCTTGTTCTAGTTGGGTTCGGAGAGTTGATGCCATAGTAGGCTATCTATCCAGAAGGAAGAAAGAATGTTTGTTATTCTTTTTTCTTCTATCAAGTCCTTTTGGGTTGGCTGTGGCCCTCTACTAAATTTCATTACTTGGCTCCAACATTGTGGAGCAGTGAGTTAAGGTATCACCTGCAGCACTGGCATCCCATAAAAGCACTAATTTGAGTCCCAGTTATTCTACTTTCAATCCAGCTACCTGCTAATGTTCCTGGGAAGGCAGCGGAAGATGGCCCATGTGCTTAAGCCCCTTGCATCCCATGTAGCAAAGATCAGAATGACGTTCCAGGCTGTTATGGCCTTTTGGAAGAGTAAACCAGTGGATGGAAGATCAATCTCTCTCTATCTCTATCTCTATCTCACTCTCTCTGTCTCTCCCTCTCTCTCTGTAATTCTGCCTTTCAAATAAATAAATAAATCTTCTTAAAAAGAAAACAAACAATATCATGGCTTAAGCCAGGAGGCTTTTTCTACACAGTGGTTTGGATTCTGTTAACTACTCCTTGTAGGCCTGGGGTGGTATAGGCTCCCTAAAGTAACTGCCATCAGCCTCACTAAACAAGACTAATTACCATAATAAATAAAGATAGCCCAGCAGTTATCTGTGGATAACTTTTTAAGCTTTATCCTAAATTTTCTCATTATGTAAATAATAGTTACATGCAGTTGTGCAGGGACGAATAAAGGGAAGCAATACTCACATTTAAAATCCTTACATTTTTATGTATGATCCAAGGATTATTAAAACAGAAAATAAACTCAGCTAAGGAAGAAAATATTTAAAATCACAGGGTCATGCATATGCACACAAACCTTTACATAAGGATGAAGCAGTCTGAATCAAACAATGATCCCCAAAACAAACCTTTGATTCTGCTACACTGTTGCCTGAAACTTTACACAAGATGGCTTTATTATCATTACTTCTCTGCTTCTTTCCTCATTTGGTTAAAGTCTGTTTTCTCATGAATAATTTACATTTTTTGAAGAACAAGAAAGGAACAAGGTGAGGAGGCTACCTGAGAAACTAATCAAAATCAAAATACCACCATGCATATTAGGATTTTCAGTAAATAGTGAAAGGCTGATTTATGGCCTGCGCTGACTAGTGTTTTGAAAGTCCCTAGTGTAAAGTTTTATTTTATATACCCCTTTCAATTTTAGGATTTTCTTTAAGTGCTCTTTGGAGACTCTTCTATAAAAAGGAATTTGAAGTCCCTTTCATTACTGATATTGGAGAATTGAACAGCTATGATTTATAGGACTTTTATTGTGTAGTTATGTTTGAGAAATGTGATTTTTAGCCACAGTTTATTGAAATGGTAAAAAAAAAAACTGTTAGATGATATATAGTGAAGAATGAACCATACTACTTGAGGAAATTGCTTCAGTTTGACAGACTTATTTGGGATTTTCCTGGCCATCCTCTTCTCACATGGTT
This sequence comes from Oryctolagus cuniculus, assembly GCF_964237555.1. NCBI lineage: Eukaryota > Metazoa > Chordata > Mammalia > Lagomorpha > Leporidae > Oryctolagus > Oryctolagus cuniculus. Next base: position 63,204,851 of record NC_091453.1, read on the forward strand.
CGTTGCCCACCTGGTGGATTTGGGCTTCTGCAGCATCAACTTTCTATCCTGTTGGTTGGCCCTACAAAACCTTCAGGTTGTCAGCCCCTAGAGTTCCTAAAGATTAGTTTCAAAAGTCATCAGTGTTCTTACTGGAGTGAGAACTAATGGAGTGGGAGAAGAGCAGGTTCCTGGCCCTGTTTGCCTATACAAAAACAGGACAAGAAAGGCTGCATTTGTTGTGTGAGTCCTTAACCAGAGCTTATGTACAGTAATATCAAGGTCTGACTCAGGCCTGGCAAATATAGACTAGAGTTCTGCCCTGATGTGAGGTTTATAACCACTAACTCAAACATGGTTTTTTAAGGTCCTGGGATGGTTGATCAGTAATATGACTTTGGACATTAGTGTCCCAGTTTGAAAAGAGTTGCTAGTAATCCTAACCCCAATCCCACAAATGGCATCTGGCTTAATAAAATAGATACTCCATGCCATAATGAATAATCTAGTAGTTCAATTATGGAATGCCAAAGTGCAGCAGGCCAATCACTGACACTTAGGTGGTGGGAGTTTATTTCGCAATTTGCAGAGTAAGGAGTTTGACAGCTACTATGCATCCATATTCCCTGAGGAATTAAGGCCACTAATTCAAGGTGGGGTTGAGCAATGCATTGTGAAGTCCTCTGATTGGCCCAGTGCTCATGGCCTTTCTTAGATTGGTCAGCAGTAGGAGGCTGGAGTATATTTAGTGCTGTGATAACAGAGTCCTGTGAAACATCTCAAAATAGTGTACCTTTAGGCTGTTCACTGTAGAAGTGAGAATTGAATCTGGCTGCTCCTCTCCATCCCCTGTGCTTCTTAATTTAGTGAGTTATTCTCTAAATGACTTGCAGACATTACAGTAGGGACAGGAACTACAAGCTACAGTAGACTGGGGTCTGGTAAAGGGTACCTCAAAAGCATAGAGGATAAGTTTCAGTTTCTATTGGATGTTCAAAGTGGACTGGAAATATGTTGACATTGGTAAGATGACAGCCAATGAACATACTGGAAAAGGGAAGATCTGAAAAGCTCCTGAAAAGGGGAGTCTCTTATTCTCAATGAGCCAAAGCATACCAGCCATGGATTTGAGCAGCTATCTAGGCTGAAGAAAAAAAAAAGAAAACTGGAAATCAGGGGGGTAGCAGTCTGCCGAATCTTTAAAATATGGACAGACAGGTAAATCAACTACTTAAAAGTCACTTTTTGGGGTGGGACATCTAGAGTGCCTGGATTCAAGTCTCAACTCACTTCCTCATTTCAGCTTCCTAGTAATGTGCATCCTGGGAGGCCACAGGTAATTACTTAGGAAGCTGGGTCCCTGCTACCCATCTGTGAGGCCTGGATTTAGTTATTGCCCCCTGGCTTTAACACTATGGCCAACTTGACATTTGGGGAGCGAATCAGCAGATGGGAGATCTCTGTCTCTTTCAGTGCTAGCATCCCATATGGGTGCCGGTTCTAGTCCCGGCTGCTCCACTTCCAATCCAGCTCTCTGCTATGGCCTGGGAAAGCAGTAGAAGATGGCCCAAGTTCTTGGGTCCCTGCCCCCGCATGGGAGATCCAGAAGAAACTCCTGGCTCCTGGCTCCTGGTTCCTGACTTCAGATCCGTGTAGCTCCAGCTGTTGCGACCATTTGGGGAGTGAACCAGCAGATGGAAGACTCTTTCTCTCTCTCTCTCTCTCTCTCTCGCTCTCTCGCTCTCTCTCGCTCTCTCTCGCTCTCTCTGCCTCTGACTCTCTGTAACCCTGCCTTTCAAATAAAATAAATATATCTTTTAAAACAATTTATGTGCCAGATCTTCTCATTCCTCTAGGAATGCGACTCAAAGTTTTGTGAATTATATGCTTTTTATATTTGTGTGTGTGTGCTACCTTTTCCCTTTACCCCTGTTAAAATTGTAAATTTAACTGTAAATTTTATTAAACTCATTAATAAATTCACTAAATTTTTTTTTTAAAAAAGAATGAACTTTATCCACAGAGAGGACTGGTTTTTACCCTTAGCTACTACAAAGTAATCTCTAGGACCCTGAAATGTTCTACTTAATGGGGAAGATTTGTTTCCCAGGGGCCTGAGGCCACCGAAAGTATATCATTCTGATTTGTGATGGGGGCTTTGGACACAGTCTCAGTTCAGACCTTTGGAGGAATTGATAACTTTCTCTTTTTTAAAAAGATTTATTCATTTTTTGAAAGTCAGAGTTACAGACAGAAAGGGAGAGACAGAGAGAGAGAATCCACAGGTTCACTCCCAAAATGGCTTAAAGAGCCAGGGCTGGGTCAGGCTCAAACCAGGAGTTAGGTCTTCATCTGGATCTCTCAGGGGCCTAAGCACTTGAGCCATCATCTTCCACTGCTTTCCCAGGTGCATTAGCAGGGAGCTGGATTGGAAGTGTAGCAGCCGGGACTCTAACTGGTGCCCATATGGGATGATGATGTCCCAGGCAGTGCCTTAATACGCTATGTCACAACAGCACCCCAGAAATGATAACTAAAGATATTAACCCACATTTTGGGATTCAATGATTGTTTACATCCCTTGTCTCTTCAGTTGAGGAACAGCGTTTTTTTGTTTTTTTTTTCTCCATACTATTTGTTGAACTCTTACTTAGTGTAAGGTTAACTATACAGTCATTAAGTAAACTGAAAATAGATCTTTGTAAAAATTAAGAATGAGAATGTGAGTGGGAGGAAGAAGGGTTGAAGCATGAGCAGGTGGGAGGTTATGGGGGGAAATGTCACTATATTCCTAAATCTGTATATATGAAATACATGAAACTTGTATAACTTAAATAAACTTTTAAAAATTGCATTAACCCTTTGAGAGGGACTGTAGAAAAAAGCTCAGCCACACTGGCAGTATGTGAGCAAGCCCCAATCAAAACTGGACATCAAAGAGCTTCCCTAATGCCTAGTACTCTGTGCATATTCTTACACGTCATGCCCAGGAAGAGGTAATACCATCTGTGACTCCATGGAGAAAGAGTATCTGAAATATACACATTTGAAGCCCTCCTGGACACTTCCCTGTATGTCTGATTAATTTTAGCCTACATAGTTTCCCTGTAGTAAAGTACTGGATAACAAATTTCAGTGAATTCTCTACCATTCTAGGGAATTACTGAACATGAGAGTGATCTTGGAAACCTGTCAATGTTACAAGAGTAAAGGTAGTGTTGTAGAGGACTGTGTCTCCCTTGACTTCATACTTATATAAATTAATTTCAGGTTAGAACAACAGGTTTCTAATTTCCTCATCACCAATAGATCTTTCCAGAAATCTCAAGTATCTAAAAGGATAACAAAAAGAAGAAGACAAAGAGAACTCTTTCGGCTAAGACGGTTGCCTTTCCTTCCTGTCACCTCCCTTCCTTTGACTCTGGAATTTGGATAATTTAGAAATCTGAAGCACAAGATAATTTTATCTCTTTTTTATTCTCGTTGTTCTCCTATTGTCTTGCATAATGAAATGCACTTGAAACATTAGTTTATGTTAAAAGAAGCAAAGATTTACTTAAGTGTAAATTTTTTGCACATTGTTACAATAAAACCCTAAGACTTCAAAGACCGTTGTGGGAAACTGCCTTAGAGTATATGCTTTTTTTAAAATCTATCTGTAAGAACACTTCGCTGTAAAAGTTGGAGAAGCAGGAGGATAAGGCTTAGATTCAGGCCAGCTCTTCAGTAGCCTCTATAGTCCTTTTCTTCTGGCCCCATTCTAGTCCTATGTAACCTCCCCCCCATAGTTTAGAACAGCAACCATAATGTCTTCATTAGAATTAATGACATAAATGGCCTTTAATTTTTACTATCAATGACTAGAAATATCTTCAGAGGGAGGGTGAGTAAGAGAAGAAAAATGGTGAAGATCACAAGAGACTCAGGAAACCAACTTGCATGTGAGATATTCTCTGGGGTACTTTGGCTTTATTAGAATACTGGGCTAGAGTTCCCATGGATGAAGAAAAAAGGACAAGGGGCCACTATTGTGGCATAGAGAGTAAAGTTGCCACCTGCCGTGCCGGCATCCCATATGGGTGCCAGTTCAAGTCCCAGATGCTTCACTTTTGATCCAGCTCCCTGCTAATGGCCTGGGGAAAGCAGTAGAAGATGGCCCAAGTGCTTGGGCCCCTGCCACCCATGTGTGAGACACTGATGAAGCTCCTGGCTCCTGGCTTTGGCCTGGCCCAACACTGGCTGTTGGGACTATTTGAGGAATGGTAGACCTCTCTCTGTCTTTGTCTCTGTCTCTCTGTCTATAAATCTAACATCCAAATAAATGAATAAATAAATCTTAAAAAAAAGAAAGAAAGAAAGAAAGGGCAGAACAAGAGGGAGAGCCAGAGAAATACTTATTTTGTTGTATAAGTTTTATTATTTTTACCTCTGGCCTGGTGTGGCCTTGGAGACATAGGCTATATAAAAGTAACTTCTGTTCAAATGAAAGACAGAAAGAAATATTACCAGTGAGAAATTACATGACTTCATATTTTCATGAAAATATCTATTTACCAAATAAGTGACAGGTTGAAGCTTGAAAAAAAATGTAGAATGAAAACTTTAACTTTGCATCAAGACTATGGAAATGTGTTTTTTCCCTTCTGAAATTATTTTCACAGTTCTTGTCATTGACATAAATCCCTTTCCCTTTGAGTCAGAAAGATTAAAACTACTGGCATACAACTAAACAATATCTATATTTGTGCTTTTTCCAATTTCTTACATTTGCTTGTTTGACAGTTACCATTTACTGTGACTGAATGTCATTTCCTTAATAAAAATACACTTACCTTTTTCGACAGATGTCAACTCCATGTACTCTAATGATTTTAACCAAACTCTCAAGCGAGATTTTCACTTATTTAAATAGACCACTGTGTGAAGTCAAGTTAGTTGTAAACTTTAATATTGGGTAGTATATATTTGGAGATATTTTACCAGTTGGAACAAAAAACTTTACCTATTAAAGTGAAGTGACTGTGGCATTACTATTGAACTGTCAAACTCAGCTCTATTTGAGCTTCCTTTTCTTTCACTTTATATTCTTTTCCTCCAGAGGAATTTCATATTATTTAATTTATAGTTTTCAGTTCAACACTGATACATAACGATGCCCAACTGGTTGTAGAACTTCAGTGTAACTATAGTAATACAGAATCCTTCTTTCCCTGTTTAACAGTTTCTTCTGATTTTCTGCCCTTCAGAAGAGTCATTGCTAATGTTTGAGAAAGTATAAAATAGACTATGTGAATTTGGCAGAGAGGAAATATTTTTATAACTATTGGAGAAAGAAAAGGGAGTGTGGAAAGCTTTTGAACACTGCCATGTATTCCTGTGCCATTAACCAAGCAATTTGGACTAATGGCTAACCATTAGAGCAACTGGGTCTCTATTGGTTTTGTATATCTGTCATGGCAAATTACTACAAATTTAGAGGTTTATACAGCACTCATTTGTTATCTCACAAATCTGCATGTCAAAGTCTGACATGAACATTCCAGGCTAAAATAAATGTATAGGCAGGGCTGTTTTCCCTTCTGCAGGCGACTCCTTTAACTTGTATATGCGGATTATTGATAGAATCTAATTCCTTGCATTTCTAGAACAGAAATTTTTCTTCCCTTGAGAGTTGTCAGCTAAAAACATTACTACCTTCTAGAAGCCCCCTATATCCTAGGGGCATGACTCTTTGAAAGACAACAATATTACTTCAAATTTTCAAATTTCTCCTGTTCCTTCTGCCATTCTCTATCTCTATATCTATCTCTATCTCTATCTCTATCTCTATCTCTATCTCTATCTCTATCTCTATCTCTTTTACTTTTTTTTAATTTTTAGAGGGTTATTTGAGTCTTTATTTGAAATGCAGAGTGACATGCCTGGGGCTGGAGGGGGGAGAGAGAGTTCTTCCATCGCCTGCTTCGCTTCCCAAGTGTCCACAACAGCCAGGACTGGGCCAGACCAAAACAAGGAGCCCAGAATTGCATCCAGGTCTACCACATGGGTGGCAGGGACCCATCTGCTGCCTCCCAGGTACATTAGCTGGAACTCAAACCTGTGCTCATATGGGATGCTGGCATTGCAAGTGGCAGCTTAACCCACTGTGCTACCATGCCTGTCCCTCTCTTCCACTTTTAAAAGCTCATGTGTTTGCACTGAGTCTGTTCAGATAATTCAAGAATAGACTTCCTATATAAAGGTCCATAATAACATCTGCAAAGTCCTTTTGACATGTAATGCAATATAGACACAGATTTCAGATTAGGGTGTGGACATCTTTGGGGAAGGCAGGGTCATAATTCTATCATCATAGTGACCAATCAGTTTTGGACTGTTGAGCTACAACTAGGTTAAGAGAATGTCTGAAGCTCATATCATTTGTTAGGATTCTAGAGCCCTCTGTAGATTCATATCAGCTATGAAGGAAGTACTCAAACATCACCCTCTAAGAGCCTAAAGCTCAAATAAATTTTATGTAAAAACTGGAATTCACCTTCTGCCATTCTCATAGTAGAGGGGATTCAGAATGGAAGTTGTTCTTAGGGTTAGGACTTCTACATACTTGAAATGATTTTTCTAAGAGAACTCCTATGCTAGAGGAAACTTTAGCACAGTTGAACTCCTTATTGGTTTGATATAGCCAAACATTTATTTCACATCTTAAATTGGATTCAGCAAACTCTATTGTTAAAACATATACAAGTAGAATGAAAAGACAGTTTCCCATGTGATTTCTGTAAATGCATTGTATGCAGCAGATTATGTTTGAGTTAGAAGGAAGTAACCTATATTTTTTGAATGATCAAACCAAAAAAAAGTTGTAGTTTTGAAAAACAAATATTATCTCCTTTTCTTGTCCTTTGCTTTCTATTCAACATATACACTGATATTTGTATGTGCAGTAGCTGGGTAGTAAGGCTGGAGATATATTCTTAGAAAAAAGATACTCACAAAAACAGTCAGTTTGCTTGAACAGTGTTCTTGCTGATCGTATATAATAGTTAAAATTCTATCAATATATTTGGGGGAAGTAGTTGTCAGAAATTATAGCTTTAAAGTTAATTTTGTTTCTGTTCTCTGACAAAGGAATTTGAGCAAATAAGAAGTATCTTCTATATGCACAAAAGAGAGGTATCTTCTAAATGCACAAAAGTTCTTACTCAACAAAAGAAAATTAACATATTTGAAAAATTACCTAATTGATAAAGTATTTCAAAAGCATTAAGTACATTTGTCAGCACTGGTTTTTCTGTTACAAATAATCAGTCTTCTACACCACAGCAATACATTAAAATGAAGCATATTAGGCCTATTAAAACGACCATTTACTAAAATAACCTTAAAATTAGTTTAAAAATTGAGTAATTAGCCCCATGCTGTGATGACATTACATTTGCCTGCATTGCCTTTAGTCTATGCCTAGAATCCTTGTTGGTATTTTCATTAGCTATTATATGTAAATTGGCTGCTAAAGAATGCTTTATGTTTTCAATTATATTTTAATAAAAAAGGGATATTATTGTCTCTTCAGATTCTAAAGAATTGTATTTCAGGACTAACAATGTGGATTTCTTATACTTTAATCACTCTGAAAGGTGACATCAAATATACAAAAACAACTTTTTAAGATGATGTATATCACTTGATACAGACATAAATAAATAGAAGATGCATTTTAGAAGGAAGGGTAGACAAGAAATTCTCAATATGGCACATGAATGTAGAACCTAATTAATTCTCTATGGAAATTGTTTTGTGATTGTTAAATAGATTTTTAGTCACTTGGAAATAGAGCACTCTTAGGGGACCCTTTGTACCTGTTTATACCTTATAACAAATACTTAAGACCCATAAAAATGAGAAGGCAGAGCTTTTTGTGACACAGAATGAAAATAGGGATGGAACTCACTTAGTTGGACCATCTTTCAGCCTACACACATTCCAATAACACCATTCTCAGAATTCTTAGACTATTTATATCCCAATCCTGCCATAGTTCTATACAGAGGAGGAAGTATAGCAAAATGGTCAATATTTCCTAAGTCCAAAATTTTACTTGTCACTCAATATGTATGTGACCCATACAGTTTACTTAATGACACTTTGCCTCAGCTCCCTTTTCTGTAAAACAGGGCCCATGTAGTACCTCCTTTATATAATGCTAGAAAAATTCAATGAGTTAGCATGCATGAAACAACTAGCATCATGCCTGGAATTTCATGAACATCCAGTATTGCTAGTTGTTGTTTTTATTAATATTACGTTGGTACCATAGGCCAGATAGCAACATAAATTGTCATTGGTGATGCTAACTCTGATAATTTGATTCATTTTTTCTTTTCTATACTCTATCATCAGAGACAAGTCATTAATTCAACCCACAGCCAAGGAGAATTAAACTCCACCAAAGAATTCTTTGATATATACTAAAACCACCACAGTAAATAATAAATATTTGGGGGAAAATACTTTGAGACACTGCAAATATTCAGTTTCTTGTCTGACTCACTAATATAGCAGTCATCCTTGGTTTTTGCCCATAGCAATTATTGTGATATCCTAATGGTGATTTTCCTTTCCCTTCAATCTTTTTTTTTTTTTTTTGACAGGCATAGTGGACAGTGAGAGAGAGAGACAGAGAGAAAGGTCTTCCTTTTGCCTTTGGTTCACCCTCCAATGGCCGCCGCGGCCGGCGCACCGCGCTGAGCCCATGGCAGGAGCCAGGTGCTTCTCCTGGTCTCCCATGGGGTGCAGGGCCCAAGCACTTGGGCCATCCTCCACTGCACTCCCGGGCCACAGCAGAGAGCTGGCCTGGAAGAGGGGCAACCGGGACAGAATCCGGCGCCCCGACCAGGACTAAAACCCGGTGTGCCGGCGCCGCTAGGCAGAGGATTAGCCTAGTGAGCCGCGGCACCGGCCTATGTCAGACCTTTTTAAATACAGGTATGGAGGCAGAAGACATGAATTTGAAATAGCCAATATATGCAATTAAAAAACAACTTGGGGGCAGGCATTTTGCTTACTGATTAAGACCTGCTAGGGACTTCCACGTCTCATACGGAATGCCTGGGTGTAAGTCCCAGCTCTGCTCCTGATTCTAGTTTCCTTCGAAATGTCCACCTTGGGAGGCAGCAAGTGATGGCCCTTGCCACCCATGTGGGAAATCTGAATAATTTCTGTCTCCTGGTTTGTGCTGGCCAAGCCCTGTTTGTTGTGGACACTTCTGGAGTGAATTAGTGGGTGAAAGAGATCTCTTTCACTTGCTGTATCTCTGCCATTGAAATAAATAAAGTGAATTTTTTTAAAAAAAGAGCTTGAGAGTGAGTGTTTAGCCTATCAATTAAGACACATAAATCCCAATTTGGAACAACTGAGATTGATTCCCAACTCTGGATCCTGACTCCAGTTTTCTGATAATATAGACCCTTGGAGGCAGCAGTAATGGCCCATATAGTTGGGTTTCTCCTGGCTCCTTGCTTTAACCTCTACCTAGCCCTAGTCATTGTAGGCACTTAGAAAGTGAACCAATAGATGGAAGCTCTCTTTGTCTCTTTGCCTTTCAAATGAATAAATTTTAAAAGCTTTTAAAAAACTCAGCTGTCCAAGAAAGGAAAAAGAATGAGCACACAAGACAATCTAGTAGCCGACACAGGATTAAAGGAATAATTCGTTCTTGTTTTTAATGTGTTCTACTAAAAGACTTTAAGCAAACACAAGGGTACTTCAGAAAGTTTGTGGAAAATGGGATTAAAAAGTTTATTTTTGTATGAATGAACTGACTTTCATGTATCCAAGGAGTCTCAACACATTCATGGGAAATGTATGTTGTGAAAAAACTGTACAGGTGTATCAAAAAAGTTTTGCACTGAAGTAAATTGATCTTTTAATTCCATTTTTCCATGAGCATTTTAAAATACCCTCATATGTATTCTGAGAAAAATAAATATGACATTGAGGGTGCCTGAGAGAGTAATGGAAAAGAATGGAATCTAGAGCACAGATGGAAGTCAAGAGCTAATGGTGCTTAGAGAAATCTCTAGGTCAGTATTCTTCAAGTCTCTGTCAGGACTTCTTTTCAAGCGTGAAAGCAGGAAGAGAGGCTAGCTTCCCTTGTATTCAGTTTCCATTCTCTTAATCAGCTCCTATTCATTCTTTATTTTAGAGTAAGAACATTTACTGTAGGGAGAATTGTAAAGCCTGTCAAAGGCATACATCATACTTCTTATTAAGCACACACATATGCCCAATAAGCAAAATATATTTTTGGCCTTGTGGTGTCTGGCTGGTGTCCCTGGTATATCCTAGAGTGAGGCTTGTTTGTTTGGAAGAAGCACAATGATATTACATCTTCCTACATTGTTACATTGCTAACATGCTTCTTTCATATAAATTATGCAAGTTCATTTAAAGAGGTGAGAGAATATGTCTTCCATTTAATTTATTATTATACCAACATTTGGAGAAATTTTGTATATCAAGAGAAGGAGGCTTCCTGGCTGGTCTTCTCGTTTAAAAATTAGCCAGGTTGTCATAGATAGGATATATATCATCCTTCAAATGTGAGGACAAATTTTGTTTTCCAGCTCTACAGCATTGTTAGGGCTGACATGTCGTGGTGTATTTCTGTGGGGAAATATTTTCTGCTTTGTTTCAGTCTTTTGGAGTCGAATTTAGTTTTCTTGCTATTGCTAAGGCATAGATACTCCTAAAGAGATTAGTGAAACTCAAGTATAGGTTCTAGCATTACTTATACTCTCTTATACTTTCTAGAGTAGGACAAATATAACTCAGAATATATTTGAAAGCATGACTGCATCTGAGAAACCTTGAATCATCTTTAAATTGTTATTAGTAACACGTGTTCAGAATAGTACAAAGAAATATATCTAGAGGAACTACATTTCAGAAAAAATTAAAAACATCCCCCCAAATAGATCCAAGTACTTTATTACAGTAATTTCTTTAATCTTAACTATATTGTTTTGCATAAGAACACTGTATTGCATAATTAAAATAATAATTTATGTATTTAGGTCAATCTGATTTAAATGTTTTTCTAAATATATATTTCCAGAATATATACAAAAATGTTGTTTATACATTATTTTTTTCCTTCCAGGTTTACATTATTAACAAAGCTTGCATTTTAAAAGTTCTCTTTACATTTTATTAAATCTTGAATATTTGAAGAATAAATGTTCTTAGCAGAATGGAAAGATGTCAAACACAGTGCCTAATATTCTTTCTTGTCTTGCTCAATTTCTTTAGAAAGCTCCCTACAATACTTGGCATTGAGATAATCTGACAAATGATTTAAGAATGTTTGAGTGAGAAGTGAATTGAGCAGTGTAAGTAATAGAGCAGATGGAAAAATAGCCTAGGAGGAAGAGATAAAACATTTCATAAAAGACTTTACAATGTTCCATTTTCCTCTTTGATTTCCTTATTTGGGGTCAATTTTAAAAAAACAAAACAGGAAATAGCAGAATAGTGTAACAAGCATCCATGCAGTATGGTCCTAGAATTGATACATGTTCACATTTTCTTTGTGCCTCAGATATTTTTATATAAGCCTTTAGTGCATGACAAAGAGGGGTGAAGGCCTCTTGTTCGCATTTCTTCTTTCCAATTTCTATGTACTAGTCATTGAACAAATATTCACAGTTCATTTACTTTTCCCCTGCTGAAGAATACATAGGTTAATGTTGTTCTTTGTTACTAAGAACAATGGTGCTATCTACGTACTTCTTAGTGCACAAATGCAACAGTTTGCCTAGACCTTATAACTACAAGAAACATTTATGGGCTTAAGGAATGCCACTTTTCATTTCTTTTTTTTTTTTTTAAACTTTTATTTAATGAATATAAATTTCCAAAGTACAGCTTATGGATTACAATGGCTTGCCCCCCATAACGTCCCTCCCACCCGCAACCCTCCCCTTTCCCACTCCCTTTCCCCTTCCATTCACATCAAGATTCATTTTCGATTCTCTTTATATACAGAAGATCAGTTTAGCATACATTAAGTAAAGATTTCAACAGTTTGCTCCCACACAGAAACATAAAGTGAAAAATACTATTTGAGTACTAGTTATAGCATTAAATCTCAATGTACAGCCCACTAAGGACAAAGATCCTACATGAGGAGTAAGTGCACAGTGACTCCTGTTGTTGACTTAACAAATTGACACTCTTGTTTATGGCATCAGTAATCACCCTAGGTTCTTGTCATGAGTTTCCAAGGCTATGGAAGCCCCCTGAGTTCACTGACTCTGATAATATTTCGACAAGGCCATGGTCAAAGTGGAAGTTCTCTCCTCCCTTCAGAGAAAGGTACCTCCTTCTTTGATGACCCGTTCTTTCCACTGGGATCTCACTCGTGGAGATCTTTCATTTTTTTTTTTCCCCAGAGTGTCTTGGCTTTCCATGCCTGAAATACTCTCATGGGCTTTTCAGCCGGATCCGCATGCCTTAAGGGCTGATTCTGAGGCCAGAGTGCTGTTTAGGACATCTGCCATTCTATGGGTCTGCTGTGTATCTCACTTCCCATGTTGGATCATTCTCTCCCTTTTTGATTCTATCAGCTAGTATTAGCAGGCACTAGACTTGTTTATGTGATCCCTTTGGTTCTTAGTCCTATCATTATGATCAACTGTGCACAGAAATTGATCACTGGGACTAGTGAGATGGCTTTGGTACATGCCACCTTGATGGGATTGAATTCGAATCCCCTGGTATGTTTCTAACTCTACCGTTTGAGGTAAGTCAGCTTGAGCATGTCCCGAATTGCACATCTCTTCTAATGAAGAACTGGATTAAGGATTCCTCTGGGTTGCCTTTAGAAATCTCTTTTTTTTAAATAATAGGTAAAATCCAACAATTTTATGTAGTACAATATTTCTAATAATAGATATCTTCAAATTTCTCTCCATAAGCAGTTATACCAATTTGCTCTCCTATTAATTGAGTATGAGTTCATGTTTTCCCACATCCTCCTCAATTTTTCCCACATCCTTCTCAATTTTTTCCCACATTCTTCTCAATTTTTTTCAGAATTAATTTTATTTTTGTCAATTAGATAAATAAAAAAAGTATTTTACTATTGTATTGTTTTCAATGTATCTAATTTCTTGAAGGATTAATATATTTTCCTACCACTGCTGGCTATTCAGGTTCTCTCTCTGGGAGTTTTCTGTTTATTTAGTCTTTTGTCTATTTTTCTAATATATTGTTTGTCTTTACATAATCCTTTAAAATTACAGATATGTCTAATTTTTCTTTTATATATGCAGTAATTATATCTTTAAAATATATTTTGAATCCTTGAACAAACTATTCAGTGTCTCTTTTTATGAAGAATTTATGATTTGGTATAATCAAAGTATTTGTTTTGAACTATTGATTTATTTGAAAGGCAGAGTGACAAAGGGAAGTAGAGTGAGAGAGGAAGAGATCTTCCTTTTATTGGTTCACAGCAGTTGGGACTGAGTCAGGCCAAAGCCAGGAGCCAGGAACTCTATCTAGGTCTCCCACTTGAGTACAGAGATCCAAGTACTTGGACCTTCTTCTGTTTCTTTCACAAGCACGTTAGCAGGGAGCTGGATCGGGAGCAGGGCAGCCGAGATTCTAACCAATGCTCTGACATGGGATGCCTGTGTTGTAAGTGACTGCTTAATCCGTTTGCACCAACACGCTGGCCCAAAGTAGTTTTTCTAATGAATCTATAAAAGAAAGAAAGTGAAAGAAGAGAGAGAGAGAGAGCTCCCTTCTGCTGTTTTACTTCTCAAATGCCTGCATTAGCCAAGGTAGGGCTGAGACAAAACCCAGGAGTGGAGAACTCAGTCCAAGTACCCCATATGGGTGGCAAGGACCCAGTTACTTTTGAGCCATCACTTGCTGCCTCTCGGGCTTTGCATAAACAGCAACATGGAGTCAGAAGCCAAAGGTGGGTATCAAACCCAGGCACTCTGACTTGGGACATGGAAATTTTTGTAGTCTGACAAAGAAATTTTTTGTTCTACCTAGAGATCCTAATGACAATATGTGATGCTTTTATCCCAATAGTTTTGAGCTTTTCCTTCATAATCCTCTTTAATTCCTTTTGTTTTCTGATCCCTCTAGAATTTATGTTGTGTGTCTGATCTGAATTAGTAATATACTTCTGTTTTCCTCCATGAGTAAAGTCAATTTTTCAAACATCATTTCTTCTTCTAAAGATTTATTTATTTATTTATTTGAGAGAGGGAGAGGGAGAGAGAGAGTGTGTTGAGTTCTGGTTCACTCTCTAAATAGCAAGGTCTGGGCCAGGTGGAATCCAGGAGCCAGGAACTCCATCCTGATCTCCCACATGGGTAATAGGGGCACAGAAACTTGGACAATCTTCTGCTGCTTTTTCAGGTGCATTAGTAGGAGGCTGGAGCAGAAGTGGAGCAGCTAGGACTTGACCCAGCACTCTGATATGAGATGCCGGTGCTGAAAATGGCAGCTTAATCCAGTGTACCACAATGCTAGCCCAAAACATCATTTACTGGATTGTCTGTCATTTCCTACTGATCAGAATTGTCACTTTCAAATTTCCATATATCTTTAAATTTTCATGTGTGTTTTCTGCTGATTTTCATTAATCTGTCTATACTTGCTCAAATACCATACTTCAATAAGCATTGGTAATTAGTTTATTAAATATTCTCCATTCATAGTGCTTTACTTTTATGTAAATTGTCAATATTCTTAGCGATTTAGTTATCCATATTAATATTTCCAAAATTTTATCAATCCTTTACAAAGATGCAGAACATTTGGAAAAATTTTACAGTGAATCATTATATACCCTTCATGTAGTCACATAAATTGCATTTCACTATAATATTTTATCTCATATTTGTGAATCTAAAAATCATTCCCTTTAAAAAGTTATTTATTTGAGAGAAAAAAAGACAGATAGAACTCCCTTCCGCTGGTTCACCTCCCAAATGCCCACAGAAGCTGAGGCCAAAGCCAGCAGCTGGGAATGTACCCAGGTTTCTCATATGGGTTGCAGGAATCTAATTTCTCAAGCCATGATTGCTTCCTCCTATGGTGTATATTGGCAGGAAGTTAGAATAGGAAAATGAAGCTGGGACTCAAACCTAGGTAATTTGATGTGGGATGTGGTTCTCTTAACCAGTAGGCTAAGCATCTGCTTCATATCAGTGCTTCTAACTAGTCATTAATATATCTTGTTTGGGGGCCGGCTCTGTGGCGCAGCGGGTTAACACCCTGGCATGAAGTGCCGGCATCCCATATGGGCGCCAGTTCGAGACCTGGATGCTCCACTTCTAATCCAGCTCTCTGCTACGGCCTGAGAAAGCAGTAGAAGATGGCTCAAGTCCTTGGACCCCTGCACCCATGTAAGAGACCCAAAAGAAGCTCCTGGCTCCTGGCTTCGGATTGGCTCCAACCATTGTGGCCAATTGGGGAGTGCCTCTCCTCTGTGTAACTCTGACTTTCTAATAAATAAATAAATCTTTAAAAAGAATGCATCTTGATTGGGGGAAGAAGTATACCATTTTAAAGTAAATTGAAGACATTAGTGCCTCTCCAAAATACTTCAGCATAGATATCATTAATTAGAATTAAGATTTGCTTATAGCTTGATTTTTCGATATAAAATTTACAAACCATAAAATTTGTAAATCTTAAGTGCACATATCCCAACTTTTAGCTAACACATACACCTGTGCAATTTTAATCCCATCAAAGTAGAGAACATTACCATTGCATTAAAAATGTTACTTCATACCTTTTCTCAGTCAGTGCCCACTCCCATCCCTCCCAGGAGCAATATGTATTTTAAAAAGTGTGTTAGTTTTGCCTTTTCTAGAAATTTATATAAATGAGATCATATAGCGTTACTCTTCTGTTTAAGTTTTCTAACATGGAATGTATTGTTTTTGAGATTCATTCATGTTGTGTTACCAGGTCATTTCTTTTTATTGAGAAATATTCTATTGTATTAATAATTGTATTCTATTGCATTAATTGTAATAATTGTATTTTATTGTATTAATATAATGGTCTCATTACACATTTCTTCTTTCAATAGACACTAAGGCTGTTCCATATTTGGATTATTCTGAATAAATTTTTTATAAATTTTCTGTGAGTATATGCTTCCATTTCTCTTCATTACTCTCAAGGAGTGAAATTTTGCTAATTTTCCCTGTTTATTTTTATTTTAAAAACGGAGAGGCAAACAAAGACAGAGACAGGAAGAGAAAGATCTTCCATTCTCTGGTTTGCTTCCCAAGTGCAAGCAACCACTGGGGCTAGGACAGGCTGAAGCCAGGATCCAAGAGCTCCATCTGCACGGCCCATGTGGGAGGCAGGGGCCCAAGTACTTGAGCCATCATCTACTGCCTTCCAAGGTGTTCATTAATGAGAAGCCAAAATTGGAAGTGGAGATGAACTTGAACTCAGGCACTCTAGTATGGGATGCAGGTGTCCTAAGGAGTGTCTTAATTGCTACGCCAAAAGCCTTCCCGAAGAAGTGAAATTTAGAAAATAAATAGATCTCATATTAGTTTTAGAATACAATTCTCAAGTATCTCTTTAGCTTATGTTTAGAATTTCATTGAAATTTAAATTAATTTAGTTTTATGATATTCATTCCCCATACATAAACATTTAATCAGCTTTTATCTTTCAATTCAATAATAGTCTTTAATTTAGGGATCTGGCACAATTTTTCTAGTATATTTATAGGTTGATATTGTATAAATTTTTTTCCTGTTGTACTATCTACTTGATTAATTTTGATTGAAAAAGTACTAATTCTGCATATTGATAATGTGTCTAAACCTGTGATCTGTCTTAAGAGTTCAAATTAGATATAGGTTCTCTTGAGTTTTCTGTTTAGACATATATACTACAAAAAAGTAAACTTTTCCTTTCACTAAAACATATCCTTTAAAACTTCATGCTCCTTTTGTTTCCTTTTCTTATAACTCTGCCTACAAATTCCAGCATGATATGAAATAGAAAAAAACAAATGGAGGAAGTTCGTAAATTCAAAGAACTTCAGGATGAAGGAAGAAGTGAACAATTACAGTGTCATCAGTGTGTGTTTGATACCAATTGCCCTAATACATGTGTTCAAAATGCTAACATCCATGAAAAAGATAAAAGGCATTATTGCTGTGAACAACGTAACTTCATGGCAGTAACAGAAGACGAATTGGAATGTCATCGAGGCATTGCCCATGGAGTGGCGGTAAAATGCCTTGCTGTCAATTCTGATAAAGAGCAGAAAAAATCACCACAAAAGACTTTTATAAAGGACTCAATCATAGAATCATCCAAAAAGTCAGCTTCCTACATGGGTAGGATGTGGCCTTTCTCTACTTCAGCCACAAGTGTTTTAAAAAGGCACATGGAATACGTACATTCATCATCATGTGTTGATTCATTTGGTAGTTCTCTTGGACTTGATAAAGAAAAAAATGACATCCTTGAAGAACCTAAAGATGTTGATGGTACTAAACCATTAGTTCAACAACAGTCAACCACATTTCCAAAGAACTCTCCTCTAGAACAAGATGTGAAGCAAACATTTGGATCAAGCTCACAATCAAGTGATTTTTCAAAACTCCATAAGCATCCACAGGGAACACAAAAATCTCAGAAAAGTGTTGCCCAGTCAGTTGTCAATATGTACAATCAAAACAACTCTCCTCACAAGACTGCTATGAGTAAAACCAGCATTAACCAAAAGCCTAAGTATTTTCATCAGGCAGCAAAAGACATATCAAATGCCAAGGCAGATAGCAACTATTTGTATAGACACAAATATGAAAACTATGGAATGATAAAAATATCAGATGAATCATATCCTCTACATTTCGACAAAGAAACTAGTTCTTTTAATTCTCTACATCTATTTTCATCATTCAATTATTCACATACCAGTGGTTTTATTACAGACCCTGTTAACCTTGACACCAAAAAGCCAGAAAGCTTCAAAGACCATAGGAGTGCAGCTGTAAAAAGAGTACTTAAAGTATGTATGGAAGAGACTTGTATCGGAGGGAAAGACTTGGATAACCATTCAGGTTTTTTGCACAAGATGACTGTTGCTACTTTGCAAAACCTTAATTCTGAAAAGAAAGATAGTTTTATAACAGAAGATGAAAGTTCCTACGACAAAGTTGAGCTAGGTAACTACACTAGAAAGGCCATAAAAAATGAAACCTATAATATGATTAATAAAGATGATGTGAAACTATTCCCTCAGGTAGAAAAACAAAAGCCTGAAGAAAATGCTGCCTTTAGTTATGATCAAAATGATGACTTTAATTGTGAACATTATGAAGTTGCTGCAACTAATAACTTTTTTCAGAATATTTATGACCTTCAGCATTTAAAAAATACAGAAACTTCATTATCAAAGCATAATTCTGTTTCTCATTGGACTGATTTGTCTCTTAAGAAGGAATTCGGCCCTTATTGTCCAGCGACATTTGAAAAAGATATAGGGTTGTCAAGTCATGTCCAAGATCATCTTCATCAAGTAGGGTTAAGCTATAAAGACCGTCCTGTTGCATCACCAGAACAAATATCCAATAGTGACAAGATGCCACATTTTAAAAGAATAGGGCCACCTGTTACACGAGTTAGAAAAGCTATACTGAGCTCTGAATCCACTTCCACACATACCTGTCTACACTGTGGAGATTGGTTTCATTCTAAAATTGGACTGTCAAATCATGTTAGAGGACACTTGAGAAGACTTGGAAAAACCAAATGGGATGCTCACAAATCTCCAATCTGTGATCTGAATGAGATGATCCAAAAGGAAGAAACAGAAGAAATAACCTTAGAGTCATCAAACACCAGTCATCCTATTCCTAGACCATTTGTGGCACAAAAACTTCCCTCAAATGATGACTTTCTATATCAAAATGTTATACCTCATGGAGCATACTCTAATAGTCTAAAATATCTATCAGTGTCTGCACCGGAAGAAAAAGGACCTATTTTCTTAAATGAATATGATGAAGCAAAACCAGAACTGCCCCGTGGAAAAAGGAATCAATCTCTTGAACCGATAAAATGTCCTAAAAATAAAAGAATACGAAAAGAAATAAAGTCTGCTATTTCTGTTCCAAAGACAACAGGAAGAAAGAGTCTTGTTCATAGATGTGTTCCTCCGCTAAGTGAAGATAGTACATTAAAGTATCGCCCAAAAAAAGTGAAAACGAAGGCCCGCTCAGCTTTAAAATGTAAGGGAAAGAAATCAAAGCCAAGATTTGGAAGAAAGAACAAAACACTACCATTAACTGAAGAAACTGAAGACATTTACATTTTCCGCTGCAGGTTTTGTGACCTAGCTTTTCGCGGACCAATGTCTATTCAGGAGGAGTGGATTAAGCACTTACGACGACACACTGTAAACATCACTATTCCCCGTACTGGAGCAGCCATGGTGGACGTCCGATTCCCACATTAAAGGCCTGCCCCCATTACAGAAGCTTCATTTTCCCTACTAGTGGCAGAAGCAGCTTCATAGAACCAGGACGTCTTTTACATAGCAAATTTGAAGTGGATGTAAACTTAAAATTCTTTTTGTTTTAAAGCCATATCAAATTATCGATTTATTAAAGGAAAATGGGGAAAAGTGAATTCCAGTGACAGAGCAAATAAAATACTTAAAACATTAAGAGGTATTATGTGTTTCATTTAGGGTGGAAGATGTGTTTTTAAGGCTTACTACCTTTTGTCCGCTGTGTATGCAGTAAGGGATCAGTACATGTAAACAGCCATTTATAAACTGTTGCACATGGTTACTTATAGACATTTATTGAAAATTATGTTTCCTTCAACGTTACTGTTAACAGAAAGCTGGATTGGGGAAGTTCCCTTAGTTCAAACAGGTACCAGAAGCTGAGTGAAGAATCGGCAGAATCACTTTAAAATTAACATCGACAGGTCCAGTGTATCACTTCTCCAGACTGAGCACCCAATCCAGGTTTCTTACAATATTTATAGATTAATCAGCATCATGCCTTTTATTTATTTATTTTAAAGATTTTATTTATTTATTTGAGAGAGAGAGAGTTACAGACAGTGAGAGTGAGAGACAGAAAGGTCTTCCCGGGCCGGGGCCGTGGCACACTAGGTTAATCCTCTGCCTGCAGCACCGGCATCCCACATGGGTGCCGGTTCTAGTCCTGGCCGCTCCTCTTCCCATACTGGAGCAGCTCTCTGCTGTGGCCTGGGATAGCGATGGAGGATGGCTCAAGTGCTTGGGCCCCTGCACCCACATGAGAGACCTGGAGGAAGCTCCTGGCTCCTGGCTCCTGGCCATTGGGGGAGTGAACCAACGGAAGGAAGACCTTTCTCTGTCTCTCTCTCTCATTGTCTGTAACTCTACCTGTCGAATAAATAAGTAAAATCTTTAAGAAAAAAAAAAAGAAGTCTTCCATCTGCTGGTTCACTCCCCAGATGGATGCAATGGCCACAGCTCTGCCAATTCAAAGCCAGGAGCTTCTTCTGGGTCTCCTACACAGGTGCAGGGGCCTAAGGACTTGAGCCATCTTCCACTGCTTTCCCAGGCCATAAGAGAGAGCTGGATCAGAAGAGGAGCAGCAGGGACTAGAACCTGTGCCCACATGGGATGCCGGCACCACAGGTGGAGGATTAACCTACTGAGCCACAGCGCTGACTCCAAGCATCATGCCTTAACAGCTGCAGCATTGGTGGGCTTGGTCACAACCTGTGTGACTCAGGACCACCCAGGAGGAATTTGAGACCACACTGGGGAACTTGAATTGGGGGTGGCAGAAAACTGAGATTAGGACATCTGCCCAGACATATCAACACCTATGAGGAACAGAGATTGGGACAACTGCCCAGATATGTTAACACCTATAGGGAACTGGAACAGGGGTTACAGTAAACAGAGATTAGGACATCTGCCCTCCTCAGGGGTTTTATTTTTCTCCCTTGTCTCTGGTCATGGCCTTATTTCCTCTTAGTTCCCTCCTTTGGGACCCTCTTAATCATTCTAAGGGACATCATTTTCTGTTATTTATTGTAAATTGACTGGCTAGTAGCTTTGGAGGAGCATTTGGAACTTTATGGCTTCTTGGCGAGCAGAGACAAGTCGGGTAAGCATATTAATGAGGCAGGGACCAAACAAGAGCGCTAGAAAAATCCTGAGAAGTCCAGACAGTGAGAGGAGCCGGGATGCCTAGCTCCAGATACTACTCGAAAAGCCCCAAGACTTAGCTATTTCTTTTCTCCTTTTTGTGACCCTCTCATTAAGTTGTTGGGCCTTGTCTCTGACTACCCCTGATCCATTGACCTAAAAACGGCACTGTTTGTTTAAGAAAAGGCGAACTTCCTCTTTTTCTGCCATTAGTAGATCGAGTCCCCTCCTATTTTGCATGACTGCTGTTGCTAAGGAGCCTAATTGATCTTGGAGAGCCATTAATGACTGCAACTCGTTCTACATCATTTGGCAGGTCTCTGGATAGTTTGTTGTAAAAGGTGGTTGGTGAAGCAATTCCTTCTACCCCAGTGCCCACTCCAGCTTCCACTCCAAGGCTGCCTAATTAGGGTATGAGCTGGATAGCTCTTTACTCAGACCTGCTCAGCTACCATTATAGGAAGAGTTTGATTATTGGTGACAAGGTATATTTGGGGAGTGAGGAAAGCCAAGATGCAAATGCCTTTCCATCCATGTGGTAAACATACACAGACATTTGTTGCACATATGAAGAACAAAGCCAAGCAGGGGTGGCACTTGGCTGGGATAGCAGGGAGCCAGTTTACCTGGGTACTCATCTGTTCACACTGGCTATCTTCTAATTTTTTTTAATCTGTCTTATCCCACTTTGATATTGTATTCAGGAGCTTTTTGGGTAAATAATAGGCTACTATACGAAACAAAATATTCCTCCCAATGGACTCATTATCCCTACATAGAACATGACTAGAGCAATTGTTTGTGGCTACCCCAGTTCTTTAGAGCTGCTTCAGCCAAACCTATGAACAACAGCAATGTTAATATTATCATTAGCTCCAATGGGATAGGGTAACATTGAAACCCTAGTCCCCAGGTGTTCCTTGTTGACTTATCCCAGCTTCCACTGTGCATTGAGCAGTCAGCTCCCAAGTTTGTGACTGGAGCAGGGCTGTAGATTCCTCAAAAGTAGTGCATAGCTTGACCAGCCTCCTATGTGGCCAAAGCAAGGTGGTGGGCTCAGAGGGTGACTCTGAGGGGTTTTGCAGAATATCCAGTCACTGTCCACTTGACAGAACTCTGGAGTGGGGCTGCAGCTGTTAGGGACGAAATGGCGGTGGAGAAGACTACCTTAGTTCTTTGTCTCATGTGGAAGAAGAATTTCCTCGTGGACAAAGCAGAGAGAGAAAAGCAAGACTTATTAAAGTCAAAAACCTCCTGCTGAAGTGGCCTGGAGGGCCAGGGGGGCTGCAAGAGAGGGATACCCCCAAGAAGCTGGAAGCTGGGTTTTTGTGAGCACGATTTGGGGGTAAAACTAGCACAGTGAGTTAGAAGCTGGACACAAAACCCATCAAAAGGCTGGATTTGTAATCTTATTTGCCCTGTCTAGCTTGCTCTAGACAAAAGAGCCATCTGAAGGGTGTGATAGGTAACTTCTTTCTATTTTCATAAAACTAGAAGCTCAGAAGGGTGGGATGACACTTTTGTCTTGCTAAAGGCAGCTTCAGGGAAGAAACACGCAATGGGATTCAGCATTTTGGTCTTGCTAAAGATAACTTTTGGGGAGAAACAAGCACTTCGCACCTCTTTTCCTTTCCTCATTTTCCACTGGGACCAACCTAACTGCTTATTAACCCATCTGACTCCTCACACAGCCTTGATCCAGATGTCTATTACCTGCAGCTTTTAAGGCTACTGATCTCCCCCTGCAGGGTCAGCAGGCAGCTCAGGTTTCCTGATGAGTGGCCAGGGCAGCACACATCACAGGTAGCCGGGTGCTGTACCTCTGTCTACAATGCATGGCTCCATGCACACCCTGGACTAGCCATCTGATTGGCCCAGCCCCACAGCCCACAACTGCTCTCTCCTCCTTGCCGCATGATGTTTTTCCATATAGTTCTGATTATCCATTGTTACTTGCTGGATCTGGTAAACATTTTATCATGTGTGGATCAATTTTCAGAGTGAAACAGGGCTGTCATTCTTGGGAACTCCCTTGAAATAATCAAACTTGGAGGCCCCTTAGGACATGGCTCATCTGTTCCAAATGGTCAGCTTGCTTGGTGTTGTCAGGTCCAAGATGCACCCCTAGTCTCAGGCTATTAATAAATGCAGCTCTTTTGTAACTCTAGAGATGAGGAACTCTAACTTTGATACAATTCCAAAAGTTCCAGGGGGCTGTCAGGTAGCAAGGCACCTGGAAATTTAGAAATAACAACCAAAGCCTAGAAACAGATGTGACTGCTGTGAAAGTTTACGATCTAGTGCCCCCCCCTTTTTTACATTTTAAACAAAATACTTAATAATCAGAATTTATGTTGAGGTCATTGGCACAGGTTATAGCAACATAGTACAAACGTACTGTAATTAAGGATAGAGTGTGAATCTCTTTAGGAAAGACACTCTATTGACTTTTTATTTATTTATTTTTTTGACAGGCAGAGTTAGATAGTGAGAGAGAGAGACAGAGAGAAAGGTCTTCTTCCGTTGGTTCACTCCCCAAATGGCCGCTATGGCCAGCTATGGCCAGCGCACTGCAGCTGCACTGCTGTGCAGATCCGAGGCCAGGAGCCAGGAGCTTCTTCCTGATCTCCCATGCGGGTGCAGGGCCCAAGCACTTGGGCCATCCTCCACTGCCCTCCCAGGCCACAGTAGAGAGCTGGCCTGGAAGAGGAGCAACCAGGACAGAATCCAGCACCCAACTGGGACTAGAACCCAGGGCGCGCCGCATGCAGAGGACTAGCCATGTGAGCCGCTGCGCCGGCCATCCCTATTGACTTTTATTACCAGGCTTGCCTGGGAGGAGAGCTGGCCTGAATAGGAGATTAGTGTATAATAGGCATCTCTAGAAGCAAACTTACAGTATTGCCTGTAATTTATGAACCCTAGGCCAAACCCTTAATAGCATGATTACTTTGGAAGCTGAGCAGAGCAAAGGTTCTTTTCAGCTTGGAGCTGACAGGGTCTGTGGTTTTGATCTGGAGTCCCTCAGCCCCGGGGCAGTTCTGTTTATTCAGCTCTTGCCAAAACTGACAATATTTTGTAGAGGCTGGCTTCTATCACTAAGTCACAATGGCTGTTTGCCCAGTCTCCTGGCTTTTTACATCAAAAACAGGTGCTATTTGAGGCAGACTGGCCTCATTGGGTCCCCTTGATGGTAGAACACGACGTAAAGCAGTTATTAGTTGGCTTGCCACCCATCTTTACATTGCTCCTATTACCTGCTCGCTCCTTTTCCTCCTTGTCTTGGCTAAAGTAGACCACAGTGGCATCCCTTAGGATGTTAGCCAAGGTGGTGTTTAGTCTCATCCCTAATCTTTAGTGGCCTGATTTAGAAATCTGCAGTCACAGGCATGTTTTGACAGTCTGTCTAAAAGCCTCTTCCCTTCCTGAACTTAGAAAAGGCTCTTTCCTCTCCCCTTTGTGGCTTTGTAAAGAGGTTTTGTCTGTTTATTGTACTTATGGCAAAATAAATCTAGCTGTAAATTGTATCATAATTTAAGCTCTTATTTTGTTACGTGTGAAACGTGGCAGAGAAAGATTACCTTGGTTCTTTGTCTCATGTGAAAGAATTTCCATCCAGACAAGACAGAGAGAAAAGCAAGATTTATTTAAGTCAGAAACCTCCTGCCCCAGTGGCCAGGATGGAAACTCCAAGAGAGGCAGGCCCTCTGAACTATGAGGGTCTGCGTGTTAAGCACAATTTTGGAAGAAAAAAAAATGAAAGAGCTGCTATCAGTTAGAAGGCAGGGACAAAACCCATCAAAAGGCCCAGATTTCTAATTTTGTCCTATCTAGTTTGCTCACGATAAGACCAAAAAACCGTCACCAGGTGGGATTGGCAACTCCTGTTTCCACAATAAACTGGAAACTCAGAAGGGTGGAATCTCCACTCCCTTGCTCTTCTCATGATAAAACTGGAAGCTCCCAAAGAGTGGAATAGGTACTTTTGTCTTGCTAAAGGAAGCTTTGGGGAAGAAACAAGCAAATCTTACCACTGGGACCAGCCTAACTGCCCATTAACCCATCTGACTCCTCACATTCCCTCTCCCAGGAGAATGGACCCTAACTTCTGTTAGGGGTATGGGATTATGACTGCTCTGGCTTCTTCAAGATGAGTAGGGGCAGAATGGGGAGCGGCAGTTAAGACAGGGTTCCAACAGGAGGTGGTCTTTTGAGGAGGACACTTTGCCACCTCGCAGAAACTGCTTCCATTCAAAGTTCATATGCATAGCCATCTAGAATTTCATTGCTTCAGGTCTAGAGAAGATGAATCTACCAAGCAGATTAAATATACAGGGTATAAAACGAAGGAGAGAGTCATTAGAGGACCTAAGAAAGGTGCTGTCCAAACAAGGAGGAAGTTTTCCCATTGAGAGATAAATAGAAACTGACAGGAAGGGCTTGATAATAATCGGGTGGGCATTAAGGCCTGGCCAGGTGTATGAGGCCCAGACCTAACTGTCTCTTCACATGCAAGAGGCCTCACAAGGGAAATGTGAGCTTCCTTTTGGAAAGACACCCTGTTGACACCCATTACCTAGCTGGCCTGGGACAAAAGCTGGCCTGAATAGGTGGTTATTATTGAATAGGTGGCATCTCTACAAGGAAGTGTACAGTTCTGACTGCAATATTACTGACGCTAGACCATGCCCTTAATAGCGGTGGTTACTTTGGAAGCCAGGCAGAGTGAAGGGCTTTTTCAGCTTAGAGCCAACAAGGTCTGCAGCTCTGACCTAGGATCCCTTACACTCCAGGGCAGTTCCATTTCCAGTGACCTTGACTCTTGGCTGACAGAGTTGACAGGGGTCTTTGGAAACCAACTTCTGTCATGATTGCTGTGTCCTTCCAAAGCCCTGGCTTTCCACATTGAAAAACAATGCCATTTGGGGTGAACTGGCCGTGTTGGGTCTCCTTGATGGCAGATCACTGTAAAGCTTTATTAATTGGCCTGCCACCTATTCTTACTTTGCTCCTGCTGCCTAGCTCACTCTTCTTCCTCCTGGTCTGCTAAAGTAGAACAGAGGAAGGCTTTAGGATGTCAGCTAAGGGCGTGTTCAATTCCATCCCAAATCTTTGATGACCTGAACTAGAAATCTGTAGTCACAGGTGTGTTCTGACAGTGTTTTTCCTGTGATATAAGATGATGCCTGCAAGGTGTCCGGCGCATAACAGATCTTCCCAGGCAGACAAATCAATTAATTCACAGGTTTTTATTGGGGTTCCGCTCCCGGGCGAGGTTCTCCGGTCCCAACAGAGCAACAGAGCGGGGGCCGGGGAAGTCGCACGCCAGAGATTGGGAGAGCTCCTTTTATAAATTCAGGGCATGGGGGTTAAAGGTTGAGGCGGGTCTGATCCTCATTGGTTGACCTTTAGGCACCCACAGGGACCTTGCCAAGGACTTTCTTCCCCGGAAGTAGGCCTCTCCATTCCCAGAAGTGTAGGCCTTCCCTCCTTGCGGATCCCAAAGCTACCAATGCCCATGAGGAAAGCTATGCCCTTCTAAGATCAAACATGATGACCACCTTATCCAACCTGTCTATAAGTTTTGGAATCATTAGTAAAACTTTGTATCTCTATGTTAGTTTGATTTGAAGAGGGAGATTTTGCCTGTTTACTGTGCTCATGATAAATTAAATCTAGCTGTAAAATCATACCATAATGCAAGCTCTCATTTTTTGCTATATTCTTTGGTCTTAAAAAGATTAGTCATCACTTTTATAAGGTCTGGGGATTCAAACTACACATCCAAATGGAGAATCCTTCAGAATAGTCAGTTTTTCCATCTTGAAGAGAATAGAGGAGAAATGAGGGAACAAGTCAGACCTCCCAGATTGCTTACTCTTGGTAACTTTTTATCAAATGAGAAATTAGAAAGTAATTTTAACTGTCAAATATCAACAACTTATAAAAAAATGGTTACCAAAAGGCCCAAAACCTTATGTAAATTTTAAGACAAAAGTACATGTAGTTGGAAATATTTCTTGAATATCTAACAGAAGTGTAACTTGCTTGACCAGCAAACCCAAGCACAAACATGTCAGTGACTTAAAAAATATTTAATTTCTTTCTACCAGCAAATTTAAAACAACCTATCTATCAGACTTTTATTTAGGTCACATAAACCAAAAAAGCATTTTGGGTTAATTCAGCAGTTTAAATTTATGAGCAATCTTTTATCTATAAGCCAATTAAAACAGAGCTCTTAATAAATTTTCCTATGTAGACATATAATATGTACACATGTGTAACATATAACAGCCATTACAGGACTGAAAGCAGCTTCAGTAATAGCTTCTTAAAATCTTTAACTGCTATTTTAAAAACTACCATAAGTTGACTAGAATTACTTCTTGCTCTTAGTTACCTGAATTAACCATACTTTTCTCAGATGGAAACTGAGTCCATTGTTAAACTTTGGCTTTATCTGTTTATAGAACTGTCCCAAAGTACTGAATACAATAGAAGTCAGGAGAAAAGTCCTTCAGAACATATAAGAGGACACATTTAAACACAGAAGAACCAACAATGTTTTTAATTTCCATGAGCAGTAAGTTGTTTGGAGGAGAATACAAAACTGTGGCTGACAAAAGACTTTAAATAGCCATGGTTAAAATTATAAAACTCATTAACCAGTGAGAAGAGGCACTTACTTACTATACACAGTATTTTTTTAAGATTTATTTATTTATTTGAAAGTCAGAGTTACAGAGAGAGAGGAGAGGCAGACACAGAGAGAGAGGTCTTCCATCCGCGGGTTCACTCCTCAATTGGCTGCAACAGCCGGAGCTGCGCTAATCTGAAGCCAGGAGCTAGGAGCTGCTTCTGGGTTCACGTGGGTTCAGGGGCCCAAGGACTTGGGCCATCTTCTACTGCTTTCCCAAGCCATAGCAGAGAGCTGGATTGGAAATAGAGCAGCTGGGTCTCGAATGGGCGCCCATATGGGATGCTGGCGCTTCAGGCCAGGGCGTTAACCTACTGTGCCACAGTGCCGGCCCCTACACACAGTAATTTTTAAACCACCTGCAAGATCTTACAAAACATTTATCCCTTTTAGGCTTCTGGGTCTTTTTCATTAAGATAACCATCATGACTGAAAACAACACAACAAGATCATTAGACTTTTGTAACTTTTGGAAATGTGTTTACATTATTGTAACTTAAAATTTAGCACCACTTCACATCTTGGCAGTACCTTTGATATAATCCAAATCACCTAAATAGTTGGTGTCTTTACAAGATGAGAGATACATCCTTTGACATTTCCAGGGGCCCAATTGGAAATATCAAAGTCTGAAGAATTTAACACTTTGATTTTTTGAGTGCCTATTGAAGTTGTCAAGAAGATTAAAATATCTGGTTGCGATAGAATTCCCTAACATCATGACATAATATAGACCAGATTTTATAATTGTTATAAAATGATCACTCAAATATTTTAGGATGAGTACATATTTAAACAAACCGTAACTCTTAAAACTCAGCTGTTCTTAAACAGAACTTAACAGAGACAGTAGAGAACACAATAGATTACTTCAATAGAAGACAAAATCTGTCTCTTTGGTCATCCAAAAATCATAAATAAAACCTTAAATGTAGCATCAGTGTTGGAATTATCCAATAAATTAGAACAATTTTAACAGAGTCAGAGGTAGGGAAGAAAAGAGAGCTTACTGGAGCTGGCTAGAAAACTGGAAAGTCACCAATTAAACAAAAATATTAAAACATGCTGTGGTTTTTAAACATTTCAAAATTAGAGATTTAAGAAAAATATTTACTAACATCTATGTATTTCAGAAACCTTATTGATTTAACAGAAGATCAATTCTAATTCTATGTCAATCAAAGAAAAATGGATTGATAGTGCAAAATACTTAAACATCTAGAAGAGTATTTTTCCAAAAATCTGAGTACTATAGTTTAGTCAAGTTTACAGACAAAATTTTCCATCACAAATATCATGGTTTTATTATAAATATTTTGTTTTATTTGCCATTTCTCATTTGCCAGAATTTTGATGTTTATTATTTTTTTCAAAAAAACTACTTGGATTTCTTGATCACTTGCTTTATTTTTGGCTTTCTCTTCAATTTACTACATTTTCATTTCATTGTCCTTTCTCTTCAGGGACTGTGATGATTGATTTTATTTTATGAGTGGGCTATGAGATGTTAAGATATTTGAGCATTATTTTGGATATTTCTGCAAAAGCATTTTTGAAAAAGATTAACATTAACATCGGTAGAGTGAGTAAATCAGATCACTTCCATTTATGTTGGTTAGCCTCTTTCAATAACTTGAAGACCTGAATATAACAAAAGGCTGACTGCTACCTACTAAGAGAGTATTCTCCTGCCTGATAGCCTCTGAACAAGATATTGACTCTTCCTTGTTCTACAGTAGAACACCAACTTGTGGATTCAAAATAAATCATTGAATCTGTATATTTTGGACTTATCAACAGTCATAAATAATTACCCAAGTCATTCCTTACAAAAAAGATCTCCTTATACAATGGTACTTTAAAAGATTTTTAAAAAATGGAATTAAAGATGTTTATTTTGATGTCAAACAATTTTGAAATCTAGATGTAGTATTTTTATAATACACATTTCCATGAACTTTTTTGAAGACTCCTTGTATATATAAATGTAATTAAGGCTATAAGTGTCTTGTAAATATCACTTTAAGAATACTTCACATGTTTTAATGTATCAGTGTCATTTCTCCATTTTAAATATTGTCATTGTGCTTTAGATATTTCATTTTGTGCATTGTCATTTTTTTAACTCATGAGTTGAGTTCCTATAATTTCCAAATAATGTGGAATTGTGACATGCTTTATTTTTAGTGAATTTCTCTTTTGATTTTCTTATTGTCAGAGTAACAGAAAAATTATAGTAACTGTTGGGAATTTTCGCATACATTGACTATGACTAAACATGTAGTCAGATCAGAATCTTACTTATATCATACATGAATCAATTCAAAAGGAATAAAGAAAGACTTAAAATCATAAAACTTCTAGAAGAGCACTTAGGGAAAATGCTCCTTGACATTGGCTTTTGCAACAGGTTTTTGGATATCACACCAAAAGCTCAGATTACAAAAGCAAAAATAAAAAAATGGGACTATGTCACACCAAAAACTTCTGCACAGAAAAGGAAACAATAAAATGAAAAGACAACTTATATAAAATATAAAAAATTATAAAAAATGATTGCAAACCACATTTAAGATATTAATACTCAAAATTCATAACAAATTATGTACCCAAAAGAGATGAAATCACCATCTTCTAAAAAATCACACATCAATGTTCATTGCAGCATTATTGCAATAACCAAGATATGGAAACAATGTAGTATGTTTCTTAAGTTATGCTCAGTCAACTTTCATTTAGAGTGAGTCAGTTCTTCCTTTTACTTTAGATTTTTATTTACAAATCTTGAGGCTATATTCCAGTTATATACATTTTATTTCAATGGTTTGTTCCATTTCTAATATTCAGTTTCTGTTAGGCTTCACTTTACATTGCATTTTGCCTTACTTAATATCACTACATAAGAACTATTTTGAATTTTATTTACTCATTTATTTGAAAGACAGAGATAGACAGAGTTCCCATCTATCCATTCACTCCCCAAATGCTCACAATAGGAATGGGGAGGAGGGTAGCCCAGAACAAAGCTGGGGGCCAGGAAGTCAATCCAAGTCCCCAGATGAGTGCCAGGTACCCAAACATTTGCATTTGTACCAGTTCATGAAGGACTAATGAGGATTTTCCTAAACAGAAGATGAAGCATATTGAATATTACAATGATGCTAGGGTGCATATTGAATGGGAATGAATGACTTAAGAAGAGTTAGGAAAAATATATTAGTGTCAGACTATGAAAAGCCTTATATGTCAAATTTATATGTATCCTATAAGGGGTCTGTGTTGCAGCACAGAGGGTCAAGCTTCTGCTTGCAAGACAGCATCCCCATGTGGGAGAGCCAATTGGAGTTCCAGCTTCTCTGCTTCTGATTCAGCTTCCTGCTAATGTACCTGGGAAGGCAGAAGAGGATGGCCCAAGTGCTTGGGTCCCTGCCACCCATATGGGAGACCAAGATGGAGTTTCTTGCTCCTGGCTTCAACCTGGCCCAGATCTGACTATTGGCACCATTTGGGAAATGAACCAGCAGATAGAAGGCTCTCTCTCTCTCTCTCTTTCTCTGTCTGGCTCTCTCTTTCTCTGCTGGCTCGCTGTCACTCTGCCTTTCAAATAAATAAATAAATAAGTACCTTTTAAAAAAAGTTATATCCTGGCCGACACCGCGGCTCACTAGGCTAATCCTCCGCCTTGTGGCGCCGGCACACCGGGTTCTAGCTCCAGTCGGGGCACCGGATTCTGTCCCGGTTGCCCCTCTTCCAGGCCAGCTCTCTGCTGTGGCCAGCGAGTGCAGTGGAGGATGGCCCAAGTGCTTGGGCCCTGCACCTGCATGGGAGACCAGGAGAAGCACCTGGCTCCTGGCTTCGGATCAGCGCGGTGCGCCGGCCGTAGCAGGCCGGCCGCAGTGGCCATTGGAGGGTGAACCAACGGCAAAAGGAAGACCTTTCTCTCTGTCTGTCTCTCTCTCTCTCTCACTGTCCACTCTGCCTGTCAAAAAAAAAAAAAAAAAAAGAAAGAAAAGAAAAAGTTATATCCTATAGTTAAAAAGAACAATTGAGAAGTTTTACATAAGAAAGGAATTAGATCAAACATATTGTTTGTGAGAGTGCAGATTGAATGGGAGAGATTGAATAGAAGATTCTCTCTTCTGTGAGAGAATCTGATGAATGTATTAAAGGAGATAAGGTGATAAGATATATTTGTTAATAGGTCATAACATCTACTTATTTTTTTAAGGATTTATTTATTTTTAAGGCAGAGTCACAGAGAGGCAGAGGCAGAGATAAGTCTTCCATCCTCTGGTTCATTCCCCAGATGGCGACAATAGCCAGAGCTGCACTGATCCGAAACCAGGAGCCAGGAGCCAGAAGCTTCTTCTGGGTCTCCCACGCAGGCACAGGG
Organism: Oryctolagus cuniculus; assembly: GCF_964237555.1. NCBI lineage: Eukaryota > Metazoa > Chordata > Mammalia > Lagomorpha > Leporidae > Oryctolagus > Oryctolagus cuniculus. The sequence goes on from NC_091453.1 coordinate 63,237,152, forward strand.
GTCCAAGGACTTGGGCCATCGTCTGCTGCTTTCACAGGCCATAGCAGAGAGCTGGATCGGAAGTAAAGCAGCCAGGACTAGAACCAGCGCCCATATGGGATGCCGGCACTGCAGGCGGCAGATTTACTCATGCCACAGTGCCCGTCCCAGGTCATAACATTTAGTATATGTCCACTATGTACTTTCTATTTTTCCATTAAAACTATTGTAATAGGTTGACAACCTTTACATTTTATAGATGGGTTAACTTAGTTCAAAAGATAAGGAACAGGCCGGCGCCGCGGCTCACTAGGCTAATCCTCCACCTTGCAGCGCCGGCACACGGGCTTCTAGTCCCGGTCGGGGTGCCGGATTCTGTCCCGGTTGCCCCTCTTCCAGGCCAGCTCTCTGCTGTGGCCCGGGAGTGCAGTTGAGGATGGCCCAAGTGCTTGGGCCCTGCACCCCATAGGAGACCAGGAGAAGCACCTGGCTCCTGCCATCGGATCAGCGCGGTGCGCCGGCCATTGGAGGGTGAACCAACGGCTAAAGGAAAACCTTTCTCTCTGTCTCTCTCTCTCTCTCACTGTCCACTCTGCCTGTCAAAAAAAAAAAATAAATAAATAAATAAAAATAAAAAAAAAGATAAGGAACAAATAGTCCAATATCTAGTTACTATATATTTGAGTTTGGATTTGAATTAAAACTATTGGGTCATATAAACTGAAGTAGTTACAGGGGAAATATAGAAGTAAGGATGGTCCCGAGAGTTGTTACAAATATGTGATAAATATGACTTGGTAAACATTTGAACATATTGAAAGAGAAAGTGAAGAGTTAATGATCCTTTCTTTATTTCACTCATCCAAATATTCATTCATTCATTCTTTCTTTCTTTCATTAGATATTTGTCAAGCTCATCCTACCTCAGGCACTGTGCTTGGTACTCAGTATACAGTATTAAGAAAGCAGGACATTTCTGACAAGCATGACTGGACTGAGAGTGATGCCATAAACTGGCATAAGGAATAGAGAATTAGAAGCAGATTTTAGGGATAGAGAAAGTTTATGGTGAATTTGAGGTTTATATGAAAAAATGAGGAAGATATGTCTACTAAGCAATTAGAAATGAAAGACTCAAATTTAGAAGATTCTAACTATAGCTATAAAATGGAGTGTTATCAATATAGAATTAACAAAGGCATGGGAATAAATAAGATCATAGACCTGGTACATAGAACTGGAGGTCAATGTCGTAGTCTAGGAAACATTTATATTCATAAGAGGAGGCAAAAGTCACTGAGAATAATAATCAAGAGAAAATTTATTTTCAGAAGCCAAAGGAAGGGAAAATTTCAGGAAGCTGTAGGACCTCAATAGTGAAAAATATCAAAGAGAGAGGTCAAGGAAAACAGAGACTGAAATAGTGAATTGGATTTGACAAGTAGATGATAATACGTAACCTGTGTAAGAATTGTGTCAATATGGTCACTCAATCAACCAATCATTTTTTAGTCTTCTATAATTCCTAGAAAAGTGTTATACACATGATATTCTATAAATGTTTGTCTAATTAATGAATAACAAGACCATTACACTTGAATTGACATTATTAAAGAATAATGTGGATTTCTGCAGAAACTATTCATCTTTGGGCCTTGCTATATAAACACTGGTGAATGAACAAACCAGAAATATCCATCTTTCTCTCAAATAGCAGATATGACATATTATTTTAGGAAAATCAGCTATTTCTTTACTTGACTACAAAAATTCATTTGTGATTAAAAGTCATTCTCCTTTATTTGCAGTTCAGTAATAAAATCTTTCATGTGGATAGCATTTATAAATGTTCCAGTCATTTTGATGTAATAAATGACATTAATCCTCAGGATAATTTTTGAAGTATTTTATAATTCCAGTTTTACTGATAAAAATTCAAAGTCTGGGCCGGCACCGCAGCTCACTAGGCTAATCCTCCGCCTGCAGCGCCAGCACACCAGGTTCTAGTCCCGGTCGGGGCGCCGGATTCTTTCCCGGTTGCCCCTCTTCCAGGTCAGCTCTCTGCTATGGCCCGGGAGTGCAGTGGAGGATGGCCCAAGTGCTTGGGCCCTGCACCCCATGGGAGACCAGGAGAAGCACCTGGCTCCTGCCATCGGATCAGCGCGGTGCGCTGGCCGCAGCGCACTGGCTGCGGCGGCCATTGGAGGGTGAACCAATGGCAAAAGGAAGACCTTTCTCTCTGTCTCTCTCTCTCTCACTGTCCACTCTGCCTGTAAAAAAAAATTCAAAGTCTGTGATAAGTCATTTCTGAAAATTCAACTTCATTCAGGATTGGCAGGGATTGAAAATATTGCTGATACAGGTGTTTGAATTTATCAATACATAAATCCAATTTTTCATAGTACCTGAAAAATCAGAAGTTTCCAATTAGTTAAGTTGAATGAACCAGTTAGTTAATTAGAGCAAAATAGAATATAAGGTAATAAGTAACTAAAAACTATTTAAAAGTACAGGAATCATATTAGTTGCTCATGAATGAAAAGTGGAATGTACCACAAGGCTATAATTCAAGTGATCATCATTGGTAGTCCTTGTAACATATTATGAGAAAAAGAGGCATGTCCATAATTGGAAGACTAATGAGTGTTGTATGTATATATCAAGGAAAAAGAAGACCTGTCAATAAAATGATGAAAAGCAGAGTCTAGAAACAAAGGACAATGGCTATCTTAGGATAAGATAAAAGGTCCATTCAGGGGTGCAAATCATATTCAAATTGGTAACTTCAAATTACCTGAAGAAGAAGTAGAACACTCATTTTCAGCTCACGGCTGATAGACTGGAAATCTAAAAGATGTATTCAGCATTTGTTTTAGCCCTACTTGTCAAATCCTGCAGGAAGCTTACCTGGTTCAAATTTCTTGAAAATTCTAAGAAATTTTCATTTTGGGATTTCTGTAGTTTAGTCACAAAATATACATTATAATAAGCCAAGCGTAGCTGGCCAAGTAAAGATTCACTTTACTCATTGATATTTGGCACAGGGACATTGTGAAATGCATCTCTTCCATTAATTTGGCTTTATAATTCTTCCCAAATCTTGCCACTAATGTCAGTCACAATCCTGTTGACTGAGATGTGAAAATGCCACATTGAAGAAATACACAATTGAAAGAGAAAGAAACTTAAATTTAGTTCCATGTTACTGTTTGTATTCCTTCTAAATTTAGGAGGCCATCATAGAATTTAGAGTGACCAAAATAGTTATTAAGCTAGAAAATAATTTCTCATAAATTTAAACTCTTAAGACTTTTTAGACTGTATTATTAGACTATAATAACTTTATTATGCATACACATACATGCTTCCATATATAATAAGTAGACATATTAATTGTTTCTAAGTATAATTTATAAAGCACATTATCACAAAAATGGATACCAGTTGACAGTGTGACAAAAGGATAGAAATATGTTAAGAGAATTTTATTAGTACTGTGTCACTAAAACATCTGATTATTGCTAAAAGACAAAGTGTATCAGTGTACTTAGCTATTAAGTATGAAGTTATTTAGAATTTCTAATCACCAATTAGCATTAGCCATTTAGCATTATGGATGATTCTATGATAATTTGTTATTATATTATAAAAAAATTTACTTGAATCTGGTCATATAGAGATACAGACATAATTACTCCATTCCTCATATTTGATGTTAAAGGAACATTACTTTTTAAGTAGAAAATAGGCCATTGCCACATATCTCTTAATCTAAGTATAATTAAAAACAGTGCATCACCATGATTGACTTTTCAAGCCTGTAGATCCTACTTAAATTTTTAAGATTCAACTTAAGCTACTTTTTTATACTAAGTAAATTCTCCACCATGTTTGTCAAATACTACCTCATCTATTTGGAACAAGAAACTCTAAGGATTCAATCATTCATCCAAAACATACTTTTTAAATATGTTTAATATTTATTAAATATCTATACTGCTCTGACTACTTTTCCAGACAAAACAGACAAAAATATCTATCAAGATGGAGCTTATATTCAAATAGAGAGAGATATGAAATAATAAAATAAAATAAACATGTAGAATATTAATTAGAATGTGATACTTGACATGAAAAAATAAAGCAAGGAAGAGTAACCAAGAGTTTTGGTTGTGAAGTTTTCAAGTTCCTAGTCAAGGAAACTCTACTGATGATATTTAAGTAAAGTCTTGAAGGATATTAAAGGAACAAATCATGTGGATATGAAATAAGATTAGAGAGAAAAGATATCCCATAAATACTATGATGACCATGGTTTTCAAGATATAGAAAGAAAGTCCAAGTTCTGGAATGATCTGAGCAAAAATGTGAGATTAGCAGGATGTGAGGTCAGAGGCAGCATGTGAACCAATCAATGAGGCCCATAAAAGGTGATTCCAAGAATTAAGACTTGTACAAATCAACAAAGTTTTACATGGCTTTGAGCAAAATAATTAACTTGTTCTCATTATCATTAACTTGTTCTCACTATCTTATTAGTTAATGACATGGCCTTTCTATTTGTCTTTGTCTCTCTTGAGTCTGTTTTCAACATAGCAGAGAGAGTTGTTCTTTTAAAATGATATTGAGGAGATTTTAAAAGAGTTACTCTGTCCCTTGCATTGAAAATAGGTGAGCAAAGGCAGAAGCAGAGATCCTACCGAGAAAGCTATTGAAACAATCTAAAGTGAAAGATGATAGTAGAACACATTGAAGTTGTAGTAATGGAGGTGGTGAAATGTAGTCAGATTATGAATATCTTTCAATGAGAATGTCAAAAATTGTTGGTGGATTAAATGTGGAATATGAAAAGGAATTCAGAGATGACTACAAAGTTTTGTTTTGTATTGATTCTGAACAGCTAAATAAATGGAATCACCAATAAATTAAATAGGGAAGAATTTCAGTGGATCAAATTTTGGGAGATAGATAAGTGATGCAGTTTTAAACTCAATAAATTTGAGTTGAGGGACTGGCATTGTAGCATAACAGGTTAAGCTGCCACCTAAGATACCGGCCTCCCATATGAGTGCCAGTTCGAATCCCCACTGCTCCACTTCTGATCCAGTTCCCTGCTAATATTCCTGGGAAAGCAGTGGAAGGTAGCCCAAGTGCTTGGGTCCCTCCACCCACATGGGGAACCCAGAAGAAGCTCCTGGCTCCTGGCTTCAGCCTGGTCCAGCCCTGACCATTGCAGTTATTTGGAGGAACTAGCAGATAGAAGATCTCTCTCTCTCTTCTCTCTCTCAATCTCTCTCCCTGCCTGCCTTTCAAATTAATAAAATAAATATTTTAAAATTGAGTTGCATATAAGATAGTGAGATTTCTAGTGCATTATTCAGCATATGAAGTGGTCTTAAAGGTGAGGTCTAAGATGGAATTATAAATTTGGGACTTGTCAGTATATTGATGGGGAAATATTGCAATTCAGTTCCAGCACTAACCACCTGGAGTAATCATGAGACACACAAATTAAGGGCACAATCCCTAAAAAAACTGTCCTCACTTCAGATAACTGCATAGTTCAGGGGTCCTCTGACCCAACTGGCTAGAAATTGGGGGTCCCACACCATCTGCAGGTTTGATAATTTGCCAGAACAACTCACAAAAAAAGAGACAAGTGCTATGCATAAAATCACAGCTATGTATGTATACATACACACACACACACACACACACAGAGAGATATGACACAATTCATGAGTAGTCACATTAAGAGGCATCTAGGATAAGTTCTTGGAGGGTCCTATGGGCACAGATGTAGTAGTTTGGTAGATGGTTTAGAACCTATGGAGTTCTCTTTCTAATTGTTTCAATTTTCTCTGTGAAATAGAGAACAAGTTTAATGGAAGACAATGAGGATGCAGAGGAGGTGTTGGAGGTTTGCAGAGATCAGGAAAAGTGTGAAATAGTTATCTAGTAGAGTGGGAGAGTGGAAGGACTTTGGAAATATGAGTACAAGGTGATTGCTGATGAGTATTTACTGCCTACTTGAAGTCCATAGTCATCAATTTAAAGTGAGACCACTAGTATTATTGTTTTCTCCATCCTCATTCAGCTGCTTGCATACAGGCATTGTGTGCACTATGTGTTATATTAAATCAGGGTTGTGGTTCTTCTAAGTGAGAAGAGCAATGTAGCAATGTAGTGGGGAATATATTCAAGATAGTAATTGTGGTAATTGCACCTGAAACTCAGAAAGTAGCAACGTTTAATAGCAAAGATTTGTTTTCAATTATTTACACAAGATAAAGTGGTAAACTGTAGTATTTGTGTATAAGACTGTTAGTCTTACTTAGAATGGTCTTAATTATCTTATTTATTTAAAAATTTTAAAAAATAGTATGGGCACTTCGTTTCAATTTGTGGATCTGGCTCCCTTTTCGAACTTCTTGCCACTTGCAGAGCTTGAGAGGCAGTGAAGGCTCAAGTAATTGGGTTTCTGCCACCCACTTGGAAGACCTGGATTGAGTTTCCAGCTTCTGGCTCAGCCCTGTCCATTGCTGGCATTTGAGTAGTGAGCCAGAGGATTGGAGCTCTTTATCTGTGTCTTTGTATCTCAAATTTAAAAACAAAATAGCTCATATTATTATAAGAAATAAACATCACCTACATTTTTAGAACTCACTGTTAATCATAATCATGTTGTCTGAGCTTTAAAATTAAAGATGGCTTTGGTTTGATTTTTAAATATTTTCCCTTTTTATCATTGTTAACTTCAACCACAATACTTTTGATGACAGACATAAACTTTGTCGAATAACACATGATTTTCCTCTTATTTTCAACATCTCTGTCACCTTATCAAATCCCTCACTAAATGACATGAAATACTTCAACACAAAGTAGTTACTTACTAATTATTTGTTTAGTCCTTAAGTAACAAATTATTCCTTACAGTTATTTAGGCCAATAAATAATTTCATAAGTTTCAACAATAGAGAAAAATTAAAAATGAAATCTTAACTAACCTAAAGCATTCTAAATTTAAGTCCCCATCCCAATTTGCATGTACTTATTATAGAAAAAAAGTCTAGTATGTTTCTCTTTTTTTCCTTTTCATACTTTATTGCATTTGCTAACAAGTAGTGAAATGAGCACACTTTACAGTTAATCTGAAGTGTGATAAATTACTGAAAATAGAGTTGAATTCAGAGAGAGAATTTGGAATTAAACTAAATTCCATTAAGTTTATTTTGTAATATTCTCCCTGAATTCTGACTATTTCCTAGATCCTGTGATTTCGCATTCATAACACATAATAGGCAATCGAGACAATGAAGTTCAGGAGTTGGCATTGTGGCATAGCAGGTTAAACTGCTACCTGCAATGCTGGCATCCCATATGGGTGCCGGTTACAGTCCTGCTGCTTCATTTTCCAAACCAGCTCCCTGCTAATGCATCTGGGAAAGACAACGAAGGATGTGCAAATACTTGGGCTCCTGCATCCATGTGAACCAAATGAAGCTCCTGGTTCCAGGCTTCGGCCTGACCCAGCTCTAACTGTTGTGTCCATTTGGGGAGTAAAACAGCGGATGAAAGGTTCTTTCTCTGTGTGTCACTCTGCCTTTCAAATAAATAAATAAATCTTTTTAAAGAAAGAAACTCAGGGGGCCAGCGCTGTGACATAGCAGGTAAAGCTGATGTCTGCGGTGCTGACATCTCACATGGGCGCCGGTTCGAGTCCTGGCTGCTCCACTTCCGATCCAGCTCTCTGCTATGGCCTGGGAAAGCAGTACAAGATCGCCCAAGTCCTTGAGTCCCTGCACCCGTGTGGGAGACCCAGAAGAAGCTCCTGGCTCCTGGCTTCGGATCGGCATAGCTCCAGCCGTTGTGACCAGTTGGAGAGTGAACCAGCAGGATGGAAGATATCTCTCTCTCTCTCTCTCTCTCTCTCTCTCTGCCTCTCCTTCTCTCTGTGTGTAACTTGACTTTCAAATAAATGCATCTTTAAAAAAAAAAAAAACTCAGTTCAGGAACCCATACTTTGAGTTATCACTATTGCCCTCCAGGGTCTGCTTCAACACATTTGAGTCCCCACTATTCCACTTCTGATCCACCACCCTGTTAATGTGTTTTTGAAGGAAGCAAAATATGGCCCAAGTACTTAAGCCCCTGCTATCCATGTGGGTAACCTAGATTGAGTTCCAGGCTTCTAGCTTTGGCCTGACCCAGTCCCGGTTATTACCACCATTTGGGGAGTGAACGAGCAGATGGAAGATCTCTCTCTCTCTCTCTCTCTCTCTCTGTGTGTGTGTGTGTGTGTGTGTAAAACTCTGCCTTCTGAATAAATAAATAAATCTTTTCATGCTAGTGTCTTTTTTTTCTTGACAGGTAGAGTTAGACAGTGAGAGAGAGAGAGAGAGAGAGAAAGGTCTTCCTTCCATTGGTTCACTCCGCAAATGGCCACTATGGCCAGCGTGCTGCGCTGATCCGAAGCCAGGAGCCAGATGTTTCCTATTGGTCTCCCACGCGGGTGCAGGGCCCAAGCACTTGGGCCATCCTCCACTGCCTTCCCAGGCCATCCTCCACTGCCTTCCCGGGTCACAGCACAGAGCTGGACTGGAAGAGGAGCAACCGGGACAGAATCAGGCGCCCCAACCGGGACTAGAACCCGGGATGCCGGCGCTGCAGGCGGAGGATTAGCCTAGTGAGCCATGGGCCGGCCTATTAAATAAATCTTTTAAAAAAGGGAAATTTCAATGCAAAGAGCATGTTAAAAATTCTGATAATATTAAGGTTCTCAAAAATCTTACAGTAAATAGGCAGAGAGAGAGAGAGAGAGAACTTCCATCAACTGGTTCATTCCCCAAATGGGGGCAATAACCAGGGCTGGGCAAGCTGAAGCCAGGAGCCATGAACTCCACCAGGATCTCCCACAAGGGTGACAGGGACCCAAGCAGTTGGGCCATCATTGACTACCTTCCCACACACATCAGCAGAACCTGGGTCAGAACTGGAGTAGCGAGAACTCGAATTGGCACTCAGATATAGGATGCTGGTGGCACAAGCAATGGTTTCACTTGCGATGTCACCATGTCAGCCCCAACCATCTGTGCCTCTTTACACTAGCATTGTGTGTGTGCTATGGTTTGACTGAATGAATGTCACCCTAAGTTTCCGCTGTCTGTATTCCAGTGCCATGCTCTTTGGCTATCCTAGCTGTGCAGCTAGATCTGCCACTCTGGAATGCACAAGAGATATGTCTCTGCAGCCTCTGTGTGGTGCTAATTCAAGAGTCCACAGAACTCAAAATCTATGGAGTCATTTGTCTACAGCCTAGATTTCAAAGGATATCACAGATAGCCTAGAGGCCAAGATAGGGATTTGCTGCAAGGGCAGAACCACTGAAGGGGGCAAGCAAAGCAGTGGCACTCCTGAGTCATTAGAAGTATTAAGCCACCAGAATTCAATTTCAGCTTGTTGAAAAATGCAGGTGCCAGAACAGACTGTGAGAGCTGCAGTGGGGACTGTGCCTAGCAAAGCCATAGAGGTGGGGCTTTCTGAGGCCTTAGGGACCTAACTCCCCCACCAGATTGTGCCTAGATGTGATACAGAGTCAGCGATGAGTATTCTTGATTCTGAAATTCTAATGTTGTCCAGTGTGCTGGATTTTGTGCTTACTTGGGATCAGTCACCTTGCTCATCTCTCCATTTTGCAATGAGAAGGTCTCTCCTGTGCTTGTCCTACCATTTTATTTCACAAGCACATAACTTGTTTTGAAGCTGGAGGGGAATTATGCTTTGAGGCTTACCCAGTCTGATTTAGGGGAGACTCACTTCACACCCTTACTTGCTCCTGGAGTGAGGTAAAGCTTTCGAGGCTATTAGGACAGAATTTTTAGCATTTTATATGTGAGAAGGACATGAGATTTGGGGTGCCTTTGGTATTATACTGTGGTTTGAATGTTTGTTTTCACTAAAAGGTAGTTTGAAATTTAATTGCCATTGTAACGATACTATGCAGTGGGATATTTAAGCGGTGATTAGGCCACCAAGATACTACCTTCATGGGTGGGGTTAATGCCTTCATAAAAGGGAGAATTTACTAAAACGAAAGAATATGGAGTGTGAACGCCAAAGTCATCAGAGGAGGACAAGAGCATGGAGCAACTGCAGCCTCCACTACCACCCCACCACCCCTCCCAACCCCCAGGAGGAACCCAGAGCCCCGCAGACAAAAGACCTCGGGGCCCGCCTCAAAAAGATGACATTTCCCCTTTCCAGAAAGCCAGAAAGAAGCCTCGAAGAAGAGGAAAAACTGCAGTGGAAGATGAGGACAGTGCAGATGGGCTGGAGACAACAGAAACATAAAATATTGTGGAAACAGCAGAAATCAAAGAACAGTCCACAGAAGAGGATGCTGAAGCAGAATGGATAACAGCGAACAACTAGTCTCAGCTCTCCAGCAAACTGTGTCCGAGGCTTCTGCAAACTCCATGGTCTCTGCTGGTGTAGAAGCCAAAATCAGTGAACAGCTCTGCTCTTTTTATTATTTGTGGGAGAAAAAGTTCCTTAGGACAAGGAGACTTACAACAATTCAAAGTAACACCTGGGGGCTGGTGCCGTGGTGCAGTAGGTTATTCCTCTGTCTGCGGAGCCAGCATTCCATATAGATTCCATATGGGCGCCAGTTCTAGTCCCAGCTGCCCCTCTTCCAGTCCAGCTCTCTGCTATGGCCTGGGAAAGCAGTAGAAGATGGCCCAAGTCCCCAAGTCCCTGGGCCCCTGAACCCACGTGGGAGACCTGGAAGAAGCACCTGGCTCCTGGCTTCAGATCGGCGCAGCTCCAGCTGTTGCGGCCATTTGCGGAGTGAACCAACAGAAGGAAGACCTTTCTCTCTCTCTCCCTCTCATTGTCTGTAACTCAACTCTCAAATAGAATAAATAAAAAATATCTTTCAAAAGCAAAATACCAAAGTAACACCTGGATTTATCTTGCCGTGGAAAAACCAACCTTCTAACAAGAAGGACATTGATGACAACAGCAATGGAGCCTGTGAGAAAATACCAAACTCAGCACCACGAAATCAAAGAGGACAGCGAAAAGAACGATCTCTTCCACAGAATACAGAATCGTGTGTAAGTGTAAGCACCCAAACAGCTTCAGAAGACCAGGCTGGTAACTTATGAGCTGAACTCAGTCTGGTTGGCCTTCCAGACACCATTGATATCCAAGTCTCATTGGATCCTACAGGCACTTGTTGGGCTCATGGTTCTTGTGTGGAGTGGTCACTGGGAGTATGCCAGATGGAGAAAGCATTAGTGAATGTGGACAAAGCTGTTGTCTCAGGGAGCACAGAACGACGTGCATTTGCAAGCATCTTGGAGCCACTATCAAATGCTGTGAAGAGGAATGCACCCAGATGTACCATTATCCACGTGCTACAGGAGCTGGCACCTCTCAGGATTTCAATCTTTTCTTCCTTCTTTGTCCAGAACACATTGACCAAGCTCCTGAAAGATGTAAGTTTTCTACAGATGTGTTTTTATGTTTTTCTTATTGTTGGTGCTTAAGATAAATGTTTTAAATTTTAAAAAGGGGGGGTGGAGAATTTAGGGGCCAGTGTTGTGATGCAATGGATTAAGCTGGTTGTGTAATGGGTTAAGCTGCCACCTGCAATGCTGGCATCCAATATGGGCACTGGTTCAAGTTCCAGATGCTCCATTTCTGATCCAGCTCCCTGCTAATGAACTTGGGAAATCAATGGAGGATGCCCCATATTCTTTAATCCCTGCACCCAGGTGGGAGATATGGATGACATTCCTGGCTGCTGGCTTTGGCCTGGCCAAGTTCTGGTGGTTGCAGCCATATAGGGAGTGAACCAGCAAGCAGAAGATTCTCTCTCTCTCTCTCTCTCTCTCTCTCTCTGTAACTGTGCATTTCAAATAAATAAAATAAATTCATTTAAAAAAAGATAAAAGAGATAAAAGGGAGAGTTTGCCACCCTCTTGCTCTTTTGTTTTCTTACCTTCTCACCTTCTGCCATGTAATGACACAGCAAGAAGTCCCTTGCCTTATTCTGACACCTTGATATTGGGCTTCCCAATCTCCAGAGCTGTGAACCAACAAATTTTATTTTAAAGATTTATACATTAATTAATACACAGTTATTCTTAAGTGTTGAAATTTAACTGAAATGTGATCCCTGTTAAACATAGGAGTAGGAATAGGAGAGGGAAGAGATATATAATTTGGGACATGCTCAAGCTGACTTGCCCCAAATGGTAGAGTTAGAAACATACCAGGGGACTCCAATTTAATCCCATCAAGGTGGCATGTACCAATGCCATCTCACTAGTCCAAGTGATCAATTTCAGTTCGCAATTGATCATAATGAAAGGACTAAGAGTCAAAGGGAGCACATAAGCAAGTCTAGTACCTGCTAACACTAACCGATAGAATAAATAAAGGGGAGAGTGATCCAACATGGGAAGTGAGATACTCAGCAGACTCATAGAATGGCAGATGCCCTAAATAGCACTCTGGCCTCAGAATCAGCCCTAAAGGCATTCAGATCTGGCTGAAAAGCCCATGAGAGTATTTCAGGCATGGAAAGCCAAGACACTCTGGCAAAAGATCTCTGTGAGTGAGATCTCAGTGGAAAGAACAGGTCTTCAAAGAAGGAGGTACCTTTCTCTGAAGGGAGGAGAGAACCTCCACTTTGACTATGACCTTGTCTAAACAAGATAAGAGTCGGAGAACTCAAGGGGCTTCCATAGCCTTGGAAACTCATGACTGGAGCATAGGGAGATTACTGATGCCATAGACAGGAGTGTCAATTGGTAAAGTCAACAACAGGAGTCACTGTGCACTTACTCCTCATGTAGGATCTCTGTCCTTAATGTGCTGTGCATTGAGATTTAATGCTATAACGAGTACTCAAATAATATATTTCACTTTGTGTTTCTATGGGGGTGCAAACTGTTGAAATCTTTACTTAATGCATACTAAACTGATCCTCTGTAAAAAAAAAAAAAAAAAAAAAAAAAAAGAAAAGAAAAGAAAAGAAACTATCAACTCCCAACTTGACTCTCACTGGGATTAAACATGACAATAGGTCTGATCTGATTTCATCATCATTAAAAAAAATCATCTATTATTTTTCACTTTATGTTTCTGTGTGGGAGCAAACTGTTGAAATCCTTACTTAATGTATACTAAGCTGATCTTCTGTATATTAAGATAATCGAAAATGAATCTTGATGTGAATGGAAGGGGAGAGGGAGTGGGAAAGGGGAGGGTTGTGGGTGGGAGGGACGGTATGGGGGGGAAGCCATAGTAATCCATTATTCGTACTTTGGAAACGTATATTCATTAAATAAAAGTTAAAAAAAAAAAAAGAAAAAAAAACCTCAAAAAAAAAAAAAGATTTATACATTCGTTTGAAAGTCATAATTACACAGAGATAGAAGGAGAGTCAGAGAGAAAGAAAGAGATCTTCCATCTGCTGATTCACTCCCCAATTGTCCACAACGGCTGGAGCTGTGCTGATCCAATGCCAGGAGCCAGGAGCCTCCTCTGGGTCTCCCACACGGGTGCAGGGGCCCAAGGACTTGGGCCATCTTCCACTGCCCTCCCATACCATAACAGAGAGCTGGATCGGAAGTGGAGCAGCTGGAACTCAAACCAGTACCCATATGGGATGCTGGCACTGCAGGCAGTGGCCTCACCCGCTACGCCACAGAGCCAGCCCCAACAAAATTTTATTTGTAATAATTACCTAGTCTCACATAATCTAGTACAGCATCACAAAATGGACTAAGGCAGTCCATATGTGCAAGTCAGTTGGATAATCTTATGGGTCAAGAATAAAAGCAACCAGTCAAATCAGTAAAAAAATCTGAGCTACTGTTATACATGTATTAAATTATCATACTATCCACTTTGACTATGACCCTGACGGAATAAGATCGAAGTTGGCGAACTCAAAAGGCTTCCATAGCCTTGGCAACTCATGACTAGAGCCTAGGGAGATTACTGACGCCATAAACAAGAGTGTCAAATTGTTAAGTCAACAACAGGAGTCACTGTGTACTTACTTCTCATGTGGGATCTGTCCTTAGTGTGTTGTCCAATGTGAAGTAATGCTATACCTAGTACTGAAACAGTATTTTACACTTTGTGTTTCAGTGTGGGTGCAAACTGATGAAATCTTTACGTAATATATACTAAATCGATCTTCTGTATATAAAGATAATTGAAAATAAAAAAATAAATTATCATACTATCATAAATATGTACAAATATTATATGTCAATTAAAAATTAAAAATAAAAAGATTGACTTTTCACTTCATTAACTTTATTAATCACGTTTTTTTAGTTGATCTTCTTTTCACTACTGTGAAAATAAGCACTAAAATACTTCTTAAGAAAATTCTATCTTTACTTATTTCATTCATTTCTATACAGGGCCAGCCATTAGGAATTTCTTCCTTGTAATTTCCTTCTTTAAGATAATACAGTGTCTTCTTTTACTTTGGAGTAAAACCCATGTTGTCTGGCATTTTACAAATCAGAATTTATGTATCTGCCTGTTGGTATATCTAAGCATTATGACTGGCACCTTGCCATCAGGCAAACTACACTCTAGTAAACCTCACTGTGAAAATTACTGGTAATATAGATGGTTAAAGAATTTTGATTTTCTGCTCCTGCTGTTGAAGAGAGGGAAAAAAAATCAGTATCTCTACTTCTTAAGGTGTCCACTGCTCTTTGTTCACTTCAAATGTGTGGAAGGGAGGATTATAATGATCACAGGACGTGTTTGTAAAAATTTAGGCTTGGGGCTGGTGCTGTGGCATAGCAGGTATAGCTGCTGCATGCATGCAATGCAGGTATCCCATATGGGCACTGGTTCATGTCCTAGCTGCTCCACTTCCAATCCAGTTCCCTGCTAATATGCTTGGGAAAGCAGTGGAAGATGACCCAAGTTCTTGGGTCCCTGCACCCACATGAAAGAAGGTCCTGGCTTCAGCCTGGCCCTCCAATTGCTGCAATCACCTGGGGAGTGAACCAGAGGTTGGAAGATCTCTCTGTCTTTCTCTGTGTCTCTCCCTCTCTCTTTCTCTAACTCTGACTTTCAAATAAATAAATAAATCTTCTAAAAAATTTTAGACTAACAAATCCTTTAATTTTTTCACATTCTTAGTGCAGTCTTCTACTCAGGTAACTTAATGTTAATGTAGTGACTAAAAAGGACTGAAATCTAAAAATTTTGAGATTTGGTTTGCTGACCAAACCAAAATCTTAGTGACTTTGGGTAATTTATTAATCTCTTTAAAATTTCACCTGTAAAATAAAATGATGACATCTGCTTGCCTTTCAGGATTTCTGTAAAAATCAAAGAAGGAACATTATGTAATCTTAAGTGTTTTGAAAACCTGTGGAGCATTAAATAATTCAGAATGTAGGTCCAGGCTTAGGAATTGATCCATTGATTATAGATTATGGTAGAGATATACTTGGATGAAAGTTATCTTACATGCTGCCACTTGCCTCTAGTCTATCCAACTCAGTCATTCTCACTTTTAGAGCTCTTCATTCTGCCTATATGTCTAGAGATTTTACACTACGTTCCTTTGTTCCCCCGGAAGCAAAAGTGAAGCGCTCATTCACTTTGAGCTGTGAGGACTTCTTAGTTACTCCACCTGGTGCTGTTTGCTGGTAAATGAACTCTCAAAAAGCATTTTGAGTAAAGCATATTCTCGTTCATAGCATGCTTCTTTATGCAACCCTACCTTCGGATTGCATTTTAGGACTCATCCTTCATGAAATACCTGCAAATTGGATGTCTCTGTGTTATTCTGATAGATAGTAATTCTTCCTTTGACATCATTTGTTTCAGCTCTTTAGCTAGTGAATCTTGTGAATCTAAATGTGGTGGTGGTTCATGTCATGTGGAGGACTCTGATTAAATTATTCCTAAGCTTGCTATTGAATAATTTGGCATATTTCTACTGAACTATAAACTTTTTTACATTTTCAATATTTGTAGTATTTAGTTATCTAAATTTTTTTCAATTTCTCATTTTAATTTGATGTCAAAATACCAAATTATGCCATATATATATATATGATCTACATTATTGCTATTGATTACTCTGTTTTAGTTTGATAGGGATTCTATAACAAAATATCATAAATTGAGTGGCTTATCCAACAGAAATTTATTATTGTAGAATACTGGAGTTTTGAAGTCCAAAAAAAAAAAAAAAGTATAGGTATGATTGGTTCCCTCTGAGAGTTGTGAAGGAAGAATCTGTTACATCTCTCTCTCTCTGGCTTATAGACGGCCATCAACCCCTTTGTTTCTTCACATTATCTTACCCCTACAACTTGTCCAATTTAGGACACCAGTCATATTGTATAGGAGCCCACTCCTTTTTTTTTTTAAACTTTTATTTAATGAATATAAATTTCCAAAGTACGATTTATGGATTACAATGGCTTTCCCCCCATACCGTCCCTCCCACCCGCGACCCTCCCCTTTCCCACTCCCTCTCCCCTTCCATTCACATCTAGATTCATTTTCGATTATCTTAATATACAGAAGATCAGCTTAGTATACATTAAGTAAGGATTTCAACAGTTTGCTCCCACACAGAAACATAAAGTGAAAAATAATAGATGATTTTTTTAAAATGATGATGAAGGCCGGCGCCGCGGCTCACTAGGCTAATCCTCCGCCTAGCGGCGCCGGCACACCGGGTTCTAGTCCCGGTTGGGGTGCCGGATTCTGTCCCGGTTGCCCCTCTTCCAGGCCAGCCCTCTGCTGTGGCCAGGGAGTGCAGTGGAGGATGGCCCAGGTGCTTGGGCCCTGCACCCCATGGGAGACCAGGAAAAAGCACCTGGCTCCTGGCTCCTGCCATCGGATCAGCGCGGTGCGCCGGCCGCAGCGCGCCAGCCGCGGCAGCCATTGGAGGGTGAACCAACGGCAAAGGAAGACCTTTCTCTCTCTGTCTCTCTCTCACTGTCCACTCTGCCTGTCAAAAAATAAAAATAAATAAATAAATAAATAAATAAAATTAAAATGATGATGAAATCAGATCAGACCTATTGTCATGTTTAATCCCAGTGAGAGTCAAGTTGCCCACTCCTTTTTTTAAAAAATTATTATTATTCCTTTTTACCCTAAGTCTTTGTGGTTTCATCATAACTAATTACATCTGCAACAATCCTATTTCCAAATAAGGGCGCTTTGGTAGGTACTAGGGGTTAGAATTTCAACCTGCTATGGATATGTCTTTTCATTTATAACTTTCAGGTGAAAACAGGAGTTAACATCACTGTTACAAGAGTTATCTTCTAGACTTGCAACACCAAATTGATATCAGATTATTAATAATATTGTAATAGATTTTAAAATTTAATTTGCATATTAACTTGAGTATGTTCAACTTAGTCCCTCATGGCTTAGGAACATCAAGATATTTATATTTTTATCACATTAACAACTTCGATTTTGGACAAACTGGCACTATTTAACAACTCATATTCATGTGTACTCCAGTGGAAGTCATGTCAAAGATTCAAAGAAATTAACTAACTAGTAGTAAAATCTGATACATATATCCAGACCATATTCACTAGTTGTACTATGTTGAGTACATATTGAGCTCACTGCCATTTGCCCTCCCAAGAGTTTGTTCTCTGACATTTAAATAAAAGATATGGATTCACTCTTCATTAAGCCTTCAGTAGAATAAAAAGTTCTATTCTAAGCACTATGAGAGATAAATTTCAATAAATATTCTTAAATAAAATATTGAAACTTATTCCCTCTTGAAAAAGTTAAAAATAGGGACTGGCATTTGGCATAGTGGTCAAGATGCCATGTGGTACACTTGCATCCCATACTGAAGTGATTGAGTTTGAATTCCAGCTCCTCCAATTCCAAACCAGCTTACTGCTAATGTACATTCTGGTAGGCAGCAGGGGATGGCTCAAGTAATTGGTTCTCTGACGCCCAAGAAGAAGACATGCATTGAGTCCTGGCTCCTTGCTTTGGTTTGGCCCAGTCCCAGCTGTTTTAGGCATTTGGGGAGTGAACCAGTGGATGAGATAGCTTTCATTTTCTGTCTCCCTACTTTTAAAATAAATAAAATAAAATTAAATACATTTAATTTTTGGTATTTACTTGAAAGGCAGAGTGACAGAGAGAAAAACAGAGAGAGAGAGAGAGAGAGAGAGAGAGATCTTTTTTAAGATTTATGCATTTATTTGAGAGGCAGTTATGGACAGAAAGGGAGAGGCAGAGGGAGAGGTCTTCTATCCACTGGTTTACTCCCCAAATGACCACGACAACTGGAGCTGAGCCGATCTGAGGTCAGGAGCCAGGATTTTCCTCTGGATCTCCCACATGGATGCAGGGGCCCAAGCCCGTGGGCCATCTTCCACTGCTTTCCCAGACCTTATGCAGGGAGCTGGATCAAAAAAGGAGTAACCAGGACACAAACTGGCACCCATATGGGATGCTGATGCTACAAGTGGAGGCTTAACCTACTATGCCACAGTGCCAGCCAAGGATATCTTCTATCTGGTGATTCATTCCCCAGATAGCCACAATGGCCAGGGCTGACAGGGCAGAAGCCACGAGTCTGGGCATTCCATCTGAGTCTCCTACGTAGATGGCAGGGGTCCAAGCACTTGGGACATCTTTGGCTGCTTTCCCAGGTGTATTAGCAGAGAGCTGGAACGTATGTGCAACACCCAGGATTCAAACTGGCACTCATATGGGATGTCAGCATCATAAGCAGCAGCTTAACCCACTGCTTCACAATACATACATTTAAAAAAATTAAAATAACTATTTCAGTGAAAAGAATGAGACCAATTAGATGAAATAAGAAAAATCAGGAGTAGGCCTTTGGCAAAATGGTTAGGTTGCTGCTTGAGAAGTTCACATTCAGAGTGCATTGGTTCAAGTCATGGCTCTGATCCCAATTCCAACTTTTTGCTAATGTGCACCCTAGGAGACAGAAGGTGATGGCTCAATTGAGTTCCCTTCTGCACCTTGGAATATTCATTCATTCTCTCCCCCCCTTCCTCCCTCTCTTTTTTTCCCTCTTGCAAATGAATCAAACAAATAAATAATTTTATAAAGAGAAAAATCAAAGGATCTCATATATGTGTTACAGAAAACAGCTTTGAAATGTACCTGGAAGGAATTTCCATTAATAATGCTACTTCACTTTGCTCAACGTGATCTGAAACTTTTTAGTTACCTATTGTTTATCTAATGCTGCCATCTACTGAACGTAGGAAACTCTGAGAACAGTTTTTTCCAGGCATTGCAGTGTTTGTTAAATAGGATTTCTTGGAGAAATGTGTCTTCAAAAGGTTTTGTATGTATTTTATCTTGAAGATTAAGATAAACTAAGAATTCTAAATCCAAAAGATAAAAAACGTAACTGATTTCCGTTTTGGAAAAATAACTTTCAACAAGATGCTATGTTTAAGTTTACTTGTTTTACTTCTACTGAATTCAATTTCAGTCAACACCATCTTCTTTTTCGAATAAGCTGTAGCTTCTTATTCATAAAGGGATGCTGATTTTACTGCTGTAATAAATATGAAATTGCAATTTTCAGACTAGCTTGCTGTTTGAGCTTAGGAAGTGATGGTATTTGGTTCATCAGATGCACTTACTTGTGAAGACAAAACTATTTTGTGTCTCAGCAGCAACATTAGCATAGATTCAAGTATCAAGTTACCTGCTTCTGGGTTATCAGAGACAAGCAGGGTCTGTGGCTTTCATTATCTAGTTGTGTATTACGGCATGCATGTACTATTTTAAGAGCTTACAAAATTTGCAGTGGCTTCATGCCTGTGCAGACTTCCCGTTGCAGTGGTGTCCTGATCAGGGCTGCTTCCTGATTGTGGCACTGTCACTGTGGGTCTGGAGCTCTGAGCTACAGTGACAGCTTTCACATTTGGCAGGCATCTTCCTGACTCTAGTCACTCGCTATTTTTCTGGTCACTGTAACCAGGAAAATCTTAATGTCCCTTGAAATGATTTACTTATTTGTGTCTTTACACGTTTGCTTGGCTTTCTGGATCCCAAATTCTCTTCCAATCACTTCCCTTTTTCTCTGTTCCTCATCACAGCTAAGATTTTTTTTCTTTTTAAATACACACACACATTTACTATACTAGTTCACCTCCCATATATGCATTTTAATTTAATTTCTCTTCTCTGAATGCTGCATCAGCACTTATTTTCCTAAGATCAGTAATTACCTTTGTGTTGCCAAATCTAATGGATATATTCCAGAAAATATCAGGAAAACATGATCAAAAGATGAAGCAAAGGGGAAGCCTGAAAAATTCGTTGTTAAGACCTAAAAGAAAATGTTAGGTAAGACTACAGAATGTATTTTAGTTAGAAGAAAACGCCCTCTAAAAAGTTTAACAGGGGCCTGCGCCATGGCACCATATGCTAGTCCTCTGCCTGCGGTGCCAATATCCCATATAGGCACCAGTTTGTGTCCCGGCTGCTCTGTTTCTAATCCAGCTCTCTGCTATGGCCTGGGAAAGCAGTAGGAAGAAGATGGCCCAAGTCCTTGGGCCCCTGCACCCACGTGGGAGACCTGGCTCCTGGCTTCGGATCTGCTCAGCTCTGGCTGTTGTGGTCATTTGGGAAGTGAACCAGTGGATGGAAGACATTTCCGTCTCTCCCTCTCTGTGTCTGTAATTCTGCCATTGAATGAATAAATAAAATCTTTTTTTTTTTTATAAAAAGAGTTTTACAGGGCACTCTTTAGATTCTCTGTAATAGGGTTTAGGATAGGCTCAATGGTATGTCCTTCAGTCATAGAAGCCCAAAGTACATAAAGGTTTTTCTTGAAAAAATGTATTGGTATGGCTTTAATCTAAAGGAGTGAACCCCAATAAGATTTACAGTGACTCACAAAATTTGTAAAAGCAGTATAGTCGCAAAAACACTGCCAATTTTAACTTAAATGGGTAGAAAGTGGAAAAAAAACTTAAATTCTACTGGTAAGTACACTGAGAAAGCTACTGAGCTGCAAACATATAATATCGTTCATGGAGAAAGAAGGGTGATTTAGATAGTAGACCCAAAGGGCCAATGTTGTGGCATAACAGGTAAAGCTGCTTCCTGTATGCCTACATCCCATATTGGCACAGGTTCGAGTCCCTGCTGCTCCATTTCCAAACCACCTCCCTGCTAATGTGCCTGGGAAAGCAGTAAAAGATGACTGGCTGCTTGAGCCCCTGCACTCACATTGAAGACCTGGAAGAAACTCCTGGTTTTGGTCTGGCCTAGCCCTAGCCATTGCAGTCATTTGGGGAGCAAACCAGTGGATGGAGGCTCGCTCTTTGTCTGTTTCTCTGTGTCTCCCTCCCTCTGTGTAACTTTGCCCTTCAAATAAATAAAATAAATCTTTTTTAAAAAGTAGAGCCAGGAGCCCAAAGAAGCACAGATAATTATTACTGAGCAGGAGTAGGACCAAGTCCTAATCAATCAGCTTTAATCATTTGTCTGGCTGGATTTCAGAATTGCCATGAATATTGGGCCTCCAATTTTTGTCTTTAAGAACAGGAATGTCTTTAAGAACACCTATATTATATCTGCCCCATCATAATATGGTGGATAAATAACATCTTTTTCTTTCCTATGTCTTCAAATGGAGAGGAAATATACTTGAGGTTTAGTACTTAAAGAACTATACCTAAAAATCCTCATCTCCAATAAAACATCATTTGGATAGTAGTATTCTGGACTAGAAGCTTACTCCCTTATGAAATTTGTAAGTGCCTTTAGAGGTGGTGAGTATATTTCATATGTAGGAAACAATAGTTTTTTAAGAAGGAGGTAGACTCTAGTAGTTCTAAAATATGTCAAAAATATGTTAATATGCCTTTCTTCAGGAGGTACACTCCTATTCCCCTCCCTTACATATGCTCTAGACTTGGTAACTCCCTTCTAAAGAATAAGGAGAGAGGTAGGGTGGGAAGACTCACTGTTCCTAAATTTGTATATATCAAAGGCATGAAGTCTGTATTCCTTAAATAGAAATATAAAATTAAAAAAATAAAAATAAAGTAAATTCTTAAAAAAAAAAGTGATGGCATGTGTCTTCAGACAACAGGCATTACAGTTTCTTTCACACTCAAATTATTTAGCTTCCATGTTTGAAGAGGAAATTCACTTTGAGAGGAGCTGAGGCCTCCTGCCAACAATGCCCAAAGAACGGAGGCTTCCTGATGACAAGCGATGTGAGTGAGTAAGCAGTCTGGGAAGTAGATCCTCCAGCATGTGAAGCCTTCAGATGATTATAGCCTAATGGACAGTTGACTGTGATCTGAGCCAGAAAGATCCAGCTAAGCTGCTCCCAGATACTTGACCTTCAGCAACTGTGTGAAATAATAATTTTGGATAATTTTCTATACAACAATACATCAATATAGCACAAATTTTGTTTTAAACATAATTAATCAACCTTGCTCTCTTGAAATGCTGTATTGATTTTTATGATTCACATTCATAATTTTCTCCTCCCCTCTGGCTACTTCTTCTCAGTTGAATTTATCATCCTTGTTCTGACCTCCAAATGTTTGTATTTGAATTCATCTGGGCTCTTTTGGTTCTACATCAATTTTTTGTTGACACTCACATCCAAGGTGATATCCCCTAGACTCAACACTTTAGATACAATTTATATAAACATTACTCCTATATTTGTAGCTCCAGCTAAAAACTCTTTCTTGACATTCAGAGCATATGTCTCCTTGACATTTCCACTCACATGTTTTACACAATGGAGCTGTTTCAGCAACAAGTGCTCTGATTCCCCAAATCTGTTTTTCCTTCTTTTTTGCTGTCTCAGGAAATGGGACCTATATCTATACAGTTGCCCAAACCATAATCGATGTCATCTTTGACACTATTCTCATTTTCTACCCTCATTTTATCACCAAGTTGTAGTGATTCTATCTTCAAAATATTATCTTGAAGATATTTACTTGCCACAATATCTGTTATCACTGTTGTCTAGGCTACTATGATCTCTTGTCCCAATCTAACAAGAGTCCTACTGCTAGTTTCTTCCACTATATGATGTTTTCTGCACATACACCAGAATGATGACATTATTTTATTTGTAACCATAACCAAAATATCATGATCACACATAATAAACTTTAATGTCTTCACATATTTACATATCCAATCTGTTTTCAAACAGTAATTTCATGAAATCTCTATTTGGTTAATATATAAAATTCTTTGATTATTTAGTACTTTTTGTAGCTTGTACACATCTTTATCCAAATAAGTCCCATGCACTGTGCTTAATTATATATCTTATAGAATTATTTTAATACATAGATTTTCTCCTGTGTCTATGGGTTTCTATTTATTCTTGCAATGTAGTTTCTGAAGTAACTAGAAAGTTTTTTATTGTGGCATGTTTAACACTCTGGATTTTCTGAGTTCATTTCTGTGGTTTCAGCTGACATCATTCTTGAGATTTTAGTAATTAGGTCTAGAGGTTTGATTGCTTTTAGTTTTGTCTTTTGGGTAAGAATACTTCATAGTATCCAGGAGACATACATCTGACACACTATATATTATAGTGTGTGTGTATGTGTGTGTGTGTGTGTATTACTAACTACTGTTTTTCATTGCTTAATCCATTAACTCATTAAGTGTACAATGTTTACCAGCTAATTCGCTCATTCTTCATCTATTAGTTTGAATACTTCTATAAAGAGACACTGCTCTTCGTTTACAATTTATTTACCTGAAGTACAGTTCATTTAAGTAAGACATTAAATGCTTGAATTCCTTCTTTCTGTTCAATTTTATAACTTGTGTTTTTAAAAATGAGTTTATTCTTTAGTATACTCTGTATGTTAGCCATGATGCATTTTGTTTTTGCTATCATTATGAACAAATGGATTTAAATTAAAATGATGATTTCTACTCTACTACAGTTTTTAGTCTTATTAGTGCTCAAGCTGTTTCATCTTCTACAAGTGGAATTTGCTTTGTGTTGGTTCTTGATTTCTTTTAACTCATCATTAAGTCTTGAATAATATTCTTCTTTCTGATATGACAAGATATTCCAGGCTCTTTTATACTTTAATTTCCTGCCCAACACTTGGAACCAGCCTTTACTCAAAGGAACCCAGATTTCTTTTTGGGAGTTATATAGACCATAATGTGGGTGCAAGTGATTATCAGTTCAAACATTCCCTCTACATCCTATTACCCTTTGCATTAATAACATTGTTAAATTGATTATAAATTGGGTGATCATATAAATTATTCCATAAATCAGGATCCCTTGGGCATGTGTTATTAGTAACTCTGGTGGTACAATGGGCACAAATCAAGAGTTACTGAATAAGTTCATGTACATCTACCTACTCATAGGCCCAGACATAATTAGATGCCAGGTTTCCTATCTAATTTTATCTGATACCATCATTTCTCTAGACCACCAAGGACCACTCACATTGACTTTCAATCCTCAATCATGCTAAGCTCTTTTCTACTTTTGAAACTTTTGCACATACTGTTCCTTCTGACTGCAATATTCTTTCCTTTACCCTTCACTTAGTTAAGTCATATTCATTCTTAGGAACCAATTTATATGACACTTCTTCAGAAGAGAGGCATTTCCTGTCATTTTTAATGTAAATTAGCCTTCCAATATTCCTTCTCACAGCTCTTTTGTCTTCTCTTTCTTAGTATTTAACACTGTTTGTCAACCATTAGATATTTACTTTAGGGATTGTTTAATATTTATTAACTCCACTGAAGAAGACAAGGATTTTGTTGTTGTTGTTTTTTTTTTCACTACTGTTTACTTAGTATCTGTCTCATTGTCTGGAAGTTAATGTGCCTGCTCAGTACATATTTCTTTAATTAATGAATATTGCTCCTACTGCTTACATTGTTCTTTTTTTCATCAATTGTCATGTTAATGTGATATTAGCACAAAGAGAACAGACTCAGTGTAGTTCACAGATACAACTCTAAGAATATTACATTTCCCTTCTCCTTCTTCTCTTCCCTCCCTCCTTCTCTTTCTTCTCTTTTTTAATTTTTGAGATAACAGTTTTAATTTATATTATAGTCAAAAGTTTAATACTCCACAAAATAAAGAGTACAACAAGTAACAAGTAAAAAGATCAAGTTTAGCAGACATGTGGGCAAGGGTTGTAAACAAAAATCAAATGGGAAGATGTCTATTTCCTTCATATACAATAAATTTAAATAATCACATATTACTAAAACTATAGCACCATATTTATATATAGTCACTACCACAAATAAGAAAACATATGTTATATATTTCTTTTTGGAACTGCCTTGTATCGCTTACCATAATGATCTTCAGTTGCATTCATTTTGTTGCAAATGTCATGATTTCATTCATTTTTATGACTGAATAATATTTCATTGTGTGTATGTGCCGTATTTTTTTAATCTAGTCATCAGTTGATGGATATCTAGGTTGGTTCCATATTTTAGCTATGGTTAATTGAACTGCAATAAACATGGGAATGCTGGGAACTCTTTCATGTGCTCCTTTCATTTCCTTTAGATGTAGGCCCAGGAGCAGGACAGCTGGGTCATATGGCAGATCTATTAGTTTTCTGAGGAATCTCAATACTTTTTTTTGTTTGTTTGTTTGTTTTAACTTTTATTTAATGAATATAAATTTCCAAAGTCCGGCTTATGGATTACAATGGCTTCCCCCCAATAACGTCCCTCCCACCCACAACCCTCCCCTTTCCCAATCCTTCTCCCCTTCCATTCACATCAAGATTCATTTTCGATTCTCTTTATATACAGAAGATCAGTTTAGCATACATTAAGTAAAGATTTCAACAGTTTGCTCCCACACAGAAACATAAAGTGAAAACTACTGTGTGAGTACTAGTTATAGCATTAAATCTCAATGTACAGCACACTAAGGACAAAGATCCTACATGAGGAGTAAGTGCACAGTGACTCCTGTTGTTGACTTAACAAATTGACACTCTTGTTTATGGCATCAGTAATCACCCTAGGCTCTTGTCATGAGCTGCCAAGGCTATGGAAGCCCCCTGAGTTCACCGACTCTGATCATATTTAGACAAGGCCATGGTCAAAGTGGAAGTTCTCTCCTCCCTTCAGAGAAAGGTACCTCCTTCTTTGATGACCCGTTCTTTCCACTGGGATTTCACTCGTGGAGATCTTTCATTTAGGTTTTTTTTTTTCTTCCCCAGAGTGTCTTGGCTTTCCATGCCTGAAATACTCTCATGGGCTTTTCAGCCAGATCCGCATGCCTTAAGGGCTGATTCTGAGGCCAGAGTGCTGTTTAGGACATCTGCCATTCTATGGGTCTGCTGTGTATCTCACTTCCCATGTTGGATCATTCTCTCCCTTTTTGATTCTATCAGCTAGTATTTGCAGACACTATTCTTGTTTATGCGATCCCTTTGGTTCTTAGTGCTATCATTATGATCAATTGTGAACAGAAATTGATCACTGGGACTAGTGGGATGGCATTGGTACATGGCACCTTGATGGGATTCAATTGGAATCCCCTGGTATGTTTCTAACTCTACCGTTTGAGGTAAGTCAGCTTGAGCATGTCCCGAATTGCACATCTCTTCCCTCTCTTATTCCCACTCTTATATTTAACAGTGATCACTTTTCAGTTAAGTTTCAGCACTTAAGAAGAATTGTGTATTGATTACAGTATTCAACCAAAAGTATTAAGTAGAACAAACAAAAAAAATACTAAGAGGGATAACATATTAAGTTGTTCATCAACAGTCAGGGTGAGGGCTGATCAAGTCACCGTTTCTCAGAGTGTTCATTTCACTTCAACAGGTTTCCTTTTTGGTGCTCAGTTAGTTGTCACCGATCAGGGAGAACAAGTGGTATTTGTCCCTTTGGGATTGGCTTATTTCACTCAGCATAATGTTTTCCAAATTCCTAACAGGGAACACTTTTCAGTTAAAATTTAAACACATTAGCTGGGAGCTGGATTGGAAGTGGAGTAGCTTAGACTCAAACCAGTGCCCATATGGGATGCTGGCATTACTGGCAGCGGTTTAACCCCTTACACCACAATGTCGACCCCCAAATCAAGGCATTTAAGAAGCAGAAGTGTCACTTCTGCATATTTTCTCTTCTTCTAGAATGTGGCAATAACATTCTAAGCAATGGCAGAATAAAAGCTGTAATGACTCTGTGTATTTGATGAGCAAGTTGCCTGCCAACAATGCCTGACCTGAAAGATGTTTGAATAATCACACTTCCAACAACTATACTAATAGAATCTTGCATCATCTTTATTGTTATTTAAACACTTTTCATGTGTTTATTTTTGATTTTTCTAGTTGGATTATTATTGCTTTAAGTTGATAAGATTTTCTTTCTCATTATTCTCTAAACAATGCCATATAACAGCAGTTTACATAGTATTTATATTGAATTAAGGAATCTAGAGATGATTTAAACTATTCAAGAGGGTACATTACAAAATTTTATATAATGAGCATCTGTGGATACTAAGGGAGGAATCTACATTAGGCTCTGTTTCCTAGAAACCCACCAGATTTCTGCCTTCCTACATAATGTTCCTGATTTTGCTTTAATGCACTTCCATATATGAAGATGGAGGACAAACTGGAAAAATATTATTTAGACATGATGAAAAAAGCATAACTTCAGTAGCAATTTTGTTTAACTGACAACCTCTTAAGAACATTGGTCTCTTGATATTTGCAGTTTTCATAGTACCAAACATACATGTGAATTCAAAGTCCTTCCAGACAAAAGGGAAAAACAATAAATTGTTGAAGTGAATATTTCTTTGCAGTTTAACAAGAAATGATTTTTGGAGTACTGCTAGATCAAGGATACATTTATATGCTTCTTGTTCATTAGCTTGAGATGTGTTTTTTTGTTCCTTTGTGAATATTTTCATTTATCAACTTTTTTAAGAATTACATCAATGTCTTCATTTAGTAAACCTTTATTTTCCCTCTCCAAAATCATGCTTTCTTTTTAATCCTTTAAATCTTAGCCTTTAACATACAATATTAAAACTTATTTCAGAGTCATTTTGGTTAGATTTTTAATATTTTTATATTAAAAATGACACACAAGTTATCTTTCTAACCAGAGGCAATTTAATAACCATGTCACTGTTTTTACCTAATGTCTTTCATTGACTCAACCTCGAATATGATTCAAATAAGAAAAAAAAATCCATATTATTCTATTCCCATGCATTTAAGAGGACCCACAGCATAAATCATCCTCATCCATTCATTTATTCATTCACCAAATATTTATTGAATGATTACCATGTATCAGGCATACTTTCTGTGCTAAAGATATAGATGCAAACAAAACAAAGATACTCTCAAGGGCAGACTGACAAAAATAGACAAATATAGATCATTTTTATTTAATTCAATATAATATTTTATTTCCCCAAGGCTTTCTTCTTTGATCCATGTGTTATTTAGAAGTTTGTTACTCAATATTCATGAATTCTAGGATTTTCCAGTTACATTTCTGTTACTGATTTCTAATTTAATTTCACTGTGTTCTAAGAGTAAACATGATAGAATTTCTCTTCTTTTAAATTTGTTTCAGTATGTTTTATGTCCCAATAAGTATCTGGGACATAAATGTTCCAAGTTAGCTTGAGAAGACTGTGTGATATGCTAATAAAGTAATCTACAAATGTCCATTATCCAATTAATTGATAATGTTGTTGGGTTCAACTATGTCTTTACTGATTTTCTGCCTGCTTGATCTGTTCCCTTCTGATATAGGGGTATTAAGAATCTCCAATCACAGAACTGTATTTACTCATTTCTCTTTGAAATGTGATCAGCTTTTGACTCACGCACTTTTATGCTTTGTTGTGGGCACATAAAAATTAAAAGTTGTTATTTCTTCTTGGACTATTGACTCCTTTATCAAGGAGGGAGGATCCTATCCATTAGTTCACTCCCCAAATGCCTGCAACAGCCAGGGCTGGATGAGATCCAAGCCAGGATCTCAGATTTCAATCCAGGTCTTCCACATAGGTGGCAGGGACACGACTACATAAGCTATCATTGGTTGCCTCCTAGGGTATGTATTAACAGAAAGCTGGAATCCAGAACCAAAGCCAGGACTGGAACCCAGTTAATCTGACATGGGATATGGGTATTTCAAGCAGCATCTTTTTTTTTTTTTTTTTTTTTTGACAGGCAGAGTGGACAGTGAGAGAGAGACAGAGAGAGAAAGGTCTTCCTTTGCCGTTGGTTCACCCTCCAATGGCCGCCGCTGCAGCCGGCGCACCGCGCTGATCCGATGGCAGGAGCCAGGATCCAGGTGCTTTTCCTGGTCTCCCATGGGGTGCAGGGCCCAAGCACCTGGGCCATCCTCCACTGCACTCCCTGGCCATAGCAGAGAGCTGGCCTGGAAGAGGGGCAACCGGGACAGAATCCGGCGTCCTGACCGGGACTAGAACCCGGTGTGCCGGCGCCGCAAGGTGGAGGATTAGCCTATTGAGCCACGGCGCCGGCCTTCAAGTAGCATCTTAACTGCTGCAACAAACACTTGCCTCCGGGTCTTGTGTGTGGATCTTCTCTGACAACCTTTGTCTTTTCATTTTTATATTCAGAACACTGGTGTTAAAGTATAGCTGGAATAATATGTATCATATTTATTGCTATTTTTTATTCATTAGCTTTATTTGTTGTTTCTATTTTTGTCTTTCTCTAGTTTTCTGCTTGTATTTTAAGTTGAACATTTTATATAATTCCATTTCCTCTCCTCTTTTAGCATATCAATCACACTTTTTAGTGGTTACCCTGGTGTTTGCAACAAACATTCACAACTATTTCAAGTCCACTGTCAACTAACACTGTATCATTTCACAGATAGTTTAAGTACCATATATGTTCAAGTATTCTTAATTCCCTTCTCCCATTCCTTGTATTATTGATCTGATTCATTGCAGTTATGTACAAACACATATGCCCATATATTCATACAAAATCAAATACATTGCTACTATTATTAGTTTGAATAGACAAATCAATTAAACATGAGGAAAAAATAAATTATTTAATTTTCTCTTACTCATTCTCCAATTCTTTGGGTATTTCTAAGTTTCCAATCTGTATAGGTTTCATGAAGAATCTTTCATTTGAAAGTTTATTTGAGAGGCAGAGAGGCAGAGATAAACACACACATACACTCTGGGTATCTTAACTGCTAGACTAGATGCCCACTCCCTGAAGAACTTTTAACAGTTCATGCAAAGCAATTTTAAATGCCGGTAAGTTGCCTCAGTTTTGGTTTGAGCAAGAAATTCTTTATTTATCTTCTGCTTTTACAGGATAATTTCATAGGGTACAGAATTTTAGTTTCATGAAAGTTTTCTCTCAATACTTAAATATTTTGGTCTACTTTTTTCTTGCATAATTTCTAAAGATTATTTAGGGCTGTTGCCTCAGCTCAATAGGCTAATCCTCCACCTGCAGCACTGGCACCCCGGGTTCTAGTCCCAGTCGGGGCACTGGATTCTGTCCCGGTTGCCCCTCTTCCATTCCAGCTCTCTGCTGTGGCCCAGGAGTGCAGTGGAGGATGGCCCAGGTCCTTGGTCCCTGCACCTGCATGAGAGACCAGGAGGAAGCACCTGGCTCCTGGCTTCGGATCAGCGCGGTGCGCTGGCCGCAGCGCACCAGCCACAGCGGCCATTGGAGGGTGAACCAACGGAAAAAGGAAGACCTTTCACTCTGTCTCTCTCTCTCTCTCACTGTCCACTCTGCCTGTCAAAAAAAAAAAAAAAAGATTATTTAGATATCATTCCTTTTTTTTTTCAGATTCTTCTTTTTTAACTTTTATTTAATGAATATAAATTTCCAAAGTACAGAATATTTATTACAATGACTTCCCCCCAATAACGTCCCTCCAACCCGCAACCCTCCCCTTATCCGCTCCCTCTCCCCTTCCATTCACATCAAGATTCATTTTCGGTTCTCTTTATATACAGAAGATCAGTTTAGCATACATTAAGTAAAGATTTCAACAGTTTGCTCCCACACAGAAACAGAAAGTGAAAAATACTGTTTGAGTACTAGTTATAGCATTAAATCTCAATGTACAGCACACTAAGGAAAGAGATCCTACATGAGGAGTAAGTGCACAGTGACTTCTGTTGTTGACTTAACAAATTGACACTCTTGTTTATGGCATCAGTAATCACCCTAGGCTCTTGTCCTGTGCTGCCAAGGCTATGGAAGCCCCCTGAGTTCACTGACTCTGATCATATTTAGACAAGGCCATAGTCAAAGTGGAAGTTCTCTCCTCCCTTCAGAGAAAGGTACCTCCTTCTTTGATGACCCATTCTTTCCAGTGGGATCTCACTCACAGAGATCTTTCATTTAGGTTTTTTTTTTTTCTTCCCCAGAGTGTCTTTGCTTTCCATGCCTGAAATACTCTCATGGGCATTTCAGCCGGATCCGCATGCCTTAAGGGCTGATTATGAGGCCAGAGTGCTGTTTAGGACATCTGCCATTCTATGGGTCTGCTGTGTATCTCACTTCCCATGTTGGATTGTTCTCTCCCTTTTTGATTCTATCAGCTAATATTTGCAGACACTATTCTTGTTTATGTGATCCCTTTGGTTCTTAGTCCTATCATTACAATCAATTGTGAACAGAAATTGATCACTGGGACTAGTGAGATGGGATTGGTGCATGCCACCTCGATGGGATTGAATTCGAATCCCCTGGTATGTTTCTAACTACTGTTTGAGGTAAGTCAGCTTGAGCATGTCCCGAATTGCACATCTCTTCCCTCTCTTGTTCCCACTCTTATATTTAACAGCAATCACTTTTCAGTTAAATTTCAGCACTTAAGAAGAATTGTGTATTGATTACAGTATTCAACCAAAAGTATTAAGTAGAACAAACCCTCTTAGATATCATTCTTATCTTTTTTTCCCTGTGGATAAAATATTTTTATCTTCTGGCTTTTTTCAGGATGTTTTTTCTTTATTTTTGACTTGTGCAGTTTGAGTATATGCCTAAGCGTAGTTTTTTGAAATTTATCCTACTTGGTATCCCTTGAACTTCTTGAATAAGTGAATTGGCTTCTAAAATTAATTCATGAGAAATTATTCATAATTATTTCTTCAAATAGTGCTTCTATTCCTTTCTGTCTCTTTTTCTCCCTCTTACATTCTCTTTACACATATGCTTACAACATTTGTGGTTGCCTACAGTTATTAGATATTCTATTTTCTTTTTTTCAATATTTGTAGTCTTGCTTTTCAGTTTTGGAAATTTCTATTGTCATATCCTCATCTCAGAGATCCTTTCTTCAGCCATGTCTAATGAAACTCTCAAAAGTGTTACCTATTTTTGTTATTTTTTTAAATCTCTGTCACTTCTTGATTTCTTTCTTAGAATTGGAAATTCTTTGCTTCTACTATTCACCTAGTCTTGCATTTTCTTCATCTTTTCCATTATAACACTTAGCATATTAATCATAGTTTTAAAAAATCCTGATGTTTTTGCCATATCTGATTCATTCTGATGTTTGGTAAGACACTTCAAAGTGTTGTTTGTCTGTTGGGATGAGTGTAACTTTCTGTTGAACGCTAGAAATGAGGTACTGAGTAAGAGGAACTGCAGTAGAAAGGACTTTGATGACCCAGCGGCAAGATGTGCAGGGAAGGATAAGCATCCCTTGAGTGCTGTGATTA
The DNA here is from genome assembly GCF_964237555.1 of Oryctolagus cuniculus. Lineage (NCBI taxonomy): Eukaryota > Metazoa > Chordata > Mammalia > Lagomorpha > Leporidae > Oryctolagus > Oryctolagus cuniculus. The sequence goes on from NC_091453.1 coordinate 63,269,922, forward strand.
GGTCTCAGCCTTTTGGTAAGCCTCTGTTCTTGGGCAACAAAGTTTGCCAGTGCTTCTCAATCCTTCAGGGCAGCTAAAGGAGGCTGGAGTTAGGTTACCCCTCTCCCTGCGGAAGAATAGAGTGGGCTGTGGTTGGATATTTCCCTTCCTCTAAATAGATTAGGCCTTGATTATCCCACCAAAATAGATTGGAAAAAAAGTTCTCTGGATGGAAGGTTTTATTAAGAAAGATATAATTTTCTTTTTTTCTTTTTTTTTTTTTTTTGACAGGCAGAGTGGACAGTGAGAGAAAGAGACAGAGAGACAGAGAGAAAGGTCTTCCTTTTCTGGTGGTTCACCCTCCAGTGGCCACTGCGGCCAGCGCGCTGAGGCCAGTGCACCGCGCTGATCCGAAGCCAAGAGCCAGGTTCTTCCCCCAGTCTCCCATGTGGGTGCAGGGCCCAAGGACTTGGGCCATCCTCCACTGCACTCCTGGGCCACAGCAGAGAGCTGGATTGGAAGAGGGGCAACAGGGACAGAATTTGGCACCCCAAATGGGACTAGAACCCAGGGTGCTGGCGCTGCAGGAGGAGGATTAGCCTATTGAGCTGCAGCGCTGGCCTAATTTTCTGGTTTTTTTTTTTTTTTTTAATGATTCCTTTTCCCTTCTCCCTGTTGGAAGCATGAAGGATTTTTTTTCTTGATATTCACCATGAGGATGTGGTAGAGCTCTTGGAGGTAAAACCAACAAAATGGGGGCTAGCACTGTGGTGCAATGGGTTAAGCTGCCACTTACGATGCCAGCATCCCTTATAAATACTGTTTTAAGTCCTGGCTGCTCCACTTCCAATCCTGCTTCCTGAAAATACACCTGGAGAAGTAGCAGCAGTTGTCTCAAGTGCCTGCCACTCATGTGGGAGACCAGACAGAATTCCAGGCTCCTGGCTTTGGCCTGGCTCAGCCCAGGCCATTAAGGCCATTTAGGGAGTGAAGCAGCAGACAGAAGATCTCTCTGTGTCTCTCCCTCTATATTTATAACATTATATATTAGTCTTTAAAAGCAACAACAGCAAAATCATGGGAATCTCCCAATAACGGGTCCTCTTGGAATTTTCAACTCTCAGACTTATCCAGATTGAGTCCCTGGAAATTCATCAATTACAGTTCAGATTTTATATCTGGGCACTAATTACCCAGGATGTTTCCACTGGTGGGTTTCTGCTCTAGCAAATTGGGATGCTTTTTATTTGCCTGCCTGTCTTTCCAGTTTTTGGTGCAGTGGTTTTTTTCTGTACCCACAGTTCTCTCTAAGAAGCATTGTTGATTTTTCAGTTTATCCAGCTTTTCACTTGCTCTTAGGCTACAGTAGGAACTTCTGAAGTTCTTACTTGCCTGGACAGAAATCCAGGCAATTTAAAGCCTATTAAATTGAAGTTTTGAAGTATAAAGCTAATACAAGCAGTGTAGAGTCTTACCTTTTCCTCCAATTTTTAGGTCATATAACAGTGTGCAAAATCCATGTTGATTAGGTTAAAGCATATGCCTCAGTAAACTGTCCATAAACCATAATGCTCATTAGAAAGAGCAAATCTCATCTCTAGGTTCACAGGCACCCTGCATGTACTTTGCTTGTAAATATCTCATGAAGCTTTTGATATGATCTTGGTTTACTAATAAATTCTTCCACTGACATTTAGGACTCAAAACTAACAGCTAATATTAACTGAAATCAAAATTAACCCTATCTTACAAGTTTTGGTAACAGTCTATACACTGGTGGTGCTGATGATCAGTCTAAATTTGAAACAGCCATTAAAAGAATATTAAAGCTTCAAGTTTCCTGTAGCATTGCAGTTTGTGATTATTATTGATATAAATCCCAAAAAATTGCATTACCAATCTGCAGATAAAAATGTAACCATGGTGTGAAATTGTAGTCTGGGACATTTTTTTGCCCATAATGGCCTGTGTCATGAAGAAATTGCTTAGAACATTAGATATGCATTGGCAAATCAAGAGCAAAGTAGACTTCAGATTATTCAAATGTTATAAATTGATATGAGCAGTAGCATAATGAGATACTCCAATTTTATTTTTGCTTTTATTTGTCTCTCAGCAGGCTTCAATCTATAAGGATTCTGGCTATTTGGAATTAATGTTAGAACATGCTCATAGGTGTTGATATTTCAGTTATTTTTAAAATATTTTATTTACTTATTTGAGAGGCAGAGTTACAGACAGTGAGAGGGATAGAAAGTTCTTCCATCTGCTGGTTCACTCCCCAAATAGCTGCAATGGCCAGAGCTGAGCCGATCCAAAGCCAGGAGCCAAGATCCTCCTCTGGGTCTCCCACATGGCTGCAGGGGCCCAAGGACTTGGGCCATCTTCTACTGTTTTCCCAGGCCATAGCAGAGAGCTGGATTGGAAGAGGAGCAGCAGGGACTAGAACTGGCGCCCATATAGGATGCCAGCGCCACGGGCAGAGGATTAACCTATTGTGCCACAGCACTGGCCCCGATATTTTAGTTTTCAATCACAATCTCTTAGCTCTTTGAGACAGTAAAAATAAGAATAGAAGGAAATAATTAAAATTGAAATTAACCAAACTGGAACAATAATACATGGGTCAATATCATTGTAACCCTGTAAAACTTCATAATCTCAACTTTTGAAAACTACTTAAAAATAACTAGCTTTGTTCTCAACCACTACATCTATTTAAATATCAAAACACATTTATGTCATAGAATATGAAGATCATGAACATACATACATATGGCTTTGTTAGGACATTTGACTAATGATGAAAGTTAAAGTGCACCTTAAATAAGAAAGAACTAAAGACTGAAAGATGAATTCACACACACACAGAGAAAGAATTTTTGCTATAAAAAGAAACAAGTAATACTGAGGAGTGGTGTTGTGCTGCAGCAGGTGAAATTGCTGCTGGAGACACCTGCATCTCATATTGGAGAGCCTGGGATCAAGTCCTGCTCCACTTCTGATTTAGCTTCCTGCCAATGCACTTGGGAAGCAGTAAAAGATGGTCCATGTACTTGATTTCCTGCCACCCCAGTGGGAGACTCAGAGAGAGTTCCTGACTCCTGGATTTGGCCTGGCCCAGACATGGCTACTCTGGGTATTTGGAGAGTGAACCATCAGGTAGGGAGATTCTTCCTTTTCTCTCTCTCTCTCTTTCTCTCTCTCTCAAATGAATAAACTTAAAAAGAAAAAAAATATACTATTTAAATCTTTAATAAAGCCACTTTTATGCATACAGCATAGACAATGTCTATATGACTATTTTCTGCCCAAAGGAAACTGTAGTCTTAGGTGTTTCATACATCAAAAAATGGGAAATTTCTGGCAACTACTTTGGTTTTGAGAAGAGAGGTATAATTGAGAGTTTTAATGATGAGCTAACCTCTTTAAGAAAATATGTTTAGCAATGTCACTCAAGAGTCTATAGCTGAAGGAAATGAAATCAGCAGTCTAAGATGTGTCTACATTCTTATTTTCATTTCAGCTTTATTCACGATAGCCAAGATATGTAAACAATCTAAATGTCCATTGATAGAGTAATGGATAAGGAAATTATATATATATATAAAATTCTTATATATTTATATACAATTCATTGATTATAGATATTATATAGATAAATACTGTCTTAGAAATGAAGAAAATCTCATCTTTTCTGACAACATGAATAAATCTGTAGGACTTCATGCTAAATGAAATAATCAGACACAGAAAGATTAGTATTATATGTTATCACTTATATGTGGATCTAAAATAGTCAGACTGGGGCCAACATTGTGGCACAGCATGTGAAACCACTGCTTACAGCATCCCAGGTAGAGTTTGAATTCTGGCTACTCCACTTCTGATCCAACTTCCTGCTAATGCACATGGGAAGCAGCAGCAGACGGCCTAAGTTCTTGGGAGCCTGTCACTCAAATGGTAGACCAGGATGGAGCTCCTGGATCCTGACCTCAGTCTGGTCCAGCCCTGGATTTGCTGCCATTGTGGGAGTGAAACAGTGAACAGTGTTGTTTTTTTTTTTTTTTTCCCCTTCTTACTATATGTTGAACTCTTTACTTAGTGTAGGGTTAATCTTATGAGTATAAAGTAAACTGAAAGTAGATCATTGTAAAAATTAAAAGAGGGAATTAGAAAGGAAGGAGAAGGAAGGGTTGGAGGGAAGGTAAGGTGGGAAGTATCACTATGTTCCTAAATCCATGTATATGAAACACATGGAATTTGTTTACCTTAAATTAAGAAAAGAAAAAAAGAAACAGTGAATGGAAGATGTATTACAAAATATATATGGATGCATTACATAATATATATATAGATAGATGTATTATATAGTATATATAATGTATACTATATTGCTGAGTAGATTTTAAGTGTTCCAACTACAAAAAATAGTAACAATGTGTTATGTTTGAATAAAATTTAGCTCCCCAACCACTGCAAACATATAAACCCCAAAGACTGATTTATGTTAATGATTAATGGATTAATATTAATGGTTAATGGAGTAAGGGTGGAGACTTGATCTAAATCTGGTGTCAAGGAGATGGGTCCAATGGGAGGTTGGAAAGTCTCTAGATAATTCGGGGCATGCCCTTCAGGAGGTAGTTCTGGTGAAGTTTGGTTATAAAGGCAGAGTTGGTCTCCCACCTCTCTCTGCTTCCTGATTCACTATGTGATTGTGCCTTCGCACACACTCTACATTGCCAGCTTCCATGTTCATTAGATGCCAGGACAATGGGGTCACTTAATATTGGACTGTGAACCTTCACAACTGTGAGGTAAAATAAATCCATTTTTTTAAAGTAGCTCATCTTAAGTATTTGTTATAGGCAAAGAAGGCTAACTAATAACACAACGTGAGGTGATGGATATTAATGATCTTGGTTGTTGGAATCATTACATAAGATATACTTACATCAGAACACCATGTTGCACATTCAAATATATACAACTTTTGATTTGTTAATTATCCTCAAAAATGTTGTTTTTAAAAAGGAAATGTGTCTGGTGAAGTTGAGGCTACAGGTGAATGGCAAATATTTTAGTGAAATTTTGTCATTTCCACTCTCATTATTAATACTTGTATTTACAGCCAGTCACTCTAGCAAGATCACAAAAGTGTATATGGTTTATAAAAGCAACTCAAATATTAAAAGTAGCTATGATATTATGGGAAGTTAAAAATAGTTTGATATTTGCTGAAGAATGAGTTAGTGGGATGGCTGACTTTGCAATAAATGGAGAATGTCATTCTACAGATTGGTAGAGGCTAGAGTAATTAGAAATGTGAAATGAAATATAGCTATATCTTAATAATGATTGTGGTTTATGGGGCTGCTGTTGTGGCATAAAGCTACCACCTGCAGTGCCGGCATCCCATATAGGTGCCAGTTCGAGTCCTGGCTGCTCCACTTCCCATCCAGCTCTCTGCTATGGCCTGGGAAAGCAGCAGACGATGGCCCAAGTGCTTGGGCCCCTGCACCTTCATCGAGGACCTGGAAGAATCTCCAGACTCCTGGCTTCTGATAGGCTCAGCTCTGGCTGTTGCAGCCATTTGGGGAGTGAACCAGTGGTTGGAAGACATCCTCTCTCTGCCTCTACTTCTCTGTAACTCTTCCTTGCAAATAAATGAATTAAAAAGGTAAGACTGCATTTAAAAAAATTTTTTTAAAAGTGTATGATTTAATAATGAGCATTACAAAATACTACTGAAACTAAATAACTATGATATTTTCTAAGCAGAATGAAGTACTCAATCCATTATGAAACTTGATATTCACTGTGCCCATATCAAACTATAGAATACTAGGAAAATCACTTATAATACTTTAGTTGAATTTCCTATAAATAATATATGAACAAAACTATCTTGTAAGTGCTTGTAGAAAGGAGTAACAATACAGAAAATAATTCAGGTAGTAGTTACAGCATTATATATTGTACATGAAAATTGAAAAATGTAATGCTTACTAAAAATTATTAAGTTGCTTTCTAAATTCTAAGTATTATTAGTAATGCAACATTTTAACACTCTGATGTTAAAATGCATATATTTGCCTATGTTCCTATCCTAGAGAAGGCAGTTCCTTTTACCATTCCAATTTCCTTTGAAACGACTATATAAACACATTATTTAATAGGGTGATTATTAGAAGTAGCTTTATATTAACAAATTAAGATTTATCCAGGGGCCAGCATTGTGGCACAGTAGGTTAAGCTGCCACCTGCACTGCTAGCATCCCATATGAGCACCGGTTAGAGTCCTGGCTGTTCCACTTCCAATCCAGCTCCCTGTTAATGTGCCTAGGAAATCAGCAGAAGATAGCCCCTGGTACTCATGTGGGAGACCTAGATGGAGTTCCAGGCTCCTGGTTTCAGCCTAGCCCAGCCCCGGCCATTGAGGTCACTTGGGGAATGAACCAGTGAATGGAAGTTTTCTCTCTCTCTCTCTCTTTCTCCTTATCTCTGTAACTCTGACTTTCAAGTGCACAAATAAATCTTAAAACAAAACGAATACTTCTCCAGTTAAAACGTTAACATTTGTCTACTAACAAGATTGAAATTTCTTTATGGAAAAAATTGTATACGATCTTGATAACAGGAATTTTACTCCTGTGTGTATAACTTGATGGAAGAATAGTCCTGACATGAAAAAGTGGAATGGCAGACACAGGTTAAATAGGAAGTGTGAATGAACAACTTTCAAATTTGAGTGGTTAAAAACGCAATTGTATTAAATCTAAGACATAGAACATAATTCAGATCAGACTTAGGCCTAAATTGCTTTGACATAAAATTACATTGTTTGGCTGGTGCTGCGGCTCAATAGGCTAATCCTCCGCCTGCAGCGCTGGCACACCAGGTTCTAGTCCTGGTTGGGGCACCAGATTCTGTCCCAGTTGCTCCTCTTCCAGGCCAGCTCTCTGCTATGGCCCGGGAGTTCAGTGGAGGATGGCCCAAGTGCTTGGGCCCTGCACCCCATGGGAGACCAGGATAAGTACCTGGCTCCTGGCTTCAGATCAACACGGTGCGCCGGCCACAGTGTGCCAGCCGCAGCGGCCATTGGAGGGTGAACCAACGGTAAAGGAAGACCTTTCTCTGTGTCTCTTTCTTTCAATGTCCACTCTGCCTGTCAAAAAAAAAAAAAAAGAAAGAAAGAAAAGAAAATACCCTAAAATTACATTGTTTAATGAAAACAAGCTAAAGATGTATGGAAGTCTCTGTAGAATGCTTCATCACTCTCATACCATTCCACAAAAGGGGTGACAATGAGTACAGAGAAAAAAGTAATGGCCTTTCTCCTCAATTTTGCACACCATTTGCTGTACTTACATGGAGTCCTCCATTAAAGGGACACTTTCCAATGCTGCCAGATAGTATTTGGGAATCAAAGTTATTTTATAAGTCAAAGGAGTGTTTCAGACTAAGCCATAAGTGAATTTTAGGGTATAGAGGAGGCTATTTTTAACCTACTTAATAAATGTTATAGCAGTTCTGATTTGAGTTTTAAAAATCCAGAACTTTCATTATCAGATAGTTAAGGAAGTTTAAAAGTATTTAACAAAAAATTTTAAATTAAAAGCTGCAAAAATTGAAATTGTAACTCAAGAAAGGTATAAACTCTCAGAAGCAGCTGGCAGGGAAACTTTATAAATGGAGATTTTAACAAACATGCCTTCTTAGATCTCTTCACTTGAGTGAAAAAGCAACATATTAATAGTGGTCTCATTCTTTTATTAGCTTCATTTTCTTGATGTCAGTGTGATTTAAATAACTTCTTATATAAATTGCTACAAATGCTATTTAAATATTTTCTCTACTCAGTCTAATATAATATTAGCTAAAAGTGAAAATTTTTAATTTGGAAACACTGAACCCAATATCTATTATATCAATGGTTTGTAAATAGAGGTGAATATGATTTTTACCTTGCTTTTCAGAATCCATCAACTGTTTTCACTATAATTTCATTCGTTTTCCTGTCCATTTCATTTATTGGCTGATTTACTGATGTTCATTTTCTTTGAAAGGCACAGAGATTATTCCATTCACTGGTTCACTCCCCAAATGCCCTTAATAGCAAAGGTTGGGACAGGCCTAAGCCAGGAGCCTGCAACACAATCTAGGTCCCCCATGTGAGTGATAGGGAACCAAATAGTATAGATGGCCATCATCTGTTGTTTCCCAGCGTGCACACTAGCAGAAAGCTGGATTAGAAGCAGAGCTGCAGTTTAAACTCAGGCACTCCAGTATGGAATGCAGATGTCCCAAGTGGTGCTTAAGAACAGTTTGAGGCCGGCGCCGCGGCTCACTAGGCTAATCCTCCGCCTAGCGGCGCCGGCACACCGGGTTCTAGTCCCGGTTGGGGCGCCGGATTCTGTCCCGGTTGCCCCTCTTCCAGGCCAGCCCTCTGCTGTGGCCAGGGAGTGCAGTGGAGGATGGCCCAGGTGCTTGGGCCCTGCACCCCATGGGAGACCAGGAAAAGCACCTGGCTCCTGGCTCCTGCCATCGGATCAGCGCGGTGCGCCGGCCGCAGCGCGCCGGCCGCGGCGGCCATTGGAGGGTGAACCAAACCCTGTTCATCTTTTAGTGATTATTTGTTTTAATATCCAGCCACTCAGAATGATGGGTTACAAGAGATTCAACTACTTCAACCATCACCTGCTGCTTCTCAGGGTGTACATCAGCAGAAAACTGGAATTGGAACTGGTGCAAGGACTCAAACCCAGGAACTCTGATATGGGATGTGGAGATCCCAATTGCCATGACTTCACTGCTCCACCAAACACATGCCCATTTATGCCACATTTCTAGTCTATATCCAATTGATTTATATAATTTATGTACATATATATTTATTATGATTTCTAAAGAAGATAAAATTATCTATTTTAAGGAACAAGTACCTAAATGTATTATTTGAACTTATATCTTCTTTAAGTTGTTGAGAGCCTGTGAGTTCATTATTGAGTAAACATGTACATGCATATTGAAGACCAATAACCATTCCCATCACTGATTCACTTTTTAAAAATCATTCAGCTATACTCTGTTAGCTTTCATGGTGATTTTGACCATTGCATAATTCTAAATTACTTTGCTTATTGTTATTATACTTTTAATTTGCATACATAATATTTTTGATATTGAAATACAAGAATACTTCAGAAACAAAGGTGATAATCATGTAATTGAAGTTGATCTTTATCTGCTCCAAAGATTATTTACTTTATTAACATCACATACAAAGTCTAAAAGTATCTTTCTAATAATTTTATAAAATACAAAGCATAAAAAATGCATTTAAAAAGAAAATTATATCCCATCTTTTTTATTAAATTAAAATAAAGATGACTCATACCAATAACCTGTTAATTGTGAAGCTTAATGCCTATTCTTGTATTTTATAATTTGGAAGTAAAACATGGTTATAAACAATAAATTAATTGAACCCTTAAAAGGCCAAATATATGAATATCAAACATAAAGTATAAAACAATTTTTTGTATTTTTGGTACACAAAGCAGAGTTAATTTTCTGTTTCCTTTTTAATGTAGCTTTAGTCTCAAAACCAAGTGTGTTTATTTTTAAAGTAATCATATTTCTCAGGACTGGTGTTGTACATGAGAAAAATGCCAGATTATTTTCAGAGGATCTCCAATTAGACTAATAGCTAAATAAATATACACTAAATAAATATGACTAAATAAATATTAACAAATTTTTATAAATATAAAAAAATCAGAAACCCTACAGGAGAGAATGGTGAGACATAGTCCAAATCTTAAGAAAAAAAAAGCTGTCAACCCAGAATATCATACCCTGCAAAGCTTTCATTTATGAATGAAGGTTGAATACAGATCGTCCATAGCAAACAGAAATTGAAAGAATTTGTCACCACTCATCCAGCCTTACAAAAGATGCTTAAGGATGTGCTAAACACAGAAACATGGTCAGCACTATGAAAGAAGGTGAAGGCAGAAAATCTCCTAGTACAAAGGAGGGCTGGTGCAGTGGCTCACTTGGCTAATCCTCCGCCTGCAGTGCCGGCTTCCCACTTGGGCACTGGGTTCTAGTCCCGGTTGCTCCTCTTCCAGTCCAGCTCTCTGCTGTGGCCCAGGAGTGCAGTGGAGGATGGCCCAAGTGCTTGGGCCCTGCACCCCATGGGAGACCAGGAGAAGTACCTGGCTCCTGCCATCGGATCAGCGCAGTGCGCTGGCTGCAGCGGGCCAGCCGTGGCGGCCATTGGAGGGTGAACCAATGGCAAAGGAAGACCTTTCTCTCTGTGTCTCTCTCTCACTGTCCACTCTTCCTGTCAAAAAAAAAAAAGTATATTTCAATTTACCTTATAATAAAATATATTATTTAAAATAATATTAAATCTCATTTCTCTATCATATACCAAGCATAAACTTCATTTTCTGATTCTTTTTAATTACTTTATTTTTATAAAATTTTCATAAAATTTGTTTATATCTATAAAATTTATTTATATTTTAATTTAAATTTTATAAATTTATATTTATGTAATTTTATTTATAGATCAATAATTTTATATGTGAATAATTTGAGAGGTAAATTCTGGTCCATTACGTGATTGAATGGAAACCAGTAATCCAAATCTTTGGATAATATTGTTTAATAGTATAGTGGAAATGATGGAAGCTCTCTTATTAGTAGTAGGGAAAGCTTCCAGCCACACTGAGAAGGACTCTACCATAACCAGAAGGTAATGTGTTCACCTAACTGGTGGCATATGGGTGAAGTCAATCTGTCAGTCCTAACTTGGGAACAATCTGTGGGCCTGGTGAGTAGGGAATGGGGGTGGTTTAATATTAGAATTGGGGTTAACAGTTTGACAGATGCTACATGTCTGAGATAAGTTGTGCAGAGTTTCTTGTATGGTGGGAGTTAAGTGTATGTGTGATCTCAGGAAGTGAAGAAGAGAGTTTGGGTTTGAGTGACAGAGAAAGTGGAGGTTTCTTAGAAAGGTTGCTTGGAGAGAAGAAAGTGTTCATTTTTCGTCTAGAAACCACCATGAGTTCTTCTTAGCCGCCCTTTGTTGTTGGAACTGAGAGATTTCTAAGTCTGAATATACAGGAGCTAAGTTACAGAGAAAAGATGGGACCATTTCCCTGGGAACCACTGCTTTAGCTGTCAGATCAGCCTGGTTGTTAGCTTCATATGGGTACTGTTTATCTTTCTGGTGGCCTTTGCAGTGAATAATAGCAACATTTGTTGGCAGTTGGGTAGCAACAAGAAGAGCTTTAATCAGCTTGCTCGTTATTATAGGGGTCCCTCAGGCTGTCAGAAAGCCCCTTTTGTGCTACATCTGGGCATTGGATTGGATGATATTATAGGCATATCGGGAATCCATGTATATGTTAACTATCTGTCCTTTGGCTAAGGTAAAGGCTCAAATCAAGGCTAACAATTCAGCCTGTTGGCAGGTAGGGGGCCTGGTCTCTATGATCCTACAGGGCGGGAGAAAATCAGGTTTCATCATGGTGCTCCTCAATTATTGCATATCCAACAGGAAAAGTGGGGGTTTAGAGGAACTGCCATCAATGAACCAATCAGGGACTTTGGGAATATGAGTATCTTTGAGGTAGTGACATGTAGTCAGGGAAAAGTCAAGGCAGTCAGGACAGGAATAGAGTTTGAGGGGATCAGAGAGGGTGCTGGGGAGGAGAACAGCTGGGTTGAGAGAGGAGAAGCGATAAAAAGTAATGGTGGGCTAGAGAAGAGTAGAATGATAGAACTTGGGTGTGAGATGGTGATATGAACTGAAAAGCCTGGTGGCTAAGGAGGTCTTGCAATCTGTGGGAGAACCAAATTTGTAGGAGTTGATAAAAAGTGAGTTTGGGGGCCTCAGGTATGAGGAGAGCTGCTGTGGCCAAGATACTCAGGCAGTGGGGCCAGCTCTGGTAAACCCCATCTAATTGTTTGGAAAAATAGGCCACAGGGGGCAGACAGAGTCCCCTGACTTTTGGGAAAGGAGGCCAAGTGCCAGTCCCTTAGAGCCAGTTTGTGTGGGTTAGGAAGGCTCAGGACAGGTGCTTGTTAAAGAGCCTTCTTTAGAGATTGAGATTGGGTCTCTAGGGAAGAGGTCTCTTGTAGGGGCTTGTCTAGACTATCTTTTGTAGCTTCATAGAGAGGTTTAGTGATAAGAGAGAAGTTTGGAATCCAGATGCGAAAAAATCCCACAAGTCCCAAGAAAGAGAGAAGGTCATGCTTAGTACGTGGGAAGGAGAGAGAGTGTATTGCCTGTTTTCAGGCTAAGGGAATTGCACAAGTGACTAGCATCATGAGAAGTCCCAGGAAGGTGACAGAAGTGGAAAGTAGCTGGGTCTTTTCCTGAGATACGCTATAATCTTTCTCAGCTAGAAAATTGAAAAGATTAGTGGTATGTTGGAGACAGGTCTCTCAGGAGGGGCTACAAAGTAGAAGATCACCAACATACTGAAGAATGGTGCTAGGTGAAAGGTTAATAGAGGCCAGATCTTCCTTGGAAGGCCCGTCCAAAGAAGTGCATGCTGTTCCAGAAACCTTGAGGTAACACTGTCCAGTTGAGCTGTTGAGTAAGAAGAGTATCAGGGTCAGACCAGGTAAAGGCAGAGTGTTTGGGAAGACATGTCAAGAGGAATTGTGAAGAAGGCATTCTTTAGGTACAGGATGGAAAAGAAAGAAGTTGTATGAGGTATTTGGAAGAGGATAGTGTAGGGGTTAGGCACAACTGGGTATGTGGGATGGACACAGGCATTAATATGTCAGAGGTCTTTTACGAAACAATAAGCCATCTGGCTTTTTGACAGGAAGTATAAGTGTGTTATGGGGAGAGTGGATGGGAATGAGTGTGTTAGCCCAGAGGAGGTGGTCTATAATGGGCTTTAGGTCTCTGTGGCCTTCTACACTTAAAAGATATTGGGGAACAGCAATAGTTTTGTGGGGTCTTTTAGGGAGATGCAAACAGGGGTAGGATGGGTATCAAATTACTGGGTGGGATATATCCCACATTATAGGATTAACCAAGGGAAGGGAGGAGTCTGGGGTGGAGAGGTGGGAAGAGGAAAGTCCATAATGTGAAGTATAAAGGTTTGTGTTTTATCCCTGGTGGGAATGGAGACAGGCGCCCTCAAGCAGTAGAGAAGGTCTCTGCCTCAAAAGGGGGTGGGGCAGTTAGGAAGGAGTGCAAGAGAGTGATGTCTCCAAAGGAACAATATAGGGGAGGCGTCTTATTAGGCATTTCAATGAAACTTTTCATGTCAACAACAGAGACTGAGGAAGGAAGGAGTGGGCCGCAATATTCATTTAAAACAGATAAACTAGCCCCAGTGCCCACCAAGAAGGAAACTTGCTTGCCAGACACCATCCCTATTACCCTTGGGTCCATGGACTCATTAGCAATGGGGGCTGTAGAACACATTCTGTTAAGGTTAACAGAGATGTGCTGGAAAAGTTTGAGAATAGGGCTGTCCCAGACAAGGGGCATTGCCCTCCCTGGGGCAGTCTAGCTTCCGGTGTCCCCATTATCCACACTTAGGACATGGCTTGGTAGGAAGCCTCGGGTTAGGGCTGTTCTTGACCCAGAGCCCATTACTGAAACACTGATAACAGGCTGCATCTATAAGATCTCTCTGTTGGGGGGTGGTGGTGTTTGTGGACCATTATCTAATTTCTGGAGTTTGTACCAAATGTCTGGAGCTGATTGGAATATGAAGTGGGTATTTAAAAAGAGCCATCTTTCTGGGGAATTGGGTTCTGTGTTAGTATAGCTTGTCACATCTGGGAAGCCTGACTTGTTCCCTCATTTCGCTATTCTCTTCAAGGTGGGAAACTGACTCTATACTAAAGGACTCTCTGGGATGTACAGTTTGATCTTTAGACCTTATAAAAGGGATAGTTAGCATTTTTCTACAATGATAGCATAGCCAATACGAGAGCTTAAATTATGATTTCATGGCTGGATTTACTTTGTCATGGGCATATTAAACAGGTAAAACCTCTCTTTCAGATCAAATAAAGGGAGAAAGTTTTAAAGTGAAGACATAGCTTTCCTCATGGGCATTGTCTACATCACAGAAGAACCACTATCAGAACATGCCTGTGACTATGGATTTCTAGTTTAGGCCACCAAAGATTAGGGATAGAGCAGCCCCTTGACTTGCATCCTCTGGTCTGCTTCAACAAAAAACATGAGGGAAAGAAAGCTAGGCAGCAGAAGCAATGTAAATATAGGTGGCAGGCCTATTAATGGCTGCTCTTCACAGTGATCTGCCATCAAGGAGACCCAACAGGCCAGTCCACTGCATTGGTTTTAGAGGTGGAAAGTCAGGGCTTCAGCAGAAGTCAGCTTATGGAGAGTCCTGGCAGCTCTGCCAGCCAAGAGTTGGGTCACTGGAAACGGAACTGCCCTGGAGTCGAAGGACTCCCAGGTCAGAGCCCCAGACCTTGTTGGCTTTAAGCTGAAAAAGCCCTTCACTCTGCCCAGCTTCCAAGGTGACCACCACTGCTAAGGGGATGGCCAAGTAGGGCCAGCAACATTGCAGGCAGAACCGTAAATTTCCTGTTGGAGATGCCACCTGGCCAGCTCTCCTCCCAGGCCAGCTAGGTAATGGAAATCAACAGGGTGCTTTCCCTAGGGAGGTTCACAACTCCCTTAGGATGTATCATATTTGAAGAGACGGATGGTTTTGGGCCTCATAACTGGCAAGGCCTTGGAGTCCACTTGATTATTGTCAAGCCCCTTCTGTCAGTTTCTATTTGCCCTTCAGTGGGAAGACTTGCCCGTGGTTTGGACAGCACCTTTCTTAGGTCCTCTAGTGATGACTCTGTCCTTTGTTTTGGACCCTGTCTAGCCCACTTCAGGCCTCATTCCTTTGTAATCATATCCTCTTACTCTTATATCAATGGCTGTATTCCCGGCCTGTGTGTATAGGTGCTCCTTTCCCCCCACTTAGCGTTGTGTGGTTATTCAGAATTTTTTTCTGCAGACAAACCCCTCCTTTCTCCCTCCCTATGAAGCCCTCTTATCACTTGGTTGATGCCACTCCTAAGACCATTGGCTACTATTCTCACCCTGGCTTTCATACTACCTTGCCTGTTTAAGTGTTTACAGGAGGTAATAATTGAATGAACCAAAACCTTCACCAACCAGGTAGTCAACTAAATGCTGCTGCAGGGATATAGTCAGCTCCCCATCCAGGAGATCATGACTGAGATGAGAGTAACTCATCACCCTGTGTCAGCAGGAAGCAGCTCTAGAAAACAGATCATCCCTCCACCCCTGCTGGGCTTTTGGGGCTGATGTAAACCCATACAACATTTGCTTTATAAAAAGCAAAAGAGGGGAATGTTAGTAAAATGGTGCCTTCTTATCTGGGGTGCCATCTGAAGACCCAGAGTACACACAGAACAAACATGTGGCAGAGAGCCCAGACTCCAGCAGGCTGGGCCTTTTTATATCTTAGGTGGGCTGGGAGTGAAGGCGGGGGACAGTAGGCAGAGGTATGCCTCTTCATACAAGTTTTTCAAGTTTTTTGTTGGTTTTCAAACCTGGAGAAAAATGCAGGAGGTGGGATGGGGAGCAATACAGGATGTGAGAGTGAACTGGTCTCTTGAAAGAAGGTGGTTAGCAAGAACCTTAAATGGCTGAGGCTTATGCCCTTGTTCCATCATAACCCATTCTCTCTTTCCATGCCTTCAGGAACTCGTAGGAACTATATATTAGGGCATTTGATTGTATCCTATAAATCTTGAACACTGTTTTCTGTTTTTCTAGCTTTTTATTCTTTTTTGTTCTGATTGAGAAATTTTCAAAGATTTGTCTTCTAGCTCAGATATCCTTTCTTCTCCCTCACCATGTCTGTTGTTAAGGCTTTTCACTGTATTTTTTTCTTTGATGTATTGAATTCTTCATTTCTAAAAAAAATAAAAAAAAAGAATTCTTCATTTCTAATATTTCAGTTTGCTATCTCTTCAATATCTCTACCTCCTGACAAAATTTTTCATCCACGTCGTGTATGAATTTCTTTAACTAATGTATTTGATTCTCATTTTGAGTAATCTTATGATCATTCTTTGTAATTCCTTTTTGGGGATTTCTCTTCTTCTTCACATTCTAAGTGTTGTTGTGTTCCTTTGGGGTAGGCCTATAGTCTTCCTTGTTCATGATTTTGTATTTCTATGTTTATTTTTAGGCATTTGTGGAAACACTTTTAGGATTTCTCCTGTGATGGTTTTTTTCTTTGAAATATGCCTCTGTGGCTTAAGGGAGTTTCTGCTCCTTCAGTGGATATTCAGAGATGTGTGCTGGGTGGGGTCAGGGAGTTCCAGTCAGTGCTCTAGAGTGGTGCAAGAGTCCAGGCGATGCAGGTTGGGCATGGTCGATCTCCTCTATTGTCAGCAGGAATAGGATGTGATCATGTCGGCTGGTGTGATCATTGTCCCACCTCCTCTCTGTCAAGGTAATCAGTTCCCTGGGATGAGCCCACAGTGGCTACACACCCTACCCATGCAGGCACATGAACCACACAAAGGATCTGTACAGTCCTCAGTGTGAGCACAGGACCCTCTGCAGTGACACACCCCCAAGCACTCAGGAAACGCTGTCTCTGGAGCCAGATGCAGTGATTGCCCACAGACCCAGCTATACCCACACTGTATTGTACAGCCACAGAATTCCCACAGTCACAGTGTGCAGGGTTCCCACAGTCACAAGGAACAGAGGATCCACTCAACCTCACAAACATGCTCTGTGCATGCAGAGAGCCTGGGCATTCCCAGAGCCTGCTGCCTGTCAGTGTTCTACCTTGGCAATCTGAGTACAGTTGCCTATGATAGTGACAGAATGGAGGGGATCCCATCCTATGTTTAATTGGGTGCCCTGCTGCCTGCCAACCCACCAGGCCAGACTTAAAGTCAGTGGGGATAACAGATTTATCTCTCAGATAAAATCCCCTATTTGTATGTGCATAATCTGCAGCAGCGTGCACTCATCAAGATGATACCTCCTCTCTGCTAGTCACTGGGAGCCTTTGTGGGGTGGATAGAAAGCAGGCAATATGCTCTCCTTTCACGTGGTTAGATGAGTACCCTACACTCCCACCCAGTGCTCAGGCTGGACTCAAATTCAGTGTGGACCATAAGGTTCTCCCCCAGGCAGTATCAGCAGTCACACGGGTTGGCTTGCTGGACGCCTCTCATTTCTCTCTAAGGAGATGGTGTCTCCTGTTTATGCTCATTCTGGTGCTGGTAGGATCAGAACAGAGGCTCACTGTTTGACTTTTTGCTGCCGAGTACGGTGCTCTACAAGAGTGAACAGAAACAAGGCGGCTTTCCTGTTAGAAGCTGAACTGTTGCTTAGACCCCAGTCAGCTCTCCAGGCTAAAGTCTGTGGGTAACTGGAATTCCCTTTTAGGTAAAACTGCTAATTGATTCTCAGCCTTTTGGCTAAGATCAAGTATAGTATCAGGTACAACTTCTAGTGGTGGAGCATGTAACAATTTCTTCCTGCCTTGACATGGTATGATGGTGGCTTGCAGCTGGCAACTGGCTGTAACATGCAGCTGGTTATGGTGGGGTCTCTCTCTTCCTCTTGTCGCATGGAGTCTTTGTTGTTTTTTACTTCTTCACCTAAAATTTCCATCAGTCAGACCCCTGGAAATCCTTCTTTTGTTCCTTTCATATCCCAGAGCAGCTTAAGGTAGTGTGGCTACACCCTATTCAGCCATCTTGGAACTACATGGCATAACAACTTTTCAAAAATGCTTTTAATTTTTACCGTTTTTACTTTCAAAAAGTAATTACTTAATTCCAAAGAGCTTCTCAAGATAATGTAATTCCAAAGAGAAAACACAGATGTTAAGAGCCCTGAGTAACTTGATTCTAACCAACTAACTTAAGTTCCAACACTGAACAAATACCACCTTTTATGCTGCTTTTGACAAGTAATTTAACTTTACTAGGCCTCATTTTTTATGCAAAATAGAGATAATTACACAATAATTATTGAAAATATTTAAATAATGTGTGTTAAATTACTTTTTAAATACATAATACAATATACAAATAAGATGTTATTAATATAATTTCAATTAGGAAGCAAATAAAAATGCAGAATGCTGAGTTAAATTTGGATTTCAGAAATAAAAACTAATATTTTAATATAAGTATATATGATGTAAATATTTTATTTAGCAGACCTAGTTATTATTGAACTAGTTAAGAAGACAAACTAATAAAATAAACTTTATATTTATTTATTTTATACTTTCAAAGCATTTTCCAAACTATCATTTTATTAGATCTTCACAACAAATTTGTGAAGACATAATAAAGGTATAAAGAATACCCACTTAATTAAAAAAAACAACAACATAGATCATGAGACTCAGAGAAATTAAGTAATTTGTTCAATGTCAGACAGTTTTGAGAGGAATTAGACCTGGAACGTTATACTCATCATATTATCTAACTAAGCTTCTTCAATCCTAAGTTTATTTTTCTGGGATTACAGACATACCGGTGGCTAAAACAGATTTTCTCATAATTTTGTTATTATCATGGAACTAGTGCAGAAGAAATTTTCTGGATATGACAAAAAAGAAAGAATTTGCTTTTGCATTTTATCAGTGTCTAACTCTAAGATATTGATTTTCATATTCAGTGATGTTATAGTCTAGTCCTAAAAGAGTTAGATAATTTTTTTCTGTAAAGATCCGGATAATAAATAAATTAGACTTTGTAGGCTATATAAGGTTTCTGTCACATTTTATTTGCTATTGATTTATAATCCCTTACAAATGTAAAACTATTTTCTAATGTTCTAGGCCAATAAAAGTACACTGAGCGGGGCTGGGTGGTAGTATCAAAAGGGCAGTCACTGCTAATGGGTATTGTTTTCTTTTTGCTATGAGGGAAATATTCTAAACTGGTGTTTATGATTGTATAAATCATGAAAAAAGCAAAAGTGTCCTTTAAATGCATGAACTGTGTGGTATGTGAATTATATCTCAATAGAGTGGTTATGGAAATGATAATGAACAACAGAGTTGAGAGTGCGATTTGCCTGAGGGCCATATTTACTCGCCCCTGGAGGATATTTGTTCTCAGACTGGAGTACTCCATCACCAGCTGTAGCATCAAGTGAGAACATGCTAGTAATGCAAATCTCAGACTCCACTTCTGCTCTAGTGAATCAGAAATTCTGATTTTTACTTTAACAAGTTCTGATTTTTACTTTAACAAGTTCTCCAGATAATTCTAATGCTTCCAGATGTTTGAAAACTACTGTTTACGATAATTTTGTAGTGTTGGATTCCTTTACTAATGACGAAAGATTCAATATTAAGACAACAGAAAGAATATTCGGAGAGAAGAGCAAGGCTTCCAATGACAGAACAGTACATTTCCAACACTTACAATGTGCAAGAGGGAGAGAGACCAACAAAGGTCTCGTCTTGAGAACATTGTGGGGGGAATGAAACAACATGCCAAAAATTTAACGGGAGGGGGAGAAAATGATATGTTGTGAAGAACTGAGTATGCTCAAAGGAAAACAAACAGCTCACAAAGCTGCAGTGGGAGGTACTTTGAAAGAAGAATAAGATGGGGGCTGACATTATGGTGTAGTGGGTAAAGCTGCAGCCTGTGACTCTGGCATCCCATATGGGCTCTGGTTTGAGTCTCGGCGGCTCTACTTCTAATTCCACTCCCTACTGATGGACCTGGGAAGGCAGCAGAGGAAGGCCCAAGTCCTTGGGGCACCGCACCCACCTGGCCTTTCCCAGCACTGGCTATTGAGGCCATTTAGGAAGTGAACCAGTGGACGGAAGACCTCTCTTTGTCTCTCCCTCTCTCTCTGTATCTCTGCCTTTCAAATAAATAAATAAATCTTTTCAAAAAAAAAAAAAAGATGAATGAGATATTAACAGAGATAAAATAAACTGTTAATGTGCAAGCCTGTACCCTCTTTCTAATAAAACTATACCCTCTTTTCTTCTCTTGTTAATAAGAAAGAAATCAACAGAATTAAATGTCTAACAATGTCTGCTATGGTATAAACCTTTCATTGTAAGTATTTATTTACAATCTCTCTGTAAATGGAATTGACTGAGTGTTAAATTGATAGCTTCTCTAAAGCTTTGTTTTTCTTTGAAATCATCTTCAAAGAAACCATACATTACAGTCTTTAATTCAGCATCTACATGAGTGTGTGCACATCTGTATATATTCACATATGCATGCATGTACGTATTATTGGCATTTCGGTTCACTTGTTGACCTACCTTTCAGTTAGACGAAATAGTGAGCTAGTCAGCCTGCTGCTTATTTTTCTTTCTTGTTTCAAATGCATTTGTTCTCCCAAGTTAATTCTGCTGCTTGTCAACCATTTCTTTTGTTGTTGTTTTTTTTTTTAAGATTTATTTATTTATTTGAAAGGCAGAGTTACAGAGAGACAGGGGCAGAGGTAGAGAGAGAGAGATCTTCCATCCGATGGTTCACTCCCCAAGTGGCTGCAATGGCCAGAGCTGGGCTGATCCAAAGCCAGGAGCCAGGAGCTTTTTCCCAGTCTCCCACATGGGTGCAGGGGCCCAAGAACTTAGGCCATCTTCCACTGCTTTTCCAGGAGCATTAGCAGGGAACTGGATCAGAAGTGGAGCAGCCAGGACTTGAACTGTTGAATTGTACTGACTTCAGATCTCTCTTAACAAATCTTGACTGTGCCATTACTATCGTCTTAATTCTAAGCACTCTGTTATACTGTAGATCTCCAGAATTCATTCATCTTACATAACTGAAATTTTATATACATTCAATAATCATTCCCCACTCCCACCACCAGCCCCTGGCAATCATATGCTCTTCTCTGCTTTCATGGATTTGACTATTTTAGAGCCCTCATATAAGTAGAATTGTACAATGTTTGTCCTTGTGTGACTGGCTTATTTCACTTAGCATGAAGTCCTGCCTATTTATCCATGTAGTTGAAAATAGTAGGATTTTTTTCTTTTATTGGGATAAACAATGCTCCATTGTTTGTGTACACTACATTTTCTTCATCCATTTATCTCTTGATGGTCAATTGGATTGTTTCAATTCTTGAGATCCTGGTTTCAATTCTTTCCAGTATATACTCAACAGTTAAATTGCTAACTGATCTGTTAGTTCTATTTTTATATTTTTGAAGAATCACAATAATATTTTCTATGTTGGCTGCACCAGTTTATATTACCAACAGTGTACCAGGGTTCCAATTCCTCTCCAGTCTCCAGTTGCTATGTGTTAAAAAATAATAACTATTCAGGCCGGCGCCATGGCTCAATAGGCTAATCCTCAGCCTGTGGCGCCAGCACCCTGGGTTCTAGTCCCGGTCGGGGCACCAGATTCTGTCCTGGTTGCTCCTCTTCCAGGCCAGCTCTCTGCTGTGGCACGGGAGTGCAGTGGAGGATGGCCCAAGTCCTTGGGCCCTGCACCTGCATGGGAGACCAGGAGAAGCACCTGGCTCCTGGCTTCAGATCAGCACAGCTCGCCGGCCTCAGCGGTCACTGGGGGGTGAACCAACGGAAAAGAAAGACCTTTCTCTCTGTCTCTCTCTCTCACTGTCCACTCTGCCTGTCAAAAAAATTAAAAAATAAAAAATAAAAATAAAAAAATAATAACCATTCTATATCTTGCTGTGATTTTAAATTGTATTTCATGGATGAATAATAATGATGAGCACCTTCGTATATACCTAATGGTCACTGGTCTTTTGAGAAATATCTATGCAATTTCTTCATCCACTTTCAAATTAGATTATTTGTATTATTTCTATTGAACTGCAGTTCTTAGAGGTTTTCAAAAAATTCATGAAATTGTATATTATGAAAAACTATGCATTAATTTAAAAAGTTTTACACTAAAATAAGCTTATATTTTAATTCTTTTTTCCACTAAATCTTTGAATTTTCCTTATATATCATGGACATAAACCCCTACCAGATAGTTTGCAAATATTTACACTCATTCCTTAGGTTGCTCTTTTGCTCTGTGTGCCCAGAAGATTTTTAGTTTGATATACACACACTTGTATATTTTTACTTTTGCTGCTTGGTTGATGGTACACATCAGAATGTATTTTGGGGCCCTCTATTATAAAAGTTCATGAAAATCTCACATTATTTTTAATTCAGTTTTCCAACAACTTTTTGAAGCCCCCTTATATATTCTGTTGGTCTTCATATTTGTCTACATGCCAGTACCATATAGCTTTAATTCTTTTTCTTTGTAACATATTTTAATTCAGGAAATGTCATATCTCCAGCTTTTTTCTTCTTTCACAACATTTTATTGGCTATTTGCTGTCTTTTATGGCTCTATATGAATTTTAAGATTTATTTTTCTATTTCTGTAAAAAATTGCTACTGATATTTTTGATGGGGGTGAATTATAAACACTTTGGATAATATGGATATTTTGAGAATATTTAATCTTATGGTCCATGAACATGACATGTCTTTCCACTTATTCATGTCTTCTTTAATTTCTTCATCAATGTTTTGTAGTTTTCAGTGTACAAATCCTCGATCTCCTTGATTAACTTGATATCTTTGATATCTAAGTGTTTCATTCTTTTTTAGAAGTGTTTTTCAAAATTTGGTTATTCGATGGGGAGAGAGACAGACAGAAAGCTGTCATCCACTGGTTCACTCCCTGAATGCCCACAATGGCCAGGACTAGCAGGGCTGGTACCAAAGTTGAGAGCCAGAAACTCCATCCAGATCTTTCACATGGGTGCTAAGATTCCAACTACTTGAACCAGCACCATTGCCACCCACAGTCTGTGTTGGAAGAAAGCTGGAGTCAGGAGCCAGAACCAGCAATCTAACTCAGATATTCCAATATGAGTTGTAGGCATTTCACCACTAGGTCCAGTGCCTGCTCTTAGTATTTTATTCTCTTTGATGCTGTGACAAGTGAGATTGTTTCCTTGACTTCTTTATCAAATATTTTTAAAAGATTTCTTTATTTATTTGAAAGTCAGAGTTACATACAGAGAGAAGGAGAGGCAGAGAGAGAGAGAGGTCTTCCATCCTCTGGTTCACTTCCCAATTGGCCTCAACGGCTGGAGCTGTGCCGATCCGAAGCCAGGAGCCAGGAGCTTCCTCCGGGTCTCCCACATGGATGTAGGGGCCCAAGAACTTGGGCCATCATCTACTGCTTTCTCAGGCCATAGCAGAGAGCTGGATCGGAAGTGGAGCAGCCAGGACTCAAACTGGCACCCACATGGGATGCCGGCATTGCAGGCGGTTTTACCCACTATGCCACAGCCTCTGCCCCCTTTATGAAATATTTTATGTTAGCATGTAGAATTGCAACTGTAGGTTGTATGTTATTAGAAGTTTTTTTAATTTTTTTTCTAGAGAATTTGTCATTAAGTACATTTTTAAAATACACAACAAAGGAATGCTTATTGTAGCCATTTCACATGAAATCAAGCATTTTCAAGGTAGGACGGCTGCAGGTTACTGCTGTCGTTTCAGAAAATACACAGGATGTTGGAGTTATGTTGTTTTTGTATTTCTATTGTCATTACAACCGAAATGACTCATGATGGGCCAGCATTGTGGCATAGTGGGTAAGGTCGCTGCCTGTGACACAGGTGTTCCATATGGGCAGCAGTTCACGACCCAGATGCTCCACTTTTGATACAGCTCACTGTTAATGCACCTGGGAAAGCAGCAGAAATTGGCCCAAGTGCTTGGGTCTCTGCACCCACATGGGACACCCAGAAGAAGGTCTTGGGTCCTGGCTTTGGCCTGGCACAGTTCCAGCTGTTGAGGCCATCTGGGGAGTGAACAGCAGATGGAAGATCTCTCTCTCTCTCTGTAACTCTGCCTTTCAAGTAAAAAAAAAAAAAGAAAAAAATGACTTATGCGACCTTAACTAGGTTCCCAGAAATCAGGAACTTTCAAAGGATGGCAGTTAGAGGAATAACAGGAATATGCATTTCACTTAAGGAAATTTCTAGCACTAACTGAGAATGAGACAATGTGGCAAGCTCTACATTACAGTTTCTCAAAAAGTCATCCATTGGTTAAGTGCAGCCTGGCTTAAATTTCCCCCAGATTTTTCATTTTAACACAGTACTATTAGGTACATTAAAATAAGTTGGGATATTTGGTTACACTCCATGTTATGATTTAAACTCTACAATTATCCTATCTAGTAATGGATAAAATGTACATTCAGTGAACAGAGTCTCACTTTACCATGTGGTTAAATCTGAAAGATGCTGTCCAGGCACAACATTACTACCATCTTCTTTTCAAGAAAAAGCATGAGGAACACCTACTGGTAAAACAAAATGAGTTGGAACATGAGCAGCTAGGAATTTCTCATTCCTTCTGGCTTCAAGTGATGGTATTCAAGCCTAATGGAAGTATAAAAATACCAGACTCAAGCTTTTGGAGTTAGATGGAAATATGAGAAATAAAGTAAGATGGATGCATCAGTCCATTTTCTGTCATAACAAAATACCTGAGGCTTGGTAGTATATAAAAGAAAAGAGTTTTATTTATCTCATAGCTCTGGAGAAGCAAGGGTATGGTCCCAGCATGAGTTCAGCTCTGGTGAAGGCCTCATAGTGGATGACATTGTACCAAGAGTGTATGCAAGAGTGAGAAATCGCATGAAAAGACAGGACATCAGAGCAAGACTGGGATCTCATGACAAGAGCTATGTTAGTCCCTTTCAAAGGCACATGCCCAGTGACTTAGGGACCTCCCATTAGGCCCACATCTTAAAAGTCTTTCTTGAGAGGCACACAGAAGACATATATACCTTTGGGACACACACTTAAACCATATCCAAGCCATACTATGTGCTGGACAAGACATAGCAGTAGTGCCACAAAGCTGTCGAGCACATTTTGCTGTAGCTTGACATTCTTACTGTAGTGTTTTCATCACTTATTATATGGTCCACAATTATTTACTAATTTTATTGCTCAATAAGTACTTTTGTTATTTTGCAATAAGATCATTTAATAGTCAATAAACAGTGTGTTTAATGAAAATAAGCAATATAAATTTCTTTGTTAATACTTTTATAAAAGATTAATTTATTTATTTGAAAGAGTTAGAGAAAGAAAGGAAGAGACAGAGAGAGACAGTTCAATCCCCAAATGGCCACAACAGCTGGAGCAGGGCCAATCTGAAGCCAGGAGCCAGGATATTCTTCTGGGTCTCCCATATGTGTTGCAGGGGCCCAAGCACTTAGGCCATTTTATGCTTCTTTCACAGGCACATTAGCAGGGAGCCAGATGGGTTGCCAGTGTGACAGATGGCAGCTTAACCCGCTGCACCACAACACCAGCCCCACTAATAAAAATTTCTTAAGAAGTCAATGATAAATGAGTAATCTGCATAGGCCCTGGCATTGTGGAACAGTTGGTTTAGCCACTGCCTGTGACGTCAACACCCCTTGTCCAAACCCCAGTTCTAGCCTTGGATGTTCCCCGTCTGATCCAACTCCTTACTAACGTACCTGGAAAGGCAGCTGATGATGGCCAAAGTAATTGGGCCCCTGCCACCTGCATGGCACACTC
This sequence comes from Oryctolagus cuniculus, assembly GCF_964237555.1. Lineage (NCBI taxonomy): Eukaryota > Metazoa > Chordata > Mammalia > Lagomorpha > Leporidae > Oryctolagus > Oryctolagus cuniculus. The sequence goes on from NC_091453.1 coordinate 63,295,534, forward strand.
AGATGGAGTTCCAGGCTCCTGCTTGAGCCTGGTCCAGCCTCAGCCATTGTGGCCATTTGGTGAATGAACCAGTGGATGGAAGATTCTGTCTCTCCCTGTCTCTGTCACTATGCCTTCACTTAGCCTTTCAAATAAATAAAATAAATCTTTTAAAAGACAAGTTCACTGGTAACTTTGTGAGTCAGTTCCATTGCTTGAATAGCTTTATTGACAGTTACATGATGGCTATTTCAGATAAATTACATCAAATATTTCAAATAGGAAATATTATTTTTAACAAGATTTGATATTTTTTCAAACAAATCATGGAGTCAATATAAAGTCTTTGAATATTTTCTCTGTCAACAGTGAAACACTTAGGTTATTGTGATTATGATTTTAAATTCAAATTAAAAGTTCAAAAATTATTTGATGTCCTAAATACATACAACTATTGGTGGAAAAATGTTATAGTGAAATATTTTCTTATTAAATCAAGGAACCTATGAGGAATTTTATTTGGGATTATTTGTGGTACACACATAATTTATAAATGCATACTAGGGGCCTGTACTGTGGCGTAGCCAGTAAAGCCATCGCCTGCAGTGCTGGCATCCCTTATGGGTGCCAGTTCAAGACCTGGCTGCTCCACTTCCCATCCAGCTCTCTGCTATGGCCTGGGAAAGCAGTAGAAGATGGCCCAGGTCCTTGGGCCCCTGTGTTGCAGTTGATTTCTCAACAATGTTGCAGTGGATTCATTTCTGAGAGGAGGAGCGTGGTGGGGGCAAGAGGTGCAGAGTCACCACACAGACCCCGGGAGTTGGTGAAAGCCGGCTTGAGGCAAGCAGCCCACAGACTCGTTTATTTCAGTTGGTACAACATCTTATATAGCCAAGACCAGCCAATCCGGTCAAGGGGCGGTCTATGCCCCAACCAATCACAGCATGTTGCCAGGCAGTTTCCAAAGCCATCCAATAACAGCCTGTTGCCAAGCAGGCTCCATTGCCAGGTGTGCTTCAAAGCCATCCAATCACAGCCTGTTGCCAGACAGGCTCCGTTGCCAGGTGGGTTTCAAAGCCATTCCTGAGTAACTGACGCTCGCTTGCCAGCAGCCACCTTGGCATGGCCTTCTCATTCCACCACACCCCTGCACTGGCGTGGGAGACTTGGAAGAAGCTCCTGGCTCCTGGCTTGGGATCAGTGCAGTTCCAGCCAATGCGGCCAACTGGGGAGTGAACCAGCGGATGGTAGACCTCTCTCTCTCTCTCTCTCTCTCTCTCTCTGCCTCTCCTTCTCTCTGTGTGTAACTCTGACTTCCAAATAAATAAATAAATCTTTAAAAAAATAAAAAATAAGTGCATACTAAATGCTGTGATTATGTATCTAGAAAATTAGAAAACTGTCGCGAGTGCCTGCTATCACACAGCTCGACAGGGCTTAAGGGCAATATGTCGGAGCATGCAGAAGGAGGAACACACGGACACAAGACTGCCTTTCCAATGAAAGATGTCATTGCTTACACACCAGGGGTTTTTATCACACTATTTATCAATATGCTCATTAAAGTCAATACACTTATCAGTATCAATATACTTATAAATTCATACTTATCAATATACTTATTAATATCAGCTCAATCTATAGCTTAACTACTACTTATCTTACTACAACTTGAATCCATCAATAACACTATTTTCTTAATGACAATACTAAAGAACTACTGGAATCAAATCTTAACAATAATACTATTTTCTTACTACTCATCAATTATATTCATTAAACCACAGATCATAATATACAGCATTAAAGTAACCTCAAGGGCTATCCAATTATAACATATGTACAGCAAGGTACGAATCATTACTCTTTTTTTTATTAAAGATTTATTTATTTGAAAGTCAGAGTTACACAGAGAGAGAAGGAGAGGCAGAGAGAGAGATAGAGAGAGAGCTTCCATCCGTTGGTTCACTCCCCAAATGGCTGCAACGGCCAGAGCTGCGCTGATCCGAAGCCAGGAGCTTCCTCCAGGTCTCCTACGCAGGGGCCCAGGGACTTGAGCCATCTTCTACTGCTTTCCCAGGCCATAGCAGAGAGCTGGGTGGAAAGTAGAGCAGCCGAGACTCTAACCGGCGCCCATATGGGATGCCGGCACTTCAGGCCAGTGTGTTAACCTGCTGCACCACAGCTCCAGCACCGAATTATTACTCTTAATCATAGGTTCAAAGCACATTCATATTGCACTACACGTGGCTAATGTAATTTATAAAGACTGTGTTCTCAAGGGTTGTATCGTGGTCACGAAAAAAAAGTCAGTGTTCAATGTCCAGAGCTCAACATCTGGGCAGAGACGGATCTTGGATCAGTCATTTACAAGCAGGAAGTTGTGGGATGGCTGTCGCTCTGGGTAGTGAGCTCAGAGTTCCCAGGTGGACGGCAAGGCGAGGAGTTGGAGAGGTCCCCTGCTGAGAGGTCTGGTCCTGCTCTGCGGTCAGGTCTGGCAGCAGGCTGATAAGGGGTCCAGGCAAGGCGGCGGCGAGGCGGGAGCTCGGCCGTTATTTTGATCCCGTAGTCGCCTTGTGTCACTTAGCAAGGGGGCTTGCGAGCTGGCGCTTCAGCTCCAGATGTGTGGAGATCCAGAGGTTCACACGCACTGGGCCCTTTGTCCATTGTTGGCTTGTGCAGCTACCTGCTCAGCGCAGAGTAGTGGGCTGCCTCTTCAGCTCCAGATGTGTGGAGATCCAGGGGTTCACACACACTGGGCCATGATCCTCGAGAGCATGGAGAGCAGTGCCAAAGGCTCTCCTTTTATCCTTGCCACTCTGAAGGCGGAGTCTCCAATAGGGGTCTGGGTGTCACCAATCAGTTGTGTCCCCTCTCGGAGTTTCCCAGGGTGCCACCAATCCAATGCCTAGGGCAGGGTATCTCCAGCTCATTCTCAGGGTGCGTCCAATCATCGTGTGAGTAGGAAGGTAATTTGCAGTTCTCATCCAAGCACACATGTTATCAGACTGCCCAGGGATGTCTGTTCAATCTGATGAGGAGCATCCTTCTTGGCAAGCATCAGCTTAGCATAAGTGATGTCATCAGTCTCTGGCTTGACATGAGTGACTCCATTTTTCTTTACTTCCACTTTGTGGATAGTGGTAGTTTTTGACTCTAGGATTCTCTGTGGAGTTTCCAGAGTTCACCTCCTTCTGCTGGTCGGGTAAGTGGTGATCTGTGTCTCTATTTTTTGGACTCCTGTGGGATTCCCCACAAAAACCTATCTTTTTACAAATAAGTATATGGACAAAGAATAACTGATGGAAGATAAATTTTTGTGTGATCAAAGTGATATTGAAGAATAAGAAAAAAACAACTTGTGCATGTAAGTATCTGTTCTTTCTTCTTTGAAGCCCTTAATAAATTTTTTTAAAGATTTTATTTATTTGAAAGGTAGAGTTACAGACAGTGAGAGGGAGAGACAGAGAGAAAGGTCTTCCTTCCATTGATTCACTCCCCAAATGGCCACAATGGCCAGAGCTGCGCCCATCCGAAGCCAGGAGCCAGGAGCTTCTTCCTGGTCTCCCATGTGAGTACAGGGCCCAAGCACTTAGGCCATCTTCTACTGCTTTCCCAGGCCATAGTAGAGAGCTGGATCAGAAGAGGAGTAGTCGGGACTAGAACTGGTGCCCATATGGGATGTTGGTGCTGCAGGCACAGGATTAACCTACTGCGCCATGGAGCCAGCCCCTGAGGGCCATAATAAATCAAAGTGTAGAAGTCTTTGAAGAACTATTTTGAAAGAACTAATACTTTTAAGAACTATTTTATAAATTAACCTATTCTACAACTATAATGAATTACATTTTGAAAACAAATTCTTCAAACTTTTGTCAGAGGGAACTCTTTAAGATACACAAATGAAACACCAAAATTTTTGACTTTTCCGGCCTTTAATGAATCAGAATAGAAAACAAAACTGGAAACTGGAAAACATGGAAATTTTTGTTAAAGAAAAGTGTTTCTGAATTAAATGTTTAGAATCAAAACTGTGTAAAATTTTTAATTTTTAAAATTCTGTAATTCTATAATGTACCTTGGAATATCTTGACCTATTATTTTCTTGATGTAGAAATTATTTTTATAAAGATTTTATATATTTATTTGAAAGGTAGAGTCACAGACAGAGGGAGAGACAGAGAAAGGTCTTCCATCCACTGGTTCACTCCCTAGATGGCTGCACTGGTGGGAGATGAGCTGATACGAAGCCAGGAGCAGGAGCTTCTTCCAGGTTTCCCACGCCAGTGCTGGGGTCCACACACATAAAGGTCGTTTCCAGTGCTTTCCCAGACCATAGCAGAGAGCTGGATCAGAAGAGGAGCAGCTAAGACTAGAACCAGTGCCCGTATGGGATGCTTGCACTCAGGCAGAGGCTTAACCCCCCATGCCACAGTGCTGGCCCCAAAATTATATTTAAGTGGTTAGACTTACTCTCTGGAATAGAATGAAACAAGTATATGATTTTGAAGCATCAAAATGTGGTAAATTATTCAACAGTTTCTTTTTATAAGAAACAACTCAGTGAATTTCGTTTTGTGAAAAAAACCTTTGCTGAAGAAACTACTGTTAATAGAGGCAAAAATCATATTTTTTTTAGCTAAACAAATAGTTATTTTAGTACAAACAATGTATTGGGATAATACCTCAGTTAAAAGAATTTTCTCTGAGGGGCTGGTGCTCTGACATAGCAGGTAAAGCCTCCGCTTGCAGTGCCAGCATCCCATTTGGATGCCAGTTCGTGACCTAGCTGCTCCACTTCCAATCCAGCTCTCTGCTGTGGCCTGGGAAAGCAGTATGAGATGGCCCAAGTCCTTGGACCTCTGCCCCCGAGTGGGAGACCCAGAAGAAGCTCCTGGCTCCTGGCTTCGGATTGGCTCAGCTCCAGTTGTTGTGGCTATTTGGGGAGCGAACTAAAGGATGGAAGACCTCTTTGTCTCTCTCTCTCTGCCTCTGCCTCTCTTTAACTCTGCCTTTCAAATAATAAATAAATCTTTAAAAAAATTTTCTCTGAGTTCCCCAGGTGTGTCAGGACCTATATGTCCATCAACTAATGACTGGATAAAGAAAATGTGATATGTATACACAATGGCATACTACTTAGGAATAAAAAAGAATGAAATCCTGTCTTTTGCAACAAAAGGGATGCAACTGGAGACCATTACGTTTAGTGAAATAAGCCTGTGGCAAAAACACAAATATCATGCTTTTCTGATATTTGTTAGTTAATGTAGAGTACAAAAAATGTGTGAAAACATAACTGACATCTTAAGATTTGATAATTGTTTATACCCCTGTGGAGTGACCTTTCTACTTTTTACTTGCTGAACATTATGGCTAGTGGTGCATTAAGCCTGTCATTATAAAAATTGTTAATGCAAAAATTAAATGAAAAAATAATAAAAGGAAGGAGGGATATTGAAGGATGGAGGGATGGAAGTATGGTTATCTTCTTAGAAGTGTATCTATGGAATACATGAAATCTGTTCTCTATATTAATAAAAAATTTTAAAAGCATTTTTCTAATTAAAGTTATGATCATATGAAGAGAATAATTGATGACATTAAAATTCAAATTTACCAAGCATAAAATGCAACTTTGAAGAGTATTCTGCAGAAAATTAAAATCAATAAGACTTTATGTAAAAGTGCATTGTTTTAAATAAAACAATATTGGGTGATATTATAGACACAGGTACAACTAAGAAACTGATTAAGGTACATGAATATATAACAGGAACAGGTGCTCTACTTATAATTTTAAAATATTCTGATAAGTTATATGTTTAATTAATTTATATATTATTTTAGAAACTATATTCACGTCTTCAAAACTTTATCAGAGACAGTCCTTTTCTGGGGTGAGGGTAGCCTATGCCTCCAGATCTGATGCTAACCCTTCCCTAGGCTGGAGACCAAGGTCAGACTGGGATGGCAGGCGAGGCCTTGTGCCTTTTGGGGGTTCACCTCAGTTGCAAAGATTTGGGCCACTCCAGCAAAGGATCAACGTTTGGGGCTCCAGCTTCCCCTCATTCTGGAATAAGGCAGGGCAGGGTGTCCTTGGGGGCTCTTTGAGGGATGGGGAAGAGAGCAGTCATCTCCCCTGGCTGCAGGGAGCTGGAACAGAGGCCAAGAGGGGCCCATCTGTCACCTCCTGGTCCTCCCAGGGACGTACCTGGCTGGGCTGTAGAGGAGGATGGGGATACCTATCTGGTCTGGTCTTCTCAGACCAAAATTGGAATGGGGCCACAACTGGGGTGCTTTTCTAAAGTTTTTCTTTTTCTTCTTTTTTTTTTTAGAAGGATTTTACCTTTATCCTACTTCTTAAATAAATAAACACGAAGAAACATTAAATATTATATATATATTTTTCCTCCTTTATTATAAATCTTTTGTGGCATGGCTGCCTGGACTCCCAAAGTTACTCATCATCTGAACTCTGGTTCAAAAGAAACGTAGCAGCCAAGTTCTCATTTTTTTCACAAGTAAAATAAGCATGGATCACAAGACTCTCCGGAAAGCCCAGGGCCTTCAGTCTTTCTAAAGCATCTTTATCTTGCTGCGTCATCTGGGTGCAGTTTATCTCCGAGACCTCTTCACCAATGGCGCCCCCTTCCACCTCCACCTCCACCTCCACCTCCACCTCCACTTGCACCTCCACCTCCATCTCCGTGTCGGACACATCTTCCAGCTCCCTGAAGGGCTCGTGCAGCATGTGGATGAAGTAGTCCCGATGTTGAATTATTTGCTGTGAAAGCTCAGGGTTGTCACGGCCCAGTTGCTGGAGAAGGCAAGGCAGCATCTCGGGGTTCCGCTGAATCAGCTGCCGCATGTTCTGGAACTGGGGTTGATATCGCAGGAACTCCAGGGGGTTGGCTCTCCCTGCCTCGGCGACCTGCTGTGCGGCAGCCCGGTGTTCCCGGAAAGGCATGTATTCGGCCTGGGAAGTCCCAGGGATTCCCATGAGCAGATACTCCACGGCTCGGTGCGGATTATTGTAGCTGGCACGCAGGGCGGCTTGCACTTGTTCTCTCTCGTACCCCATAGACATGAGCTCAAACAGCATGGTCTCGTACTCGGAGCCAGTCACCATCATGGAGGCTGCGTCTTCCCTAGGCCAGTTGCTACGTGAAGAGGGTCCAGCGACCGGCATGGACTCAGCAGATTCCAGGAAGTCTGACTCCTCCGACGGGCTCCCGTCCTCTCTGGGGGTCGGTGGGGAACGGGACATGCTTGAAGGGCGGGCTGGTAGGAAAGGAGGAACAGGACTCCAGAGCAGAAGTGACTGGAGCCTCTGGCCGCGCTGAGAAACGCTGGCCAGAGTAAGCCTTGGTCACTGTGACGACCATAAAGTTCTTAGCAACGTAACAGTCCTTGGCGGGGACGTCATCACGCAGGCAGGATCTTGCCACGTAAGGTTCTGTTCAGCCACGAAGAAAGTATTATGGTCCCTTTCGGCTTCCATCTCCTTTTGCAGCTTTACCATCTTGACAGACTCCATTCGAATCTGGAAGGTCTGCAGGTGCAGTGTTTCCTGCATGATGGTGGCCGGAATGTCCAGGCAGCATGCCCCTCATTCCACCACCATCTTAGCACCTAGCCACATGCCACCTATATATTTTATAGTGTGTTTAAATGTACAAAAATGTATGACGTTTGAAATAATTCACTATTATTTTTAATATTTTTATTAATATAAAGATAACAGATTTAATGTATTTCATAGATAAATTCTAGGATAACCCTACTTCCCTCCCTTCCTCGCTCTCTCAAACCTTCCTTCTTTTCTTTGTTATTTCTTTAATTTTTTCAGTAACCTTTTTTTATATTTTATATGTAGTTTTAAGAGCATAACGATACTTCCCACCATACCCTCCCTCCATCACCCACTCCACCTTCCCTCCTTCTTTTCTTATTTTTCTTTTAATTTTTACAATGACATACTTTCAATTTTCTTTATAATCACAAGCTTAACCCAAAATAATTAACTTTGGAACATAGTTTTTAACTATGCTTTTTTTTACTTTTCATTTGTTGAACTCTGTATTTAGTGGATCAATAAGCCCTTGATTGTAATTGTAAATTCAAAATATTGTATCACAAAAATTAAAACTAGTTTGTCAACTAATATAGTAAAGTTAATTTATCAGCTGATATGTAAAAATTTTAAATTATATCGTGTAAATTATTTTGGTTGTCTCTTTCACCATCTAAATCTCTGTAGTGTGGACTGTACATTATAAATCTGATGGTCACTCGATTCTTTGATCACTTGCATCAGAATGACTGGGAGTGCCTGTTAAAAAATGCAAATTTTGAAAAGAGAATGAGGCTCTTTAAGGTAGGAAGGAATCTGAAATTTTAATACCTTCTGGGATTATTAAGCATACTAAATTTTCAAAAATGCTCTAATAATGAGATACAACTTCTATGATGAAAGAACCCATAAAACAAAAGAAGAAACAGAAGCCCTCTGGGCATAGCACCAGGAAAATGGCCTTGTCCTTTAGCAACTAGCATTAAAAAAATTCTCATTCATTACAGTATTGATGACATGTTTTTAAATAAGCAATAACTTCAGCATTTTATTCTACTTATGGAAGTAGCTCATTTTCATTACTAGAAAGTAGAAAATGCAAATAAGCAGGAAGAAAATAAATGTCCATACCATCTTCATCTGAAGAAAATTATCTTTAAAATCTGGAATTATTTTATTTTCAAGGCTTTTACTTTGGAATTTCCCTTAAATTACATTACTCATTGAATACTAAGTTCAAAGGAGAGTCCCTGCTTTTCTTTGAATGATTATATTGACAATTATTGTATTGACAATAAGTCAATATAATCATTCAAAGAAGAGAGCATTTGCATGAAGATATGATGGCTAACTTTCTGGCTCTACATTACAGTACTTAAGAGTTTGAGCTGTAGGGGCCAGTGCCATAGTGTAGCAGGTAAAGCCACCGCCTTCCGTGCTAGTGTCCCATATGGGTGCCAGTTCTAATCCCAGCTTCTCCTCTTCCAATCCAGCTCTCTGCTAATGGCCTGAGAAAGCAGTGAAAGATGCCCCAAGTACTTGGGCCCCTGTACCCACATGGGAGACCTGGAAGAACAGGATGCTTCTGGTTTTGGATTGGCCCAGCTCCTGCTGTTGCAGCCATTTGGTGAGTGAGCCAACGGATGGAAGATCTCTCTCTCTCTCTCTCATTCTGTCTCTCTCTCTCTCTCTCTCTCTCTGCCTCTCCTTCTTTGTAAGTCTGATTTTCATGTAAATAAATCTTTAAAAAAAAAAAAAAAAAAGGTTTGAGCTGTGGAGTTGAAACTGCCTGGGATTGAATTCTAGCTCTAACACTTCCCTGCTGTGTGAGTTTAGGAAGCTACTTAACCCCTCTGTGCTTCAGTTTGCTTAGCTGTGAGAAGAGGTTAATAATTGAACCTACCTCATATTGTTTTTCCAAGTACTGACCAAAACATAGAGAGCACCTTGCCTACTGTAAGCATCCAGTAGCTACTATTGTTTTGAGCTCTATGATTGCCTAAATATCATCTAGCTGATCTCAGTGAGGGATGAGATCCACTCTTCCTTGAAGATTACCTTCTGTATTTCTTTCTCAGAAGATTTACTCTCTGTGCCAGTGGTGAACAATTGACAAATATTGCATTTTTTTTCCTCTGAGGACATTTTAAATATTCATTTTCATTTCTTTCTTTAACTGAAATTTACCAATGTTCTTGGAGCATAACTCTTCCTGGCATTTCATGTCACATCCTTCCCTTGTAGGCTGTTATCCTTACTTATCACCCCACGTGAACTCAATTCCTGTTAATGAGCTATTCCATAGGCACAAGCATATGTACACAAGGTAGTATATAGGAAGGACTTTTTAGAACGCGTTGTTCATTAAAGCAATAATCACAGGCTAAGACACGCAGAATATGGATTTAGTCTTATTTGGTGTAAGTCTTCAAAATTCTGTTGTTCTTATACTGAAAAAAAATACTCAGTTATTCTAAAGTCCATAGGCAAATTGCCTGTCTTCCATCAATTTATATGGCCTGAGGTTATTTATTTATTTTAAGTTTTCTTTATTTCAAAGCAGATTGACAGAAAGAGAGAGAGGAGGAGGAGAGGGAGGGGGAAGGAAGGAGAAGGCAGGGGAAGGCGGAGGGGAGGGAGATCTCAAATCTTCTGGTTCATTCCTCAAATGCTTGCAACAGCTAGGGCTAGGTCAGGTAGAAGCCAGGAGTCAGGAACTCTATCCACGTCTGCCGTGGGTGTGGCAAGGATCCAAGTACTTGAGTCATCATTTGCTGCTTTACAGGAGCATTAAACAGAATAGCTGGAAATGAACCAGCACTCCAACATGGGATAAAGGCATCCCAAGTAGTGGCTTAAACTAATGCCCCAGAACTCTTGCTTTTATTTTTAAAATCATAATCATATGAAAATGCAGTTAAGTCTGAAACCATAGTTTTCTTTAAATATGTATGTGTGTGAAGTCCCAAACCCTCTTGTCCTATTAAAAATTAGTTTTAAGTGTCATGCCAGTACTTGTTCTGATCGTCTACTTCATATATAGATTTCTAAATTCTTTTCAAATGTACCATTAGTTTCTGATGTTAGTTTTGTCAAAGTAAAAAATATTCAGATATAGGAGAGGAGAGATGTTATCCAAAAGGATTATTGTCATAAAGGGAATGCGCCTGCTGCAATAGGGAGAATGTTCCAACAATGAGATCTGTAAGCCTCGCAAAGGTAAAGAGGAAACATAGGAATGAATACGTAGAATAACTGGACAGCTGGACAGAAACTCTGCTTCTTGCAGTCAGCCTACTTTCTGGAAGAATTTTCGAAGGTGGGGATGTGGTCCAAAGGTACGTTGAGATGCTGGCTCAGCCAGACCATGAGTCAAGGTCCAGGAACGTGTGAGAAGATAAAGCATCCTGACTAAAATTTACCCAGGTAGGGGCTGGTGCTGTGGCACAGCAGGTTAATGCCCTGGCCTGAAGCGCCAGCATCCCATAAGGGTGCCGGTTCGAGCTTCGCCTGCTGCACTTCCTATCCAGCTCTCTGCTGTGGCCTGGGAAAGCAGTAGAAGATGGCCCAAGTCCTTGGGCCCCTGAACCCACATGGGAGACTTGGAAGAATTTCCTGGCTCCTGGCTTTGGGTTGGCACAGTTCTGGCTGTTGCGACCAATTGGGAAAAGAACCATCAGATGGAAGACCAACCTCTCTCTCTCTGCCTCTCCTCTCTCTGTGTAACTCTGACTTTCGAATAAATAAATAAATAAATAAATCTTAAAAAAAATTTGCCCAGGTTGTGTTAGTGGACATTTAATCCAAATCAGTCCATGGGGTAAAGCAGTTCAGCAAAGAATGGGAATTTGGAAGCATGTCATCCAGAGTTGTCATAGATAAACAAAGAGGTCATCCACAAATTTTCTCTGTGCTACTTAGGGAAATGTGGTTCTTTAAAGCGAGCCATTTCCTGAAACACAAAACAACAGAATTCCAAACTTTCACTCTTTTCCAGGAATCTGGGCTCAGGTAAAGGTTAACATTGTGAATATGAATATTAAGGACCTTTTAGCCAGCGCCGCGGCTCACTAGGCTAATCCTCCGCCTAGCGGCGCCGGCACACCGGGTTCTAGTCCCGGTCGGGGCGCCGGATTCTGTCCCGGTTGCCCCTCTTCCAGGCCAGCTCTCTGCTGTGGCCAGGGAGTGCAGTGGAGGATGGCCCAAGTGCTTGGGCCCTGCACCCCATGGGAGACCAGGATAAGTACCTGGCTCCTGCCATTGGATCAGCGCGGTGCGCCGGCCGCGGCGGCCATTGGAGGGTGAACCAACGGCAAAGGAAGACCTTTCTCTCTGTCTCTCTCTCTCACTGTCCACTCTGCCTGTCAAAAAAAAAAAAAAAAATATTAAGGACCTTTTCTTTGGAACCTGCCTAAGGCTTCAAGGATGCAGTCGCTTTTACCAACTATATTTCTTCTCTTACAAAGTAGTCCAACCTCTGAATATCTCTCTTTTATATGTTCAGTTAGTAGGGTTGGGGGAAAATGGAGTAGAATTGTACCTGGCCATTGAGTTTTCCACAGACCAGTGTTTCCCAGTGAATTGGAATTTTTACTCTTTCCCTAAATTTTGGTATTCTGTAATTATATTTGGTTTTCTTTTTTGATTTTTAATATATTGAATGTACCAAAGTAATTATGAATATAATGTTTATAAAAATACAGTAGCCCTTTGCTTCAATGCTTTCTGGCTTTAATCCTCAGAGACAAATACTTTGAATTTATTGCTTTATTATATTTATTATTTTTACTTATTTATAGATTTATTTATTTTATTGCTTTATTGCTTTATTTTGTAGTGATGGTCATATTTCCAATCAGTGTGCATATAGTACATATAAGTAATTTAAATATTTTCAGGTTATCCTTATTGATTTCCTATAATAGATGAAGATCCTGCTATCTGTACCTCCTTTCCTTTTCCAACTGCTCCATCTCTATCTATATAGTAAATGTACATACATATATATGTTATTTATATTACTTAAATTATTAATCAGAACGCACTTATTCTATGTAAATATTATTCACTTGATATATCTTACCACTGGATACATTTATTTACATTTTTCACATCTTCAGGCTATTTTTTGCTGTTTGTTTCTTTACATGGTATTTCAGATACCCTTAATTCTTTCTAGATGCACTACTATATTACTTACCATAGCTTCTGCTCTATTGAGTTTAATATTCCTGGACATCTCCCTCCTGGAGCCCTTCATCATTGTGCTCCCATATTGCCATTGAATTGCTACCCTGGGACCAATATTCATATCCTTATTTCTGACTCTCAGTAGTCCCTAAGCCTCCAAGATTGACATTTTGCTGGTACACACATGCACAGCGGAGTAGCCAGCCTCTGTCTTAACTGGCTGAGCATCCATGTGCCTTGATCAATGCTTTACAATACTGGATGCTACTTTTTCAACATAATATCTTTTTAAAAAAATATTTATTTATTTGAAAGGCATAATTACAGAGAGGGAGAGGGAGAGGCAGAGAGAGAAGTTTTCCATCCACTTGTTCACTCCCCAAATGGCTACAATGGCCAGGGCTGAGCCAGGCTGAAGCCAGGAGCCAGGAGCTTATTTCAGGTCTCCCAAGGGGTGGCAGAGACCCAAGGATTTGGGCCATCTTCCACTGATTTCCCAGGCACATCAGCAGGGAGCTAATTTGGAAGTAAAGCAGCTGCAACTCGAATTGGTGCCCATATGGGATGCTGGCGCTGCAGGCGGTGGATTAACTTGTTAAGCCACAGTGCTGGCCCTCAATATCATATCTTAATAAACCTATTGTCTTATTCTTCCTTCCTGTATGCCCTTGTTTTGCTAGAAAACATGTTCTCATGACAGAGAAACTAAAGACCTCCCTATTTTCTAACCTCACTTCTATAAATGCTTCATCTAGGTCCTGATTTTTTCTGGGATTCTGTGGGAGATATATCTGTCCTTTGTATATTTGACAATTTTTTGTAACCTGCTATATGTTGATGTCCCTTCATCAATATCTCATATTTGTGTGATGTTTTTATCTTTGTTTCAAAATTCATTTAATTTTAGCTTTAATTATTATAAGCTCACCAAAATTCAAGAAGTTGTTGTAATAGAAATGATAATGATATGGACCTAATTTTAGTAAAATATACAAAATTTTCCTGTAGATTCTTGCTTAGAAAGGCTCTTTGCATTTAAAGCTGATTTTTTCCATTATGAATTCAAGCCCTTGGAAATTACTAAAAATAATGTTCTTGGACCAAAGTTTATAGTAGGTTTAAGTCCTCTGAATAGAAATGTCTTGTTCCAACATCAAATATTCTAAAAACAGAATTGGAAATAACTTAGATCAAATCTCGGGTTAAAGCTGGATATAGAGTGTCTGGAAGGCAGTATCCAGAGAAAATATTTCAAAAACAATATTTGGTATATGACCCAGAAAAGCATGACTTTAGGAAGACTCCTAAGAACATCTAAAGATATTTTCAATACAATACAAAAGTTTAATTCCACTCACTGAATTGGATAAGATATTAGAAAAGTTTTAAGCTGGAAACTGATTCTCACATTCAATAGACTAACAACCAATTTGCAACTATTGGTGTGCTTTTTAAAAAATTCTTTGTTTGTTCATCCTGCCAGGTCATTTTTGTGAATCTGTTCTAGTGCCACATCTCTTTCTTCTCTAATTTAGCTCATCAACTCTTTTTTTTTTTATTTTTGACAGGCAGAGTGGACAGTGAGAGAGAGAGACAGAGAGAGAAAGGTCTTCCTTTTGCCGTTGGTTCACCCTCCAATGGCCGCCGCTGCAGCCGGCGCACCGCGCTGATCCGATGGCAGGAGCCAGGATCCAGGTGCTTTTCCTGGTCTCCCATGGGGTGCAGGGCCCAAGCACCTGGGCCATCCTCCACTGCACTCCCTGGCCATAGCAGAGAGCTGGCCTGGAAGAGGGGCAACCGGGACAGAATCCGGCGCCCCGACCGGGACTAGAATCCGGTGTGCTGGCGCCGCAAGGTGGAGGATTAGCCTATTGAGCCACGGCGCTGGCTAGCTCATCAACTCTTAATGAAGGCTGTCATCCTTTTGGATCCAAGGAAGTCTTCCTTTCCCAACTGTTCATCCATACCACCAGAAATATCAGCACACCCTTCACAAAACTCAAATGTTAAGGATATCTTGAGCTACTATTTTCTTTTTTTTTTTTTTTAAGATTTATTTTATTGATTTGAAAGACAGAATTACAGAGAGAGGTAGAGACAGAAAGAGAGGTCTTCCAGATGGCTGCAACAGCCGGAGCTGTGCTGATCTGAAGCCAGGAGCTTCTTCTGGGTCTCCCACGCGGGTGCTGGGGCCCAATGATTTGGGCCATCTCCCACTGCTTTCCCTGGCCGTAGCAGAGAGCTATGGAAGCAGAGCAGCCAGGACTCGAACCAGCGCCCATATGGGATACCGGTGCCTCAGACAGGGCTTTAACCCCTTGCACCACAATGCCAGCCCCAAACTATGATTTTCAAATACACTGTGATACTTGCAATTCCTTATACAACTTCTTATGTGATTATATATATATATATATATTTTTTTTTTGACAGGCAGAGTGGACAGTGAGAGAGAGAGACAGAGAGAAAGATCTTCCTTTTTCCGTTCGTTCACCCCCCAGTGGCTAGCGCTGCAGCCAGCGCACCGCGCTGATCCGAAGCCAGAAGCCAGGTGTTTCTCCTGGTCTCCCTTGCGGGTGCAGGGCCCAAGCACTTGGGCCATCCTCCACTGCACTCCCTGGCCACAGCAGAGAGCTGGAATGGAAGAGGAACAACCCGGACAGAATCCGGCGCCCCAACCAGGACTAGAACCCGGTGTGCTGGCGCTGCAAGCGGAGGATTAGCCTATTGAGCCACGGCGCCGACCTTATGTGATTATATATTGTGAATGACATCTTCAAGCAGGCTGTAAATTTTCTGAGAGCAGTTATCATTCATTCATCAAATACAGTGTTTATTGAATGCCTACTGTCACTGGGCACTGGGAGATAAAATAGTAAATTTTTTTAAAAGATTTTATTTCTTTATTTGAGAGGTAGAGTTATAGACAGTGAGAGGAAGAGACATAGAGAAAGGTCTTCATTCCATTGGTTCACTCCCCAAATGGTCACAATGGCCGGAGCTTCACCAATCCCAAGCCAGGAGCCAGGAGCTTCTTCCTGGTCTCCCACGCGGGTGCAGGGGCCCAAGGACTTGGGCCATCCTCCACTGCTTTCCCAGGCCATAGCAGGGAGCTGGACTGGAAGAGGAGCAGCCTGGATTAGAACTGGCGGCCATATGGGATGCTGGCGCCACAGGTGGAGGATTAACCTACTGCGCCATGGCGCTGGCCCCACAATAGTGAATTAAAAAGACATTATCTCCCGTGTGTTCCAAAAACACATGCACTAAAGTCCACATTTCCTTACACTTGGATCTGTCTCTATCTGTGCGACACTGGGTGCTAGCAGTGATATCTACCTCAAAAGTTTTTCTAGATGGGGTTCCAGACAAATAATGAGCTCTCAATAAGTGTTAGCAATTTCATAATGATGTATATATCATTACAATTATTATCTTGTTGTGTCTTGTTGTGTATCAATGAGTGCCTATGTCTGTGTTAAGTGAACTAAGTAAATGATTAGAAATTAGTTTTATAACTTAGTGCTAAAGATCAAGTGAAGAGAAGATTATTTAATCAGGAAATGAGTCTTTTTCATTTTATGTAGCATTTTAATTGAAAAGTTTTCTTCAAGAAATGGGTGACAAAATTGAACGTTGATGAAAGCAAATTTATTATAATGTGCCTAAAATAGCATTTTTTAGAATACACTGTCTCCTTTTTATTTTTAAATGCAGCTGAGGTTTCAATCCTCCTTTAATATCAAGTCCTACTTAATCTACATTTTTTGATAACAGCTTTGAGAGTACTCATGAGACTATTAGACTTAAGAATCAAAGAGCTTCTGATGAATGAATAGGCTTTGTTTGAGATACAGGTGGCAATTTAAATGACAGTAAAGGAAAATTAGAGATGAGATGAAGATACATTTTAAATATAAATAAAAATGATGATCTTTAAACTTTGTTAAACTTCCAGAACAAAGTAAGTGGAAAGTTTCAAAAGATCCTGAAGAAAGTAATTTGAGATTATTTGGGTTGTTTCAAAGAAGAAATGGTATAACCCTGAAATTGATTTAAAGTGTGTTTTTCAATCTACTTCAAACTTTTACCTGAATCTCTTGTTGTAAAATGTAGTTTTGTGAATTTCATGTTATGTGTTGCTTTCTCATATGAGGATCTTCAAGTTCTTTATAACATAATTTCATAAATCCCACAAAAATGGGATGAACAATCATAACAATATAGAGCCAAAATGTTAAGATTTCTATAGATTAGGTAAGTGCTGAACAGGTGAATCTAGTTACAATAGAATGGACGGGCTCTAACACAGCTATTGTATTTGATTTAACAAGGGAACTGACAATAAAGAAAGAATTTTTTCTATGTGGAAAACTACTAGTCTGCCTGAATATTACACTGCACCAGGTCACAAGGGCCTTCTTATAGCCAGAAGATGCTCAAAAATTTATCAATAGCCAGAGGTTTTCTTCAATGTGATTGAATAAAATAGAGTCTCCAAAGAATATATGAAAGGAACGTTCAAGGGGAAAAAGTTTCCTTCTTCTTCAAAAATGAATGACTATAGTCACGATGAACTTGTTTGTTACCTGACTGCAATTTCCTAAGAAGACTTTGTCTACTGTCAGTACCCATTCAGGGCTATTGCTAACTATAACGCTTTAAAGAAAGCACAGTTTCTATAGACCAATATCATTTTACCTCATAAAAGAATAAAGCCTCAAATAGTCAATGATATTTTTCTTCCTCTAATATCATCAACCAATCTTTTCTTATAGACTGAGTGCTTCTGTCAAGAGGAAAGGGTGTACACATAGAATCACAGGGGATATTGAACTGGATTGGATCTCTAAAGAATACCTCAACCCAAACGTCCCAGTCAATTAGCCTTTGGTGTGACCCAGGAGAAAGAAAACGTTCATCAGGCTCTGGGCAATTTTCTCTAAGTTAGATGGCAGTCAAAGTAAGTTGAAAGTTTAATTTGCATTATTACAGGATTCAAGAATTTTCAGTTGTACATCCTAAGGGAACCTTTATACATGAGGCCCACACAGCATTCAATAAGAATTTTCTAATTCACTCTAACCATTCTTATGAATCTTACAATTTTCTTTAGCTTTAATAGTCCATGGGTCTATAAAACTTTGAAATTGCCACAATTTATCCAACTAGTAAATGATAATCCTAGGAAGAAAACTCATATTATTAGACACTAGTCAAATGCTTGCTGATAGAATCATGGAATGAGTTTGTAAAATAAAGGATATGGAGCAAATCTAAGAAAAAAAGAAAAGGGCATATTGAGAATGGAGATGAAATGTATTTTAAATATCTGTTAACCATTTTACATGGATTTATCTAGAAAAATTTAAATGAAACAAAATACATACATTTTAAGTGTATTAGTCAATACATTTTAAAAAATGTTTACATACAGGTAGACATGATCCTAATTAACATTTTCATCTCTTCAGAAAGCTTTCTCAAGCTTGCTCCTAATACCCGTAAGCATCCACTGTTCTTATTTCTAACAGCAGAAATAAATTTTGCCTGTTCTGGAACTTTATAAAAGTGGAATCATGTAGTGTGCATAATTTTGCATATGATTTATGTATTCAGCATAAAGTTTTGTAATTTTTCATTTTTTAAAAAATATCAGTTCAATTTTCCTTCATTTTTTTGCATAATAGTAATCCCTTGAATAATCTATTGTCATGAGTAAATAAACATGAATAAAACCATTGATTCATAGGAGCTATATGTTTAATTCTACAAGGACCTGTCAAACATTTTCCAAAGTGACTGCAAAATCTTTTCTACTCCTACTAGCAATGTATAATAATTCCATTTATTCCAAAATCTTCATAAATATTTGGTATGTTGATATTTTAAAATTTTATATCTTTTAGTAGATATGACATAATACAGTGTTTTGATATGTATTTAGCTGTTGACTAATTATATTATGTATATTTTTTGTTTTTAATATTTTTGAAGATTTATCTATTTATCTGAAAGACAGTTATAGAGCCCCTTAATGATTATTTCAATATAATATATTTTGAAATTTCTATTTTAATCTATATCTATATCTATATCTATATATACATACATAAATATACATGCAATCGGCCCTCTGTATCTGGGGGTTCCAATCCACAGATTTAACCAACTATATGTTGAAAATATTTGAAGAATCTATTTTAAATATGTACAGATATTTTTCATTTCATTATTCTGTAAATGATACTGTGTGACAAACATTCACATAGAATTTACATTATATTAGAAATTATAAGCATTCTGGAGATGAATCAAAACCTATAGAAGGATGTGTGTAAACTGTATGCAAATACTACATTATTTTACAGTAAGAGACTTGAGTATCCATGGATTCATGTATCTGTGAAGGTACTGTAAACAACCCCCAACAGATACTGAGAAAGACTGTGTATATAATTCTAGTTATCACATTATTTGGTCTGGAGGTTACTATTAACATGTTACCTATAACAATCTAGTTCTTATTAATAGTAAATTATTTCAGTGTTACATAAAATTATGCTTCAATATTGTTCCTCCTTTCCCCATTATGCCATTATTGTCACAAACTACATTTTTACACATTGTGTTCATCAACAATGATTTGTGCTTATTGTATCATACAGTTGTATTTTTATAAAGATTTAATTTTATTTTATTTGAAAGGCAGAGTTATATATAGAGAGAGGGAGAAAGACAGAGAAAAATCTTCCATCCTCTGGTTCACTCCTCAATTGGACAAAATGGCCAGGGCTGGGCTAAGCTGAAGCCAGGAGCCAGGAGCTTCTTCCAGGTCTCCCACAGGGGTGCAGGAGCCCAAGAACTTGGACCATCTGCCGCTGCTTTCTTTCCCAGGCCACAGCAGAGCTGGATCAGAAGTGAAGCAGCTGGGACTAGAACCAGTGCCCATATGGGATGCTGGCATTGTAGGTGGCAGTTTAACCTACTATACCACAATGCTGGCCTTACAGTTGTCTTTTTATTTTATTTTATTTTATTTTATTTTATTTGTTTTGTTTTGTTTTGTTTTGTTTTGTTTTATTTTAAGATTTATTTATTTATTTGAAAGGCAGAGTTACAGAGAGGCAGATGTCCATCAACTGAAAGAAATTATGGTATACATACACTATGGAGTACTACTACACTGTAAAAAAAGAAAAAAGAAAAAAGAAAAAAAGAAATCCTGTCTTTTGCAACAATGACACAATTGGAAACCATTATACTTAGTAAAACAAGCCAGTCCCAAAAGGACAGCAATCATATGTTTTCTTGATCTGGAGTAACTAATAGAGTACCTGAAGTGTAATGTACTAGAGTGAAAAGGACAATTTGAGATTCAATGATTGTTTACAGCCCTTGTCTCTTCCACCGAGGAACTGTGTTTTCCTCTTCATACTATTTGTTGAACTCTTTTACTTAGTGTAGGGTTAACTTTATGATCATTAGGCAAATTGAAAATAGATCTTTGTAAAAATTAAGAGTGGAAATGGGAGAGGAAGAGGAAGAAGGGTTGGAGTGTGGGCGAGAGCCAGGGTAGTGAGGAGAGCTTTCTTCTTCCTAATCAAATCTACTTCCGAGCCCTATCAGTGAGTTTTCTTTTTCCATTTTAGTTATTGTTCTTTTCATATACAAAATGTTTGGTTCATAATCCCTATGTTTTATTGATATTTTCCGTTTGTCAGTACATAATTCTCTAGATTTCCTTGAGTTCTTTGTGCATAGTATACTTTTGCTTCTTGCATGTGTGTAATAAATTTTATCTAAGTAATTTTTCTTCTAAATACTGTCTTGACTTCTTCAAGGACAGTTAATGTTACTGCTTTTTTTCTCTTATAAGTTATATTTTTTGTTTCTTTGCATGTATTATAGTTTTTTGTTGAAAACTGGACATTTTAAAATATAGTGTAGCAACTCTGGAAATCAATTTTCTGCACTCAAGATTTGTTGTTTCTTTATAGTCTGTATTTTTCTCTTTGGCTACAGAAATCTGCTCATCTTATAATTTGACAGAGAATTTCTTAAACACCTACAGCTTGTATATTTCCCAGTCCTTGCTGAAGGTTTCGGCATGCACGTTGGTAGATGCCTTCAACACTCAGCCAAGTGGTTTATCAGACCTTCTAGATAAGCAGGAGGTGAAAGCTTAGTACCTTATAGACTTTTTCCTGAGCTTGTATAGAGCCCTGGACATGGTTGAATTGGAAAATCTCTGAAAGTAATATGGCATTCTTCTAATGCACATTTTTGAATCTTTTCTTTATGTTTTGTTGTGGAAAATTTGACTGCAGTGCATCATAGTGAAGATCTTTTCTGATCATGTCTGTTAGGAGTTCTGTGTACTTTCTGTAGTTGGGCGTCCCTTTCTTTCTCCAAATTGGGGAAGTAATTATTTCATCAAATAGGACTTCTAGTCCATTCTGTCTTTCCACACCTTCAGGAACTCCTAAGACCCATATGTTGGGTCATTTGATAGTATCCCATAATTTTTCAACGAACACTTTTTAAGTTTTCTAATTTCTTCTTTTTTTCTTTTGTCTGACTGAAAGATTTCCAAAGATTTATCTTCTAGTTCAGATATTCTTTCTTCTGCCTCACCAAGTCTGCTCTTAAAGATTTCCACCATGTTTTTTATTTGATCTATTGAATTCTTCATTTCTAATATTTCATTTTGATTTCTCTTTAAGATCTCAATTTCAAGGGAAAATGTTTTCATTCATGTCTTATATAGTTTTCTTTAGTTTGTGGATTTGCTTCTGATTTCTTTTTGTGTAATCCTATGATTAATGTTTTGAATTCCTTTTCTGGCATTTCCTCAGTCTGTTCACATTCACATCCTTTTTTAATTATTATTTATTTTATTTGAAAGTTAGAGTTACACAGAAAGAGGAGAGGCGGGAGGGGGCGGTCTTTGACCTGCTGGTTCACTCCCCAGTTGCCTGCAATGGCTGGAGCTATGCTGATCTGAAGCCAGGAGCCAGGAGCTTCTTCTGGGTCTCCCACACAGGTGCAGGGGCCCAAGGACTTGGGCCATCTTCTACTGCTTTCCCAGGCCATAGCAGAGAGCTGGATGGGAAGTGGAGCAGCTGGGTCTCAAACGCACCCATATGGGATGCCAGTGCATCAGGCCAGGGAGTCAACCCGCTGTGCCACAGTGCCGGCCCCTCACATTCACATTCTAATATTTAAGTGTTGTTGTGTTATTTGGGGTGGGGGTCATGGTGTCTTCCTTATTCTTGTTTCTTGAATATCTGCATTTGTTTTTAGGCATTTGTAGATTTAATTGTTTTTTTCTCCTGATGGCTTTTAACTTTGAGGTATGCCTGTGTGGCTAGGTGGAATGTCTGCACTTTCAGTGAATATGAAGAGGTGTGATGGGTGTGGCCAGGGATCTCTAGTCAGTGTCCTCAATGTGTTCAACACTCATCCCTGCCGCTGTAAGAACTGTGCAAATGATCTGCACAGACCTCACTGTGAGCACCATTCCCACTGCGATGACCTACCCTAAGCAAGCGAGAAGCTCCGAGCATGTGGAGCAGCACCTAGTGACTGCCCAGAGACCCAGCTGCACCCTGCACCTCCTCATGTAACCACTGAGCCCCCATGGTCTCAGCACACAATGCTCCCAGTCACTGGGCGCAGAGGTTTCATTCTGCCCTGCCAGCCTGTTAAGTCAACAGAAAGGCAGATGTTTACTGAGTCAGCTCTGCCTACGCATCTTGATCTGGGAAGCTATGGGCAGGCACCTCACCATCCCATGTAGTTGCTCAGCCACCTCCCAGCTAGACTCAAAGTTTGTGGGGACTGCAGATTTTTCTCTCCACCAGAATCTCTGGATCATGAACGTACACAAGAGCCGCTGGCCAAATGTTGCTCTTCCCACCACTGCTGCCAGTACTGCCAAGAAGATGGCAACCTGTCTCAGCCAGTTGCTGTGCACAAAGGCTTCCACAGCTCCTGCCTGGACCCTAAATAGTTCACAGCTTTTCTCAGTCAGGCAGCAGACTCTGTTGTGGGGAAGTTGGGGTGAGATAACGATGCTCGCTCTATCTCCACTAGGTCCTCAGGCAATCACTACCAACCACCAGCCTCCAGGGCTCCAGTCGGACTCATTCCACGCTCTTCCTCCAGGTATATCACTACGGTTGCGGCAGTCTGGTCTCACCTCCACCTCCACGTTGCCACCCGCCCTGGCACTCGACTGCTGCGGTTGTTTGTTGTGTCTGTGTTCATGTTGTGAACGCGTGGTGGAAAGCCACATCCTCCACACAGGCCCATGGTGTTCCTCTTCCTCTTATAGGATGTCCAGTGTGATTTTCTCTCCAATTCTCCCCTGAGAGCCTGAGAATTGAGAGTGTACTTCCTACACTTTTTTTTTTAAATCCCTAGCCTTGCTCAGTATATAGTTCCCTCATCTGACATCTTGGAATCTCATCCATCTTATATCTTAGTATAAAAGATTTGTTTATCATTTCTCTCAAGTTTGGGTTATTAGAAATTTTCTTTATCTTAGTTTCATTGATGAAAAAGTTTTTTTTAAAAAATGGAATTATTTTCATTCTGGTAGTTTAAAAATATATTTCTCTTTTCTTCTGCTTCCATTGTTTCTGTTGATAAGGCAGCCATCATTGAAATTGGTTTCTTCCTATATAGCCTATATGTAATGCGATTTTTCCTCCTGGTTGCCTTTATGATATTCACATTATAATTTGTTGTTAGTTGTCTATGATTTGCCTAGTAGTGGCTTCTTTTTATTTCTTCTTGAGGTTTGCTAAATATCTAAACTTTGTAAATTTAGATTTTTCACTAAATTTAGGGAAATGTCACCCCTTCTTCTCTCAAAGGTTTTTTTCTCTCCCATTCTAATTGTCTTCTATTTCAACTCCAATTATGTATATATTAAAAGTATTAATATTGTCTCCCAGGTCACAGAATTTCTTTTCTGATTTTTTTCCTCTAGATTGCTCCAATTATATAATTTTATTTGCTTGTTTGAGTTTAGTGCCCCTTTAATAACTTTATGAATACATGAAGTGAAACTGTCTTTTAACATATCATTTTCATTTCTATAATTGCCTTAGGATCATTTTTAATATTTTCCCTTTTCTTCAAGAGTTTCAGCCAGCGCCGCAGCTCACTAGGCTAATCCTCCGCCTGCGGCACTGGCACACAGGGTTCTAGTCCTGGTCGGGGCGCCGGATTCTGTCCCGGTTGCTCCTCTTCCAGTCCAGCTGTCTGCTGTAGCCCGGGAGTGCAGTGGAGGATGGCCCAGGTCCTTGGGCCCTGCACCTGCATGGGAGACCAGGAGGAAGCACCTGGCTCCTGGTTTCGAATTGGCGCAGCATGCCGGCCACAATGCGCCAGCCATAGTGGCCACCTGGGGGGTGAACCAACGGAAAAAGGAAGATCTTTCTCTCTGTCTCTCTCTCTCACTGTCTAACTCTACCTGTCAAAAAAAAAAAAAAAAGAGTTTCTGTTTTGTTTAATTATTATGAAAGTGTTTCCTTTAAAACCTTGAACATGTATGTAATAGCTTCTTTAAAGGCCTTGTCTATCAGTTCTGTGTTGGATTTGTTTCTACCCAGTGTTTCTTATTTAATGTTGATTGACAATTCTAATGTTTTCTGTTATAGAGAATTGGATTTCTATTAGCTTCCTTTTAAGATCACTGTTTTCTTCTAGCAAAAAGTTAAATTACTAACAGATCACAACCTACTTATGCAGGCTTGTTTTAACACTTACAGCCAGCTGTTTTTAACCTTAAACACAGAGAAATCCTGTTGTCCCAAGGCGTAGACTTTATGCATAAAATTAGACCTTTATGGATTTCAATGGGAAATATGAGAGAATTACTCACTTCTTTACTTAAAGAGACTCAAAATCCTAACTGATATTGCAGGCAGTGACTTAACCTGTTGGGCACAAGAGAGTTGTCCAGCAGGGCAGTAGCAGAAATCTCTGTTCAGACTTCTTACACTTCAAAATGTTGATTTCTGTAAAACTCCTGTCGGTCCCCTATAAGAAGATATAATGAGTGGGCAAGTTAAGAACCTGAGATAAATTTATGGGCAGATTTTTATTATTTCTGTGACTCTTATTTTATTGGATACATCTCCTCAATTTCACGTCACTCTCGATGCTCCAATCTACATTCTTTGACAGTTCAAGCTAGTAAACTATCTTTTCTAAGTTATATGAACTAAAATGCACCATTATGAGAAGAGAATATAAATGTGAGTCTCATTCAGTGTAATTCCTTCCTCTTATCTTTTCCAGTTTTCTCCTCATTTTTCACTCTTATTATCAAAAAATTATATATGGTTATTCATTTATTTATTTAAAAGATACATTTATTTATTTGAAAATCAGAGTTACATACAGAGAGGGAGAGAAAGAGATCTTCTACCCGCTGGTTCACTCCTCATATGGTTGCAATGGTCAGGGCAGGGCCAAGCTGAAGACAAGAGCCTGCAACTTTATCTGTTTCCCACATGGCTAGCAGGGACCCAAGCACTTGAGGCATCTTCCACATGTTTCCCAGTTACATTTACAGGGCGCTGGATCAGACATGGAGCATGCAGGGCTTGAACAGGCGCTCATGTGGGGTGCTAGATTTGCAGGCAGTGGTTTAACCTGTGCCACAATACCAGCCCCTATAATAATTTACAATTGTTCATAATTGTTATTTGTGAAAGATTTTTCCAACACAAGTGAAAATACATTACTCAAACCAGAGCTTTTCACAAATTCCTGTGTTTTGAGACACGGTGTAAATGTTAGTAAAAGGATGAAAAAACAGGAAAGTCAATAACCCTGATCTCAAGGAAAACAAGTTAGGGTAGTGACATGCCATGTGGCTCTTAAATCAAAACCTACATGTTCTGATTCTAGCAGATTAATCTCTTTGACATTCCTAACACACATTTTTTTTTGTTTCCATCTGAACAAGTTTTCATCTTGTCATGAAGTAGCTATCCATTTCTATTCTAGAGTTCACATACCTGACTCTTTTTCAAAATCCAATTCAAGGAGTAGCATGAGCAAAAAGGCAGACTAGGAAGCTGCAGATCCTTGTTCATCCATGGAGATACTAAAATAATTCCTAACTATTGACTAAAATTATAAGTATTCTGAAAATCAGTCAAATATCTAGAGAAACCAAGCAAATGCTCAATTAAGAACTAACCATATTCAAAAAAGTAGTAAATTGTATGGCATTTTGATTTGTCCATTCCCCACACCACCTTCTTGGTGTAGTACATCATCATTGGGAGAAAATATTCCCATCACCAGTTCACTTTATTGGAAAGAATATAGACAAGCAATGCTATAACCTGACTTTTGGCTGCCCAAAGAACAGTTTTGTATTTTGTTTGACTCAGGGACTCAGTGCTTGAATTGGTCAGCTGTCCTTCATGTTGATAAAATAGCTGAAACAAGCTACTTATGAAGGAAAGAAAATTATTATAGCTCACGGCTTTGGAGGTTCACAGTCCAAGATCATGAAGGCGTCTTTGATTTGGAATCTAGTGATTGTATTTTTGTTGTCAGAGTAATGAAGTAGTGTAGAACATCACTTGGAAAGAGGGACCATCTGACTGTCTTTGTCTTTGCTTATAAAGCCAACGTGATTTGTTCCTGGGGCTCAACCCTAACAAAATCTAATCACTTCCCAGAGGCCCTGCAGCTAAATACTATAATTGGATTAAGTTTACACCCTGTTAGAGCCATTATTATAAGGAATTGGGGCCAAGTCTTTAAAGATTGGGACTTTGGGGGACACCCAAACTCTTATCCAAATTGTAGCAATGCTTAAACAGGAAAAGAAGGCAAGTCTTGGTGACTGACTCAGAGCTTAGAACAAAAGATGTGGAAAGTGGTTGCAGTATCTGATTGAAGATCAGCTGGAGATGCTTCAGCAGTGTGGAATGCTAGTTGGTGGGTGACATAAATGGTAGTCTCGGGTGCCATGGAGTGTAAAAGCCTTCATACCTTCAGACGCTCAGGGCAAGCAATAATAAGTACAGAAATAGGATATAACCCCTAAAGGTCATTTAGAAGCCAAGGTGAGACTATTTGGAAGCTTACAACTTCTTTAATTAGTCGGATATACAGGGATATTAGAATAAAAAGCACACAAGTAGGACCAGGCAGGACATGCCAAGAAAAGTTCTAAGAACGTAAGCCTTCAGCTTAGAGTAAAACCAAGATGAAAAACATCTTACTTATTAGTGAAGGTCTTTCCCAATCTGCAATGACTTGGAGAGGTAGCTGTTTATTACTGTCGTTCCCCGTCTTCGTGGAGGAACAACACAGGACCCTGCGCTGTTCTTTTGTCTGCTCGGCCTTCCCCGGGTTTGCTGCTGGTTTTTCCCGGGTTGGCTACCAACCCTTCCACCTCCGTGGAAGGGCGGTTCCCCCTGCCACTTTCCCCACTTCCGCGGGGGAGCGGCACACCGCCGGCCGGCTCTCTCGGGGGCTGCTCAGGTGTTCCTTCAGATAGATGTTCCTGGTGCATGTTGTCTCTCTCCTCCTTTATAGTCCTCTTCCACCAATCCCAACTCTGCTACCCACATGCCGAGTACGCTGCTCTCCTCCAATCAGGAGCAGGATCAGCTCCTGCAGGTCATCACTCAAGTTGGCGAGAGGCAGCTGCGTAGAAGTTGTTACTCCCTTCTCAGCGCCATATTGTGGGAGAGCAGATGCATAGAATAAGTCTTAATTCCAGTAACAGTCTAGTCCGAGTTCCTCCCCACAATTACAAAGACAAATCATCATCAGAAGATCACAAGATGTTTAAAGATAGAAGAAAATATTGCTCATTCAAAGCAACAAAGCTCCAGAAATAATCCATGAAGAAATGAAGGAATCAGAATTACTAGACAAAAATTCTAAAGCAATTGCATCAAATATGGATGAAGAACTAAAAGAAAACAAAGAAAACTAAGGAAAACTGGGTAGACCATATATGAACAAAAGGAAAATATGAAAAGAGTCATAAAAACTTAATTAACCTGGAAAAATCTGGAGCTCAAAAATACAGTGATTGAACTGGAAAACTGACTACGAAGAGTTAGGAAAAATTCAATGGGGTAAAAGAAAAGTCAGTAAACTCAAGCTCAAGTCATTTAACTTTTTTAAAAAAAGATTTGTTTTATTTGTAAGGCAGAGTGAAAGACAGAGTGAGAGACATAGAGGGAAAGAGATCTTCCATCTGCTGGTTCCCTCCTCAAATGGTTGCAACAGCCAGAACTGGGCCAGGCCGAAGTCAGAAGCCTGGTCTAGCATGTGAGTGGCAGGGACATCTGCTAGGACTCAAACTGCCATTCCAGTACAGGATACTGGGGTGGCAAGTAACAGTTTAACCCACTACACCACAATGCTGACCCCAAAGCAGGTCATTTGAAATTATTAGGTCTGAGAAACAAACAAAAAAAAAAAGAAGAAAACTGAGGAATTATCAGATATTACCTAGGAGATCCATAAATATAAGCGTATGTATGTTTATATATATAACAATATATATATATAAAACAGTATATACATATAACACTATATATAACAATATATATATAAAATATATATGTATATATATATATGTAAAACAGGGATTCTAGAAGGAGGGAAGAGAGAAAAATGTTAGATCGTTTGAAGAAATAGTAGCTTAAAACTTCCTAAATTTATAGAAAGCCAAGGATGCATAAGCCTAAGAACCTCGATTAACTTAAATCAAATTCATTCAAACAATCCACACTAGACACATTAAAATAAAACTATTGAAAGACAAAGCCAAAATACAAACCACCTTGAAAATGAATGATCACATATAAAGGCCTCTAAACAAGATTATCAGTGGATTTCTCAGAAAATCTTTCAGACCATTAGACAGAGGGAAGATATAAAGCATTGAAAGAGAAAAAATTTGATGAAGAACTTTATAGCTAGCAAAACTGCTCTTCAAAATTGTAGGAAGAATTAAGATATTTTCAGTAAAACAAAAGCTAAGGAAGTGGAATATCACAAGAATGTTCATATAAGAAACTCTTAAGGTACTCCTTAAAACTGAAATAATAGGATGCTAGACTGTAACCAATAATCATATGAAAATAGAGTTTTCAATAAAAATAAATACATGGACGTTGGCTGATGATATGGTGCAATGCATTAAGATGTTGGCATCCCATATTGAATGCCAATTCAAGTCCTGGCTGCTCCACCTCTGATCCAGTTTCCTGGTAATGTGCTTTGGAAGGAAGCAGACGATGGACCAAGTATCTGGGTCCCTTTTACCCTTGTGGGGGACCCAGATGGAGTTCCTGGATCCTGGCCTCCTGGATTTGACCTAACCCAGCCCTGACTATTGTGGCCATTTGGGGAGTGAACTAGCAGATGGATGAGTCTCTCTTTATGTCTCTCCCTCTCTCTCTCCCTGCCTTCCCTGATACTCTTTCAAATAAATAAATAAATCTTTAGATGTATGAACAGTATTTTTAAAATGTTACTGTTGTTTTGATTTACAACTTTGTTATTTTCTACAATATAAAAAACAAATGCAACAAATAATTGTAAATCTATGTTCATGTGTCTACAGCTTATAAAGATACAAATTGTGTGCTCAATAATATAAAGTGGAGGAGGGGAAAAGTATTCAGTAGAAAAGAATTTTTCATGTTATTGAAGTTAAACTGAGATTAATTCAAATATATTGTAAGCAGCAGGTATTGTCGTGCATCAGATTAATCTGCTGCCTAAGATGCCAGCATCCCATATCAGGGTACCAGTCCTTGTTGCTCTGCTTCTGATCCAGCTCCCTGCTCATATGCCTGGGAAAGCAACAGAAGATAGCTCAAGTACTTGTATTCCTGCCACTCACGTTGGAGGCCTGGTTAGAGTTTCAGGCTCTTGGCTTTGGCTTGGCCCAGCCCTGGACATTGCAGCCATTTGGGGAGTCAATCAACAGGTGAAAGATCCCTCCCTCTCCCTCTCCCTCTCTGTCTCCCTCTCCCTCTCTGTCTCCCTCTCTCTCTCCCTCCCCCTCTCTCTCTCCCTCTCCCTGTCTCTCTGTTACTCTGCCTTTCAAGTAAACAAAATAAATCTTTATATATGTTTGCATATATATACTTGTGTGTATATACAAATTCTAATTAATTTAGGGTGTTAAAAGTAATCTTCATGGTAACCACAAAAAAAATCTAAGGAACAAAAGTAAACTAAACAAAAAGGAATGCAGTCGTGAAATAAATGAGGGGCAGAAAAGACTATTAAACACCATAAGACATAAAGAACAACAAAAAAAATGGTAATAGTCATTTACTTTCTATATAATAACTTTCAATGTAAACAGTTTAAAATCCCCAATTAAAAGCACATATTTACAGAATAGATAAAGAAACAGGATTCAGCTATATTTTGTCTACAAGAGACTCACTTTTAATCTAAGAATATATATAATTTGAAAGTAAGCTATAGGAAAAATCATTCTATGCAAATAGCAACCAAAAGAGAGCAGCACTAATATTAGTCAAAATAGATCTTGAGTGAAAACGTTATGAGGCATAAAATGACATTATATAATAATAAAAATGTTGATTTGTATAAAAGGTGATGATTATAAATATATATGGGCCCTAATAGATATATGTTTATTATAATATATATATGAACTCCTAAATGTGACACAAACATTGACAGAATTGGGATGAGAAATAACAAAGTTCTACAATAATACTAGGAGACTTCAGTGTTTCACTTTCAATAGTGGATAGAACAACTAGACAGAAGATCAATAAGGTAATAGAGAAGTTGAACGACTCTATAAACCAATTAGGCCTAACAGATATTTTTCTCAAGTGACTGTGGCATATTCTCCAGAAATGCCACATACTAGGCCACAAAACAAGTCTTAATACATTTTAAAAGACTGAAATAAAATATTTTATCTAATAACAATAAATCAATTTAAAAACAATGGAGAAAATTGAAAAATGCACAAACACATGAAAATTAAATTAACGCTTTTTCAAAGAACCAATACATCAAAAAAATCACAAGGTAAATTAGAAAATATTTTTAGACAAAAGAAAATGAAGACACACATATAAATGTTGTGAGACAGAGCTAAAGCTGTGCTAGGAGGGAAATTTGTAGCTATAACCATTGATTGGGGAGAACCTGCTTTCTCCCAAGGGCCAGTAGGATATTTATAAGAGCATTCAGGGGTCATACAAAATTATTAACTTAAACAAATAGCCTGCTATATATTTTCTGAATTCAAGTTCTATCTACAGTTGTCTGTGCAGGGCCAGATCGAATGATTTTGTGGGCCTTACACAGTCTAGACCTTCCTCACTCCTACACCATTAAGAAAGAAGAAAGATTTCAGATCAACAATTTTACACCTTAAGGAACTAAAAAAAGAGCAAGTTCATTCCAAAGCTAACAAAATGAAGGAAGTAATAAAAATTTAAGGAAGAGATAAGAAACACAATAAGAGGTAAGAAAAACAATAGAGAAAACCAATGAATCCAAGAAGTGGATATTTGAAAAGGTAAATACCTAGAAAGGTTTACAAAATTTCACTAAGAAAAAAAAACCAGAATATCCAATCACTGAAATTTTTAAGCTGAAAGAGGTAACATTAGTACTGATTTTGCAAAAGTAAAAAAGCAGTGTCAGAGCGTAACTATCAAAAACTGCATGCTAACAGACTGTATATTTATGTGAAGTGAACAGACTCCTAGAAGCATACTGATGGAAAAAGGACATAGGCCTCACCCATTTTGCACTTTGCTTAAAAGTAGATAAAATCAGAATTTTCCCTTTATCCATGCCTTCTTTCAAGAGACCAGTTCACACTCTGTATTATTCCCCACTCCACCCCCTGTAAACTTTTCCATTTTTCAAAACTGGTGAGAAACTTGAAAAACCTGTATGGAGAAATTCTCCTCCCCTCTGAATCCCTAGCCCACCCTAAAATATGAAAAAGCCCAGCCCACTAGGACTTTGCCCTCTGCCAAGCATTCGGTCTGTGTGCATGCTAGCAGTTGGTCACTCACCTCTGTGAATTTATTTTTCTTGAATAAATTTGTTCTGTCTCCTCTCTGTTCTGTGCCCCTTTTCCTTACACATAAAACCTGCAAAGATGGAAGCTTAATATCCTACCTAAGAATATGAATCTGACTAGAACCATTTAGAACCATGTGTAGTGAGGAGATTAGATCATGAATCAAAAAGGTTACCAGTGCTTTTCATTCTTTTATTCCCTTAAATACCTGTTGACCATCTATCATGAATCAACCATTGTATTCTGCTTTTCTCCACAGAGGAACTGAAGCATTATTTTTAATACAATGTTTTCAATGATGTTTTTCAGTTTTTTGATTGCAAAAAAAATGTAACACCAGCCACAAGTTTTTGGATCTCAAATACACCCTCACTCCATTACTTCTATCTTCTCTTTTGCTGGTAGTTGTTCTCCATGCTTCAGTTCTCAGTTTGTCACCTCCCCTGAGAAGTTTCCCTGACTACTCCAGCCCTAATCTAATTCTGCTCCTTTGTTGCATGCATACACAGGACCAGATTTCTTTCCTTAGAAAGAAAATTAACTTCTTTAACCCAATATTTTTTAATTAATTAATTATTTGTGTCCAACTCCTCCATTTTATTAAAAGCTCTATGAGGGCTGTTCCAAGTCTATTTGTGTTTATTCTTTTTTCCTTCATGCCTTACAGAGTCAATAGCCTGGATTAAGCACCAATAAAGTATTTGTTAAGTGAATAGATGAATGTGTAAATAAAGGAATTTTCTTTGTTTTAAAGATTTATTTATTTATTTGAAAGTGAGAGTCACAGAGAGGGAGGAGAAAGAGAGAGAAAATCTTCCATCTGCTGGCTCACTCCCCAGATTGCCACACCAGCCAGGGCTGGCTGGGCCAGACTGAAGCCAGGTGCCAGGAGCATCTTCCAGGTCTCCCATGTGAGTAGTAGCCGCCCAAGCACTTGGGTCATCTTCCACTACTTTTCCCAGGCCATTGGCAGGGAGCTGGATTGGAAGTGGAGCATCTGGGACATGAACCAGCACCCATATGGGATGCCAGCATTGCAGGAGGCAGCTTTACCTGCTACATCACAACGATGGCCCTGGGAATTTTCTTTAAAAATGTGTTTTGTCAGTCATTTAATTTTTTTCTGTTGGTATTTCTTTAAAGATTAATAAATATTGAAAATGTAAAGGCTATTTTTAAACAAAAATTGCTTCTCATACACAAAATATGTCTTAGTCATTTTCTGAAAGCACAATAAAAGAAAATTAAATTCATTGTTACTTTTTTTGCCCAAAACTTAGAACAAAGAAAGATATAGAACAAGATGGTTTAACCTGTGAATTCTACCAAATATTAAAGCAAGAATTATAACTACTTCTTCTCCAACTCTTCTGAAAATTGAAGAAAAAGGATTGTTTCCAAACTTATTCTATGAAACCAGCCTTACTCTGCTATTAATGTTAGACAAAGACAGTAAAAAATAAACCAACCAATATCCCTTATGAGTATGCAAAAATCCTCAGCAAATACCAGCAAACTAAAATTAACAGTATATTAAAAAGATTACACATTGTGACTAAGTATGATTTATTCTTGCCATGCAAAGACAGTTCAATAAATGAAACCCAGTGCAATACATCACATTTGTAGAATGAGAAATTATGAAAAACTCAATTGATTTAGAAAAAGTATTTGATAAAAGTCAATATGCCATCAGGATAAAAACAGTGAACATACATGACATAAAAGAATTTACTTCAACATAGTAAAGCCATTTCACCATATCAGTGGTTAACAACTGAAAATACTTCATCTATAATCAGGAGCAATACCCTCATTCATTCTTTGGTGACTTCTATTCAACATAGTGCTAGAAGTCCTAGCCACAGCAATGACTCTAGAAAAAGAAATGAAAGGCATCCAAATTAGAAAAGAAGCATAATTATTACTGTTCAGAGATGAAATGATCTCACATCTAGGAAACTCTAAATATTCCACATGCAAAAAGTACTATTAGAACTAGTAAATGAATTCACGGTTATAAGGCACAAAATCAATATACAGAAGTCAGTGTATTTGACCATTAATAATGACAAATGGGAATGAGCATTTGGTGTATCACTTAAGATGCTATTTGTGATACCCGGATCCCATATTGGAGTGCCTCGGTTAGAGACCTGGCTCCTCTATTAATTCCAGTTTCCTGCTAATGCACACCCTGGTGAATGGCAGGTGGGGATTCAAATACTTGGGTCCCTGCCACTCATGTGGGAGATGGAGATTCAGTTTCTGGCTCCTGGCTTCAGCTTGCTCCAGCTCCAGCTTTTGTAGGCATTTGGGGAGTTAACCAACAGTCGGGAGATCTCTCTTTCTGTCTCTATCTCTGTATGTGTGTATATATTTCTCTCTTACTCTCTCTCTGACTCTCTCTGTCTCTACCTTTCAAATAAATTAATAAATAAAATTAAATAATATCTGGAAAATAAAATTAATAAAATGATTTAAACTACAATGGCATAAAAAGAACAAACTACTTAGGAATAGTCTTAAGCAAAGAGAGAATAAACTTTTACACTGAAAACTATATTACATCGCTTGAAAAAATGAAAGAAGACACACATAACTGGAAAGGCATGCTATCTTCATGGAGTTGAAGACAATATGGTTACGATGTCAATACTACATAAAAAATCTACAGATTTAATGAAAGTTTTTAAAGATTTATTTATTTATTTATTTGAAAGGTAGAGTACAGACAGAGGGAGAGACAGAGAGGTCTTCCACTCGCTGGTTCATTCCCCAAATGGCTGCAATGGCTGGAGCTGGGCAAATCCAAAGCCAGGAGCCAGGAGCTTCTTACCAGTCTCCCTCATGGGTTCAAGGGCTCAAGTACTTGGGCCATCTTCAAGGCCTAAGCAGGCATTAACAGGGAGCTGGATTGTAAGTGGCGCGGCTGGGACTTGAACTGCTGCCCATATGGGATGCTGGCACTGCAAGGTGAAGGCTTAACCTACTATGCCATAGCCATGGCCCCAGATTTAATTAAATTTCTATTAATATCTCAGTGGTGTTTTTAATGACTAGATAACTTTATCCTAAATTTTATATAGTTTCTGAAAAGAAGCTCAGTAGCTGAAACAGTCTTGAAAATGAAGAAACAAGGTTGGAGGTATCAGACTTCCTGGTTTCAAAACTTCCTATGAAAGCTACAATCATCAAAACCTTGAAATACTGACATAGGAGCCGGCGCCGTGGCTCACTTGGTTAATCCTCCACCTGCGGTGCCAGCATCCCATATGCGCACCGGGTTCTAGTCCCAGTTGCTCCTCTTCCAGTCCAGCTCTCTACTGTGGCACTCCCTTGCCTATCCTTAATAGTGAAGAAGAGAGTGGGATATGGGAAAGGACAATTAGGTAGTGATCATAACACCAGATGGTATGCATTCCTTCTCTCACAATTAGGATTAGGGACTTCTCTTAAACCTTATGTCTTCATGACTCAATTTTTGTATGAGTCCAGGAATCTATCCATTTCTTCTAGGTTTCCAGATTTGTTGCCATACAGCTCGTTCTAGTAATTCCTAATGATTATTTTTTATTTCTGTGGTAAAAAGGTGTTTCCTTTTTCATCTCTGATTTTATTGATTTGAGTCTTCTTCCTCTTTTTTTTTTTTTTTTTTTTTTTTTGTTAGTTGGGTCACTATTGGTGGGAATGTAAACTGGTGCAGCCATTGTGGAAGACAGTTTGGAGATAGCTCAGAAATCTGAAATATACACCTACCATATGACCCAGCCATCCCACTCTTTGGAATTTACCCAAATAAAAAGAAATTGGCATATTAAAAGTTGTATGAACCCCCATGTTCACTGCAGCTCAATTTACATTAGTTAAAATATGAAATCAACCCAAATGTCCATCAACTGAAGACTGGATAAAGAAAATTGTATGTGTATGTGTTAGATATAATGGAATACTACTCAGTTGTTAAAAAAAAATGAATGAAATACTGTGTTTTGCAACAAAATGGATGCAACTGGAAACCATTAAACCTAGTAAAATAAGCCAGTCCCAAAAAAGACAAGTACCATATGTTTTCCCTGATCTGTGATAACTAATAAGGTAATCTATAGGAGTAAAATTGACATTTTGAGATTCAATGATTTTTAACAGCCCTTGTCTCAACTTTTGTGGAACAGTGTTTTTTTCTTCATACCATTTGTTGAACTCTTTACTTAGTGTAGGATTAATCATATGAATATAAAGTTAATTGAAAATAGATCTTTGTGAAACTTAAAAATGAGAGTAGGAGAGGGAGGAAGGTGGGGGTGTAGGCAGGAGGGAGAGTGGAGTGGGAAGTATCACTATGTTCCTGAATCTGTATATAGAAAACAGTGAAATTTGTATACCTTTCCTGCTTCCTATTGTACCACTTTTGTGGTACTTTTGATCCTCTTAATATTCAGCCACTAAGCATATTTCCATTGGATATCCATACTTTTTAGGTATTGAGGATACAGCAGGTACAAAAAGAGTTATGGTCTTTGCATTCCTGGAGCCAATAATCTATTGGGAAACTGTAATGATGTCTAGGTGTCTGAAGACTTCCTCAGAAAAGCCCACTTTTTTTGCCTTTGTACAGTAATTAATGCCTCTGAGACACACCTGAGTTATTAAAACAAATAGTAGTTACTTTCAACTGTTGATAATTGCCTTCCAAAGCCTCAGTTGGCTCTATTAGATACTTTTTTAAAACGAAGGAAAAAAATTAGATTTTGTAGCTAATGTAATGGAAATGCAATTCTTAGCTAATGAACTAGATGATTTTAGCAAGTCTATAGGGAGATTCCATTATAGATTGTTATACAAATCATTTGCTATGTATTTTAAATTTAAACACAGTATGACTTTATTTCAAAGAATAAAAATACTTGTATAAACATGCTAATCACAATGAAAACATGTCATTTTAACACTAAAAAAATCAAAAAAACCTGCATTTAAAAGAAATTGATGTTTTTCTATTTTGCAAATAAATGCCACCAGAGGACTACACAGCCACTTGCTTTTATGAAATAGGAAATTACTTTGTACAACTTCCTCATTAACACGGAGAAAGGAGTTCTGACTCTAAAAACCTATTCTTTTTTTTTTTTTTTTTTTTTTTTTTTTTTTTTTTTTTGACAGGCAGAGTGGACAGTGAGAGAGACAGAAAGAAAGTTCTTCCTTTTCCGTTGGTTCACCCCCGCAATGGCCGCCACAGCTGGTGCACCGCGCTGATCTGAAGCCAGGAGCCAGGTGCTTCTCCTGGTCTCTCATGCGGGTGCAGGGCCCAAGGACTTGGGCCATCCTCCACTGCACTCCCTGGCCACAGCAGAGAGCTGGACTGGAAGAGGAGCAACTGGAACAGAATCTGGCGCCCCGACCGGGACTAGAACCCGGTGTGCCGGCGCCGCAGCCGAAGGATTAGCCTATTGAGCCACAGCACTGCCCTAAAAACCTATTCTTATGTGAAAGCCATCAAGTTCCTTGTAGGTAACACTACATATCTAAGATATTCTTTTTTTATTTTTTTATTTAAGATTTCTTTATTTATTTGAAAGGCAGAATTGCAGAGAGGCAGAGGCAGAGAGAGAGAGAGAGAGAGAGAGGTCTTCCCTCCGATGGTTCACTCCCCAGAAGGTTGCAACGTCCTGACTGCACCGATCCAAAGCCAGGAGCCAGGAGCTTCTTCTAGGTCTCCCACAGGGGTGCAGGGGCCCAAGCACTTGGACCATCTTCTTTCCCAGGCCATAGCAGAGAGCTGGATCAGAAGTGGAGCACCCAGAACTTGAATCAGTGCCCCTATGGGATGCTGGCACTGTAGGCTGTGGCCTCACCAGCAACTCCATAGCACTGGTTCCTAAGATATTCTTAACAACTTACTCTTCTTATTCTCTAGAGAAAGCTATATAGAGATGATCTATCTAGCATCTATTTATCTCCTATGTGTTCTGTTTCTCTGGAAGATCTGATGAATAAAACAAGTGAAATCTTTGTTTTGAAATGTGAGTTGTATCTATTTAGCTGATTAATAATTAAACAAAAGTATAGTTCAGTAGTAATTAACACAAGCTCTGACTCCCAATATCAGACTCTGCCATTCTTAATGGTACTTCTGCAGGTTTAGATAGAGGAAGACTGAGATGATTTGTAATCAGAAGATAGTCTCAGAATATCAATCAATGATAACCTCACTCCAGCAGTCCTATGTCTGATAATGATCAATTCAGCAACAGCCTCATCACAGTAGCCATACCATTGAAAATGACTGTTTCAAACCAGTGCCCATGCTTAGGAATGTTTAGTCAGTCTACAGTAGCTTTACTCCAGTGACCAGAGAAATGGAGCTGAATGTACAATCTTGAGTGGCTGACATTGTGGTTAAGCTGCCACCTGCAATGATGACATTCCATAAGGCCCTGGTTTGTGTCCTAGTTGCTCCACTTCTGATCCAGATTCCTGCTGATGTATCTGGGAAAGCAAGAGAATATGGCCCAAGTACTTGGAACCCTGAACCCACATGATAGACCTGGATGGAGTTCCAAGCCCTTGGCTTCAGACTGGCCCAGCCCAGACTATGGCGGTCATTTGGGGAGTGAACCACCAGATGGAAGATCTCTCTCTCTCTCTCTCTCTTTCTAACTCTGCCTTTCAAATAAATAAATAAACCTTTAAAAAAAATACTCTAAACACTAATGTTTCTGAAAGAGCATCAATTCAACAATCTCAGGCTAAACAAAGCTTAAATAAAATCAACTCTGGCTTTGTTTGGGAAGAATGCACTTCATAAGCACGGCTCTTCCTTCAAGAAAACGGGAAGTTCACAATATTCACATCAGAAATACAGTTCAATTTATTGTTATTTCATTAGTTGAGAGCCATGTGAATGTTTCTGACTACTTGTGAGTTTGAATATGTCAGTGACAGAGACACCCATGTGGGTGTGAGATGAGATGATCAAATCCAGTCTTTCAATTCTTGCAATGGTTTCTACCATCTACTTTTTGTTTATATATATTTGGCATGAAGTGGATTTTTGTGATAAATTTTCCAAACCTAACATTTATTAAACAAGGAAAAGTCTTTATGAATAAGTTCTTTGCATAGTATGCAGCTGTTAGTTCAATATTAAAAATAAAGTGAGATAAAAAATCAGCATGTACTAATAGTTGATTATAATAGATATGATTTTCCCAGCTAGTACCAAAGTGAAGGGTAAAACAAATTAACATAAATTCACTTGTAGATAAAATAATCACAGCGTGAATTGTAATGGACTACTGTACCATAATCACCATCAATCAGCACAAGTCATTGAACATGATTTTGTTAGAAGCTTTTTGGATTCAGAATTACAAGTAAGTTTTCAAGCATTAGGACAAAATTTATTGCAATAATAAAAAATGTAAATATCTCCACTTAATATTAAAGGGATTAGCAAACATCTAAATGCTTCACCTTTTTAAAAACAGCCTAGTCATAAGTACAAGTAAATCCAGTGCAGGAACGAAATTTCCCTTTGCTAGTGCACAATTTCCTCATGCTAAAGACTTAGTTATAAGGTTATTGAAAGTACAACTTCAGAAACAATAACAAAGTTTTACATAAACTTATGAATTTGGGAGTTAATGAGACAAATTACACAATTTTTGGTGGAGGTTATACAAATGCAGATTTTGGTGGATGTTTGCGTATATCATTTGTATATTCAGAGGTGAAGAAAAGCATGGATGAGTCTATCGAAAGTGTCAGCTGTCCTATGTAGTATACAGATTATACAGTTGCTGTTCACCTCCTGTCTTTCTGCTGACATTGAAGCAATTGTCATGAAATTGTTCTCTCACTTTAGTATTTACACTGTTTGAACTGAACAGCTAAAGGACACTTTATTTTTCATTTTATTTTTACTCAATATTCTTTAATTCTCTTGCATTCAAAATCCCATTGGCTCCCTTTAATAAATGTAGTTAAGATAATCTGCACTTTGTTTGAAGTACTGAAATAATACTTTAATTACATAGAAAAGACCTCAAAAATTTGTGTTGACTTTTTTCAATAATCCACTGCTAAATGAAGCCTCTTTATTTGTTGTTCATAGTTTTCTGCCTTTTAAGCAATAGAATTGTGTAATTGAAAGAAGAGCAAATGATACTATTACTTCAATAAATGGTTAAATTGTTAAAGAATTAACACAAAAATTACTACTTTAGGTATGAAGAACTTCTTACAAGGAACATTACTTGTCAGAAGAAATTTCAACTTGAAGTTGGTAATTGTTATGGTATATACTAAGATAATTTTTTTAAATGGGTGAAGATAGTTGTAATCAAATTCTGGTGAACTCTAAATTTTAGTACAATTATGTCCCCCTCAATATTTTCCTTTTATTTCAATATTCATATGTATAGGAAAACAAATTACTCAAATTTATCTGGACATTATTTTATTTACTATATCTGACAACCCTAAAGTATTCATTTTTTGAATCTTTACCAGAGGTTAATAGAATGATACTTAATTTTACAATTTAAGAGCAAAAGG
Organism: Oryctolagus cuniculus; assembly: GCF_964237555.1. Taxonomy (NCBI): domain Eukaryota; kingdom Metazoa; phylum Chordata; class Mammalia; order Lagomorpha; family Leporidae; genus Oryctolagus; species Oryctolagus cuniculus. The sequence goes on from NC_091453.1 coordinate 63,335,940, forward strand.
TAGTATTTCATGATTATTTAATTCAGTGACATTATTAGGGTTAAGCATTTTCCATATGTTTTTGGTAATTTATATTTCCTTTTTTATGAATTTCAAATTCAGGATTTATTTATAGATGTCCCTTATTTCTCATATATATTTATATTTTATGTTTATACACATTTTAAATTACTTGAAAATTCAAAATTAGACCTTTAATTCATATCAATGTCAAGATCAATTCCGTAAGAGTTTAAGGGATTCATGTAGAAAAATGAAACTCTAAAATACTAGTAACTAAGTGAACACTTAGGTAATCTAATAAGGAAGGCATTTTCAGTGTATATGCACAAAAGCAGGAGAAATAAAAAAAAAGTAATTATTTGGATTACATTAAATCAGAAACAGTTGTGCAGATTAAAAAACTTAAATTTTGCTAAAAATTATAATGTAAGTACTTGTGTATACACATATTAATCCAATTAATTAATATGTAAAGTGCTAAACTGCATAGACAAGCTATGCAAGAAACTCAAAATGAATTTAAAAATTCAAAAGAAATATTAAAAAATAATTGAAGTAAAAGAACAATATAGGGGCTTTTGTTGAGACACAGTTGTTTAAACCATACCCATATTGGATTATGGGTTGCAGTCTTGGCTTTCTGCTATTGCATCTGAGGAGGCAGGTGAAGGTGGCCCAAGAATTTGGGCCCTTGTCACCCATGTAGTAAATCAGGATGGAGCTCTTGGTTCCAGGCTTTGGGTGGCTCCTGGCCCAGACCTGGATATTGCAGCCATTTGAGGAGTGAACCAGAGAATGAAAGATCTCTCTGTTTCTTCCTCTTTCTCTATTGTTCCACATTTTAAATAAACAAGGAAACAATTTTTTTAAAAATAAAAAATAACCTCAACAGTATGTTTTTACCTATAATTATCAAATTTAAAAATAGGTTTAAATTTTTCATTTGATTATTCATTATAGCCCTTGCCTAGGTTCCTGCTGGACTGTGGTCTTTTTATTTTATATTTATTAAACTGTTCATTTAGTGGAACCAATAAGCCTTTGACTACAATGTAAATTTAAAGTTTGTTATATAGCATACAAAAAATGTACAAGAATGGAATGGACATCCTGTAATTTGATTGTTTTTAGCCATTGTTTATACTCCTATGGAACTGTGGTCTTTCTACTTTTTACTTGTTGAATATTCTATTTAGTGGTGCATTAAGCCTGTGATTATTGAAAAAAATCTAAAAAAAAAAAAAGGAAGGAAGGAAGGAGGGGAATTGAGAGAGGGAGGGAGGGAAGTATGGGAAGTATGTACCTATGAAATACATGAAATCTGTTCTCTTTATGTTAATAAAAATATTTATAATGCTATTTCAAAACTAATAAATAAAGTATTAAGCTTGAAAAAATTTTCCTAATACTGATAAAATAAATTATGCTCAGTGATAGACTGATAAACTCCTTCTGATGATAATTATACCAATATACCCCCATCTTCTTCCTTTTAACATCTGCTTACCTTAATTTTTATCCATTCGTTTAGTGCAGTATTGCATATTGCATCTAAATTTTGTTGCTAACAAATCTGCTTAACAAATTGAGCGCACTTGCGTTCTTTCCTAAGGAACAAATACTTTTTGTCGGATTTGCAGTCAACTCCTGAGGTTTTAATGGATATGTTTACAACAATTTGATTGTTTCTGCCTGAAGGGTCCTCATGTGCGTTACAAGGGCTATAGGACTAGTTTCACTATAAAGTAGATGACCAGTTCCATCGCCAGTTATAATGCTACAGTTGAACTATCACTGTTCTATTCTTCCTTCTGCATTGGAACTTCAGTATTAAGCACTCTCTGGTGCATGTGCTCGATTAAAGGCTTCATTCTGTCATTTCTCACACTCAGTTAACTCTCTGCTATAAACTGAGCCTCTCGTTTATAAATTACCTGGAGTGGCTTTCTGTTTCTATCAGAACATAAATATTTGGTCTGAGGGACCGCTTCATCCTCAAGTCATACTTGCTTCTAACACTGGTGAGATTTAGGGATTAGAAAGGTATCTGGCTGTCTTCATTTTTTTGTTTGTTTTTCTTTGGTTTTTGATATTCAACAAACTGTCTGTACATTGACCACTTTGCCTACTGTCAGGACGTGTGAAGTGTCTGGGATAGCAACCAACTTGAAAGTGAACAAGTTGGCCTGCAGCATTTTCATGGATACCATCAAAAGACCTAAGGTTCCTGAGTCAGAGAAAAAGGTCTTTATTACTCATGGCATGACACGGTAGCATGAGCTTCATATTCACATGCATTCCCTTTACTACCCATGTCATGTAGGGTAAAGACTGTGTTGGACCCACGTGGATACTGAGCACATAGTGAGTTTGTGTCACAGCTGACACCTCTGAGTTTGTGAAACCCTCAGTCTTTCGAAGGGGGCTGCTAAGAAACCTAGCAACATTTTTCCCAGAGGGCATTGTCACCTTTCTTACACTAGAAAGCAAACAAATCTACCCCCTGTTCAAAAGGAAAATACTAGCTCTGTTTGTGGAGACTATTTGTGATAGTAATATTGTTGAAAATGTGTCAGTTCCTCTGTTTGCAAGCCATGGAAAAATATGAGAGCTCCATGAAGAAGCACCTCCCAGCATTCTTGCTATTCTAGCAATTACACAATGCCTGAATTACTACAACTCTTCTAGAATATGAGAGATTCCTACTCCTCAGATGTAAGTGCTGGAGGGTTTGGGCTCAAAGAAGTATGAGTGCTACGTATCTACAAAATTCTCCAGAAGAAAAAGAGGAAGGTTTAGGGTCAGGCAACAGTATTGGGTTTTTGATATGCTGATGGTTACTACTGGTTTTTTTTTTTCCAGTTTCAGTTTACTCAATTATAAAGTAAGGGAACAACTGTTTACCTTAACAGGATTGCTTAATTAAATGACAGTAAATATGTAAGTGAGAATACTTAACTGCAAAGGGTTTTATAAATGCTATTTGTATGTCTAAATGCATTTGTTCATTTATTAAATTATTATTGATGGGTAATTACCCTAAGTTCAACTCAAAATTGTGAACATTTAACAGTTATCTTTAATTTTTTTAAGATTTATTTTACTTGTTTAAAAGGCACAGTTATGAGAGGGAGAGGCAGAGAGAAAGAGATTCTGCATCCATTGGTTCACACCCCAAATTTCAACAATGATTGGGGCTGAGCCAGACTGAAACCAGGAGTCAGGAGCTTCTTTTTATGTCTCCCACATGGAAGCAGGAACCCAAGGACTTCAAACCATTTTCTGCTACTTTCCCAGGTGCATTAGCAGGGAACTGGATTGGAAGTAGAGCCGCCGGGACTCCAACGGGTGCCCATAAGCGATGCCGGTATCGCAGGTAGCGACTTTACTCACTACACCACAACATCGTAAATGCTAAATATAAATCTATTCAGTACAACCTACAGTGCTATAGTTATCGATCTTTCCATAATTCCCAACCAATGCTGAGAATTATGACAAACTTAAGGTGAATTTGGATTTACAAAGTAATTTTTAAAAGAATAATTGTAGCTCTTTGTAATTATTAAGTTGTCTGATATAGTTCTTAAAGCATATGTCTTAGTCTTTGGGAGATATTAAAATGGACAACAACAATACTATTTAAAGGACATGTGGCACCTTCCCCCCCTTTCCTCCTCCTCTCCCCACCCCATTTCCTCCCTTTTGTTGAGACCCTTGGTGCTAAACCAGATCCTTCCAGACTCCTTGCATAGCAACTGGCAAAACAGATAAGCTGCACAGGGCAGCTTGTGAAACAGATAAGAAGAAAGTTCCTAGAGGCTTCAAAGAGCCCCCTACTCTCCCCTAGGTAGCAGCAAATTCCTTCCTTAACCAGATAAAACTCAGCTCTAAGCACACTCTGCACAGTCTTTTCACAAGACTGGACTGCCACCCTTCTTTGCTTTAATAAAATAACTTGTCTCTGTTGAGGTCTGTTCCGTCTCCTTTTTATATCACCCCTGGTGGGTACGAAAGGCCAGAACTCTAAGCTATTCCAAACCTAACAGTACTGGTTAATAACTCAAATAGCTAGGCCAAAATAACCCTCAGTTTCAATTTATAAGTCATATATCATTACCAGTTGAACATATCACAATACTCTTCTTTTTTATTTTACATTTCACCACATTCACTTCAAATGTCAAGATTTATACATATATACATGTATACTATTTGTTCTTGAAAACAGATGAGACTGAGGTATTCATGACAATGGTCATAATGTAGGGAAAGAAGTGTGTGTTATCATTTATGATTTAGTGATTTATGTCATGGTATGATTTAGTGAAGCAATATTTATAACTAACTGCCAATCAATATGAGATCTACATAATTTTTATACTCTATATATTAACTTCCACATGCTTCTGCACAGCAAGGGAAACAGTTATCAAAATTAACAGACAACTAATAGAATGGGAGAAAATATTTGCAAACTATGATTCCAATGGACGATTTACATCCAGAACATATAATGATCTCCAGAAACTCCATAATACAAAACAATCCAGCTAAGAAATGGGCAAAGAATATGAACAAGCAAATGGCCAACAGACACATGAAAAAATGCTCAGGATCACTAGCCATCAGGGAAATGCAAATCAAAACCACCATTAACTGTCACTCTAGTTAGAATGGCTATTGCCCAAAAATCTAAAAATAACAAATTCCGATTTGATTGTGGAGAAAGGTACCCTAATACACTGTTGGTGGAAATGCAATTCAGTACAACTATTATTTAAAACAGTATGGAGATTGCTCAGTAAACTAAAAGTAGATCTACCTTATGACCCAGCTCTCCCATTCCTAAGAATATATCCAAAGGAAATGAAATTAGCATATGAAAGAGATACCTGCATCTTATATTTATACCAACTCAATTCACAATAGCTAAAGTAGGAATCAACCTAGATATCCATCAACTGATGATTGGATAAAGAAAATGTAGTCTACATATACAATGGAATATTAATAACCATAAAAAAGAACAAAACCCTGACATTTGCAACAAAATTGATGCTACTGGGGATCATTATGCTAAATGAAATAAGCCAGAACCCGTAAGACAAATACTACGCATTTTCTCTTATTTGTGGAAGTTAATGTAAAGAATATAAAAATTGTGTGGATGTCATATCGATAACTAGACTTTTCTAGCTCTAGAATTTGTTCCACTAGTCAAGAGGATCTAGGGTCTATGGATCAGATTTAATGGTTATAGGAGACGATTAAAATCATAAACAATTATTGCATTCATGTGCATACTTATATTTTATTGGTGCAAACATCTCAAGATTCATCAGCTATACAACAGGCCCATGAGCAGGTTAAATTCATCACATTATCATCTTGCAAATATACTGATTTATTTTATCATCATTTTTGTTCTTTCTTTGACTGCTGTGATATAGGGAAAGTAATTCTTCAGCAAACATCAATGTTTTTTTCTTCATGTATCTTTTCATTCTGGATGACAAACATTTTCACAGTTTTATTTCAGGGGTTAATATTAATATTTCTAATTTTTTTACTTTCCTTCTAATTTGATATGCTTTTTGAATCAACAAATCTGTTTCCTCCTGGAGTCTATTCAACATACTATCCATTCTAATCCATATCTTCCAGGATTTACCCACTTCTATCTTATATTTCTTTTTTAAAAATATTTATTTATATATTTGAAAGGCAGTTACGAAGAGAGAGAGAGAGAGAGATTCCATCAGCTATTTCACTCCCCAAATGGCTGCAAAAACAGCTAGGGCTGGGCCAGGCCTCCCATGTGGGTACAGGCTCTCAAGGACTTGGGTCATCTGCTACTGCTTTCCCTGGGTGCATTAGCAGGGAGCTGGATTGGAAGTGGAGCAGCCAGGAAACCCGTGCCCATATGGGGTGCTGGTGTAGCAGGTGGCAGCTTAATCCACTATGCCACAATGCAGATGGTGCTTTCATGTTTAAAGAGACTTTTCATTTAAAGAAAGGGACATAAAAGAGTGTCTGCCTTTTACTAAGATTCTAAAACTAGTGATTGGTCTTACTGTTACAACTGCACACTTTCAAATGAAAGATTGTTGAGTGTAAGACTAATTTTAACTAGGAAATTAAAGCTAATAATGCTTTCTTTATTGAAACAATTACAGATTCAGTTTTTCTTTTAAAAAGTAGCCTCATTCCTACTCTAAATTTCCATTACAGATTTATTCTTTCCTCTCTGGAGTATGTTGCAACTTCTTGTATGTGATCTTTGAGATGTCTAGAGCTAAACCATTTGGTCTGTGAACAAAGAATAGTCTTCTAGCAGCAAGAACTTATCATTAAGAACAGAATGACTTAAGAACAAATGCATCTTATTATTGATGAAAATCAATTGCTTCCTGTCTACAATGTTATTAATTAATATCAATTTAATACAGGGTAATTATTGGCAAGAAAAGTGAAAATAGCTAATTTAAAAATGAATTGTTCTTGTCTGTTTCCCAGTGTCCCAATATTTTACAAAAAAATTACAACAAGTTTGCATATTATTTAAACAAGGATATTTGACTTCGTGGCAGATAATACTGTTTGATTACTCAGAAGTCTCCCAAATCTCTGTAATCTTTTCTGAAAATTGAACAAAATCTCTGAGCTTTTTTGAATTTTATCCCAAATTCAGCATCCAAGCAGCAGAAAAAAAATTTTAAAGATGAGAATCAGCTGTCCTGTTTCTGTTAGATCTCATTTTCAGTTAATTCTTTATGTGCACGTGTGTGTGTTGCAAATAGGTTGCCATGCTAAAATGCTTAAAATCCTCTAAAAATTGCCAGGTTGTTCATCTCTCTAGAAGTCTGTATAAAAGCACTTAGGCTTCCCCTGACAACTTGTCACAAATTCATAATATCTAGGGATACAAGATGTAGTTCTTACAGCCATTAGGAATTAGGGGTATATTTAATACCTGCCTTCAATAACTGCCTTAAAACATTTAATATCTTAAAGGTAACACCAAAGACTTAATAGCTTTCTGGTATACAAGACCCAGAATATACCGTTCCTCTATAACACATACAGTATCCGAGATGTCCGGTTAATCATCACTGGGGGCTTGTGGATTACTACTTTTTAATGGAAGAGAGGTCACATCCCAAACACAGATGTTACAGAGGATTACTTGGCAAGCATTCAAGAATGGTAGCCTGGTATTTTCTCCTGGTGTTTTCACTGCAAGTACAGTTAATAAGCAATAATTTTGGGGGGCCTTAAACACCATCTCAGAAAAATAAAGGTGTCACACTAGAATAATATTGTGTGTCTGAATTTTCAGTTTCTAGGATGTCATAAAACAGATGAATCATGTGACATTCAGAGCTGCGTTGAAATGATAACAATCATGTTCATTTCAATAGCAAGTTTATATTTATAGGGTGATTTTTATGCATAATAACTGTTTACATATAAGGTATTATTTATAAGCATTTCATATGATTTGTACAGTCTTTATAAAATCTATTTTAAGATGAGTTATAATACCTCTATTTATAGATAAGTCAAGAAATGTTTGAGAGGCCAAAGGATTTGTCACAAATCTCATAGCTTGTGTCAGTATATAAGCACATTCTGATACTTCATTTTACCTGGAAGTAAAACCTACATTCTTTCAAAAAAGGGAAAAATAATATGGTTTTTCAGCATAAATTTTGTTCATTTGACCTAAGGCTAACAGGGGGTCACTGAGTTATAGAAATTAAAGTAAAGCATTTCAGATAAAATATGCCTTTGAGCACAGTCTGTTAGAATGTAACAGATATTAAATATATATTAAACTATTCTAAAGCTATTTAATACCCTGTTATGCCACAATTAATGAATCATTTAATGTCAGTTATTTAAGCATTGAATATTTGTTGTGATTAAAGTTCATGGTAGTCCCTCCAGGTTTCCCAGGAAAACACTGCTGTAAAAAACTTCCAGGAAGTTAAGAGTGAAAAATAGTATGAACAAGAAATAAAAATAAATCAACAATAACAGAAAATGCTCATAAATTTCCCAAGTGGTAGACTTGGTGACAGCTTTAGTTGAATCAAGAATTGCAATCAAATATGATTGATGAAATGCAATGTGATGTATCTGGTGAAACGTGTCTAAAGGGAAATAATAATCATAAGGAAAGTCAACTCTCTATAAAAAATTTTAAAATCTTTTCTGTAGGATGTTTTAATACATTTTTTTATGTGTAAAAATTCACTTGTGAAAATCCATCCTTCATGTGACGATCTTTATATATATATATAACCAACTATTTTATTTTCTTTTTAAATATATATACATATATATATCTTAATAGACTGTTGCTAAACAATCAAATAATACTGATGTGAAGGTGACAAAAATCAGGCAGCTCTTTGAAAACCCTCAAATAGACATTTTTCAATTTGGGCAAAATTATCAATATCAGGTAGAAATCCCTTGGTTCTAGGGGAAGTGAAACCATTCATAGGTTAGAAGTAGGTGTGTGATCCAGTTCTGTTCAACAAAATCTAATGATAAGCTTGCTGAAGGAGGAATGTATATGAAAAAAATAACATTTCGGAATCAATCTGATCATGGGAGAAGACATTCTGCCTTTGAACACAGTTTTTTAGAAAGCAATAGATATAGCCATTATTATGAGATAATAATAATTATTATTATGATTATGAGAGGAAAACCAAGAGAATTACAAATGCAAGTATGCAAGGCCCTGATCTTCTTGACATAATAAACCAGTGCCAACATGATTCTCTCTGATGTCTTATTATTTGAAAAAAACTTTATTTAAATAACAGTGAGTGAACATTCTGTTTCTTCTAGCCAATACAATCCTAAATTACACCCTTTTATGGACTTTCATCTTATTATTCACTTTGCCCTCATATATATATAGTCATACATTTGTAATGGTAAGGAATCAAAAAACCCAAACATTACTGTAACCATGTTGGAATGAGGCAAATCATTTGTGATGAGTAAGACAAGGACTAGGATGTTGAAAGGAGAGACCTGTGAGTAATTGACAAGAGGAAGGAAGGGTAGAGAGTAGAACAGAGAAGGTTTAATGTGTTGTTATTGAGCTATCTCCACAATTCAATTTAGTGGCATGTGTCAGGGATAATATGGTTAGAATACCTGGTGCCATAGCAAGTTATTTACAGGGTGTGTCCCAAGTAGTTAGTGATCTGGTTGTACTGATGGTTAAGTATTTTGCATTTCAACAATAAAGTCTGACAAATAACGGCTAAACTGAGTCAAGAAAAGTCCAACACAAAGATTTTACTGCAGTTTGATCTCTTTTTTTTTTTAATGAATATAAATTTCCAAAGTACAGAATATGGATTACAATGGATTCCCCCCCATAACGTCCCTCCCACCCACAACCCTCCCCTTATCCACTCCCTCTCCCCTTCCATTCACATCAAGATTCATTTTCAATTCTCTTTATATACAGAAGATCAGTTTAGCATACATTAAGTAAAGATTTCAACAGTTTGCTCCCACACAGAAACATAAAGTGAAAAATACTGTTTGAGTACTAGTTATAGCATTAAATCTCAATGTACAGCACACTAAGGACAAAGATCCTACATGAGGAGTAAGTGCACAGTGACTCCTGTTGTTGACTTAACAAATTGACACTCTTGTTTATGGCATCAGTAATCTCCCTAGGCTCTAGTCATGAGCTGCCAAGGCTATGGAAGCCCCCTGAGTTCTCTGTAATTAACACACAATTATTCTTAGGTGTTTAAATTTTAACTGAAAAGTGATCCCTGTTAGGAATTTGGAAAACATTATGTTGAGTGAAATAAGCCAATCCCAAAGGGACAAATACCACTTGTTCTCCTTGATAGGTGACAACTAACTGAGCACCAAAAAGGAAACCTGTTAAAGTGAAATGAAAACTTGAGAAACGGTGACTTGATCAGCCCTCACCCTGACTGTTGATGAGCAGCTTAATATGTTATCCCTCTTAGTATTTTTTTTGTTTGTTCTACTTAATACTTTTGGTTGAATACTGTAATCAATACACAATTCTTCTTAAGTGCTGAAACTTAACTGAAAAGTGATTGCTGTTAAATATAAGAGTGGGAATAAGAGAGGGAAGAGATGTACAATTTGGGACATGCTCAAGCTGACTTACCTCAAACGGTAGAGTTAGAAACATACCAGGGGATTCGAATTCAATCCCATTGAGGTGGCATGTACCAATGCCATCTCACTAATCCAAGTGATCAATTTCTGTTCACAATTGATCGTAATGATAGGACTAAGAACCAAAGGGATCACATAAACAAGAATAGTGTCTGCAAATACTAGCTGATAGAATCAAAAAGGGAGAGAACGATCCAACATGGGAAGTGAGATACACAGCAGACCCATAGAATGGCAAATGTCCTAACAGCACTCTGGCCTCATAATCAGCCCTTAAGGCATGCGGATCCAGCTGAAATGCCCATGAGAGTATTTCAGGCATGGAAAGCCAAGACACTCTGGGAAAAAAAAAAAAAACCTAAATGAAAGATCTCCACGAGTGAGATCCCAGTGGAAAGAATGGGTCATCAAAGAAGGAGGTACCTTTCTCTGAAGGGAGGAGAGAACTTCCACTTTGACCATGGCCTTGTCTAAATATGATCTCTTTTTTTAAATATTAATTTATTTATTAGAAAGGCAGAGCAAAAATTGAGAAAGAGTGGGGGGGAGGGAGAGAGAGAGATCTTCTATACACTGGTTCACACTCCAAAAGGCTGCAACAGCCAGGTTTGGGCCTGAAGCCCAGGAACTAAGAACTCCAGCTCTGTATCTCACATGGGAAGCAGGAATTTATGTAATTAAGCCATCATCCACTGCTTCCCATGCACATTAGCAGGGAGCTGGATCCGAAGCAGAGTAGCCAGGACTCAAATCAGCACTCTAATATGGGATGCACATGTCACAAGTGATGTCTTAACACATTGTGTCACAACACCTGCCCCAACAGTTCATTTTTTGAAAGAAAACTCTGAGTGAAAAGAGCAATGACACTTGCTATTGCTTGCTTTATTGCCAGTTCCTCATTATTTGGAGAAATATTTTGGGAAGCAAATGTAAATCTATAATAAATTTCTCTAAAATGTGAAGTATAAGTGGACAAAATAAGTGGGGAAATTTTAAACCAAGATTGTACTCTGTTGTCTCTTTCCCCTTCTTTCATGTTTGCATTAGTAAACATGGCAATGATAACTTAACTACATCGATTTTTTTGTAGTTTAGCTCAGAAATGGCTGCTTTCAACAAACCATTAAGCAAGTGGTATTTTCCTTAGATTAGTGTGTATGCTTTTGGTGGATATTCAATGAATATCAATTGTATGTATTTTTCTTCCAGTTTTTCTGCCTTACCTCAATCAATATTGTAATGTATTATCTAAAAATTAGCATCACTTCAGTCAAATGGAACAACTAACATTATTAAATATAAAAAAGATATAATACTGTCAACATTTTTATATAAATCAAAAGATCCATTTATTACTAAAGAATATCACATTTCTACAAACCATTTCTCATTCTTTTCTGTGTCTCTTCCAATTGTTCTTCCCAACTATCCTTTGTAATTGCAATGTCATCATTCTCACACAACACAGTGTACAGAACCATGAGTTCATGAGATTCTAAATTATTCAATGCAATTTAACATTTTAAGTATAAAATTATTAGTTCACATAAATTAACATAAATATCATATTAATTTTCAATGTACCCATGACCTTTTCAGAAATTGCATTTCAAAAAAACTTAATGTGCTTTTGTAGCTAATGCTGATCTATTGTGTCAAAAAAATGGCCCCAAAGTGTAGAATCTCTATATATCAATATCCATGCTAAGATAGTGAATTCAATTATTCTCATACTGTTACTTGAATATTCCCTTTTTTTGTAGAATTCACACAGTTATTTTTAAAATATTTATTTATTTGAAAAGTGGAGTTATAGAGATAGAGAGGCAGAGACAGAGAGAAAGATCTTCCATCCTCTGGTTCACTTCCCAAATGACCACAATGGCTGGAGCTGGACCATGTTGAAGCCAGGAGTTAGAAATGCCATCCTGGTCTCCCATATGGGTGTCAGGGGCTCAAGCACTTGGGCCATCAACTGCTGCTTCCCAGGTACATTAGCAGGGAGCAGGATGGGAAGCAGAGTTACTGGGACTCGAACTGGCACTCCAATGTGGGGTGTCAGTTCCCCAAGCAGTGGCTTAACTCACACCACAATGCTTCCTCATACACTCAGTTATTTATTAAAGACACACAAACTTTTTTTTTTTTTTTTTTGACAGGCAGAGTGGACAGTGAGAGAGAGACAGAGAGAAAGGTCTTCCTTTTGCTGTTGGTTCACCCTCCAATGGCCGCCGCGGCCGGTGCGCTGTGGCCGGTGCACCACGCTGACCCGAAGGCAGGAGCCAGGTGCTTCTCCTGGTCTCCCATGGGGTGCAGGGCCCAAGCACTTGGGCCATCCTCCACTGCACTCCCTGGCCACAGCAGAGAGCTGGCCTGGAAGAGGGGCAACCGGGACAGAATCCGGCACCCAGACCGGGACTAGAACCCAGTGTGCCGGTGTCGCAAAGCGGGGGGGATTAGCCTATTGAGCCACGGCGCCGGCCCATACACTCAGTTATTAACTGCCATACATATAGTATTGAAACTGAAGAAATGATTGTTAGGTGAACTCACTCGGATCATTCCTTTAAAAATACACCTATATTGGATTACATAATAGAAAATTAGAATGTTTTCATTTAACTCAAGCAAATTGCTAAAATTTAGGTACATGTTATAGGTAAAATATATAATAATTCAAGTGTATGGAAAATTTATGACGCTGTAATAGTATACCAGCGCACAAATTTTCTTTATTTCATAAAGAAATGTAATTGCTCATTAATACCTTCTATTTGATACATATTCAAATGCCTTCAAGATATTATTTATTGTTTCAAGACATTTCCCCATGAATAGCTACAATATTATTCAACTAGAAGATCTAAATTCAATTTTTTTTCCCTGAAAGGAGATCTCTTGGCTTGTAACTAAACTATTATTTCAGTTTGCAAAAGAAATACTAATTAAAACAGAAATGCATAATGGCTCTTGTTAGCAAATGAAAATGGTAGGAAGGCATGCAACCCACTCTGTATCAATACCACACTCCAGGCCGGTGCCGCAGCTCAATAAGCTAATCCTCTGCCTGCAGCGCCGGCACCCCAGGCTCTAGTCCCGGTTGGAGTGCCGGATTCTGTCCTGGTTGCTCCTCTTCCAGTCCAGCTCTCTGCTGTGGCCCCGGAGGGCAGTGGAGGATGGCCCAGGTCCTTGGGCCCGGCACCCGCATGGCTCCTGGCTTCGGATCAGTGCAGTGCACCGGCCACAGCGCGCCAGCCGCGGCTGCCACTGGGGGGTGAAGCAACGGAGAGGGAGGACCTTTCTCTCTCTCTCTCTCACTGTCCACTCTGCCTGTCAAAAAAAAAAAAAAATACCACACTGTCGCTCCCCGTCTTCGTGGAGGAACGACACAGGACCCTGCGCTGTTCTTTTGTCTGCTCGGCCCTCCCCGGGTTTGCTGCTGGTTCTTCCCGGGTTGGCTGCTGGTCCTTCCCGGGTTGGCTACCGTCCCTTCCACCTCCGTGGAAGGGCAGTTCCCCCTGCCACATTCCCCACTTCCGCGGGGGAGCGGCACACCGCCGGCCGGCTCTCTCGGGGGCTGCACAGGTGTTCCTCAGGTGTTCCCCTTAGATGTTCCTGGTGCATGCCGTCTCTCTCCTCCTTTATAGTCCTCCTCCTCCAATCCCAACTCGGCTGCCCACACGCCGAGTACGCTGCTCTCCTGCAATCAGGAGCAGGTCCTACAGTTTATTGGTTGAACTGGAGGCAGCTGTGTAGAAGCTGCTTCCCTTCTCAGCGCCATATTGTGGGAGAGCAGATGCACAGAATAAGTCTTAATTCCAGTAACTTAGTCTAGTCCGGGTTGCTCCCCACACCACACTCCAACCAAGCACGACCCCCAACACTCAGATGTTTACTATCTGATCTGGTGCCCTCACAAACAAGCCTATTATGTCCAAACTGTATATTGGTCATAGGTGGGATTTCTTTATTTCCTCTGGCTCTCCTAGGTGATCAGGAACACTTTTTCCTCCATCTTCAACATCCAGCTTACTTCAGAGTTTTCTGGAAATCAGTTGAATAATGCACATCTGTCCTTATTTTCTACATCAGTCAATTAACTGCATTAATCCTCAAAGACCTCTGGGGCAGAAAGACTTGTTCAGTTTGTTTTGGAGTGTATTTTACTGTTCATTAAAAAGGACATTAAAATTTAGTAGTCTCATTACCAAGATATAATTGGATTTATTCAAATTAAATTCTGCAGAATGTAACACTAATGGACCCTTCTTGTCATTGAAATTCTTATATTCAGGGTTATTCTGTCACAAAGGGAGTAGCATATCCTAGTATTAGATATATACAGGACAGTGCTGGAGGAGGCACAGGTTTGTTGCTATAAATGGATGCAAACTGACAATTGTTGAAAATTCGTTTACCCTTGATAAGCACTAAAGTGCCCACTTCTCTGATAGTAGACTGAGCATGAGATTGTCCTGCTTCCTGTGCTGGGGAGCTGATAATGCCCTATTAGTTAGTACTTAGATCCCTGAAGCACATCTTAGGATGGAGTTGGAATAAAATAAGATCACTTTAAGACCCATTTTAGATAGCTGATCATGCTCTGATATACATGCTAAAACAGAATTAGAATTAGAGTAGTAGAGCATGCAAAATTCTGGAGCATCAAAATAATTACCCAAGTAATTACAATGTTTAATCATTCAGATTAAATCTTCTCGTGTCTGAGAAGAATGTTGGAAATGTTTAAAAAGAAGAAGGAAATAAAAATCTTCACTGGGGTTCTTCATTAACTGGTATAGAAAGATGAAAAATGTTTTGGGAGGAACAATTTGTCATGAGAGAGAGTTCAAGGCAGATTATGAGTGACATATAACAGGAAGAAATAAAGGGGACATTACAGCAACCCAAATATGAGTTTATAAAGGTCTGGTATATGATGGATAATAGAAAAATGGAGAGGGAAGAAGATCTGAGACATATTTAAATGAAAAAAAGATTTAAAGATGAAGAACTCAATGAGATATTAGACATAAATGAATAGGAGATGAATGAATAAAATAGTTTCAAATATTTCACCTGTGAATTTGAAAGAGTGACACAAATAATCCTAATAGAAAGAGGAACCCCTTTCCAGGGAAGTTGATTTCACTCTCAGACATTTTCACTCTGAGAATTCAGGGTGATACTCAGTTGGATATTTCCAGTGAGGTAATGCAATTACTGTGAAGAGTTCATAGATACGTTGATTTGCAAATCATTGCATGGAGCAGTAGTTAAAAAACAAGAAGGTATAAGCAGTAATGCTCGAGGTAGGACATGTATGGTATACACATGATTCTGTAGTAGAATGAGAAGATGTAAGTAAAAGACATAGGAATGGAGTGGCAAAAGAGATAAGAATATCAGGAACGCCAAATGCCATTAAAATCAAGAGGGCAGATGTTGTGGCACAGTGGCTTAAGTTAACCTTTGGGATTCCTGCATCCCATATCAGAGTGCCAGTTCAAGTTCATCTGCTTCTGATCCAGCTTCCTGCTAATGTGCCTGGGAAGGCAGAATATGATGGCTCAAGTAGTTAGGTTTCTACCACCCATGTGGGTGACCAGGATGGAATTTCTGTCTCTTGGCTTGGGCCTGGCCCAATGCCAGCTGCTGTGGGCATTTTGGACTTGAATCAGTGAATGGAAATCTCTCTCTCTCTATCTCCCTTCCTCCCTCATTCTTCCCTTTAATTAACTAAAAAAATAAATCTTTAGGGGCCAGCAGCACTGTGGCATATCGGGTTAAGCCACCGCCTGCAGTGCTGGCATCCCAGATGGGTGCTGGATCAAGACATGGCTGCTCCACTTCCAATCCAGCCCTCTTCTATGGCCTGGGAAAGCAGTGGAAGATGGCCCAAGTGCTTGGGCCCCTGTGCCTGTGTGGGAGACCCAAAGGATGCTCCTGGCTCCTGGCTTCAGATCAGTGCAGCTCTGGCCATTGTGGCCAATTGGGGAGTGAAGCAGAGGATGGAAGACCTCTCTCTCTCTCTCTCTCTCTCTATATATATATATATATATATCTGCCTCTCCATCTCTCTCGGTGTAACTCTGACTTTCAAATAAATCTTTAAAAAAATCTTTAAAAATGTATTGTTAGTAAATGAGGGAGTGGTTAAATCATTGAGAAATATACAAATATTCACTAGACTAAGAAAAGTCACTTTTTTAAAATTAATTGAGGCTAAACATCAGACAGCTGGAACTTTCTTTAACCTTCTTTAGGAGAAGTTAAAAATTGTTATCTTAAGTGCACTGCTATATAATAAGTAAAACCAAATCTAAAAAACTAAAGCTATTTTCTTTGAGCTAATATCTCTAAGGAAGATGGTATTATACATTAAGGGGATAAGGTAAAAAGAATCGAATGGATGAGCTAAGGGGAAAACTGTGCACTGAATAAAAGAGGTACATAAAAAGTTTGAAAAGCTCTGTTAACACACATACACAAGTAAGTCAAACACGGTATGTTCATTCCTCAGAGATCAGTACACTGAATATCAATCAGTACATGTTTTTTCTTTCTTTGGTCAATCTAAGTTCATATTAATAAGCAGAAACTTTTTTCTAAAAATCAATTGTATTAAAAGGTTGACACTCAATTTTAGAACTAAAGATTCTTCATTTATCATTTTGAAACAACTGAGTTTCTGGTTTCCCATTTACTCTAATTTTTAAGAAAATTAAGACATCAAAACTGCCTCTTCAGAGTGTTACAGTGACTCAGGGAGCAAATTGTGGCTCCAAGCCAAGTTATGTGCTTTAGAATGCCGTAAACTCATGTAGTCCCTTTGACAATTCTCAGTATACTCTCATTTCACTCTGACTGACTCATGGGATTAATCAGCAATCACTGTGCACAATTTGGTATCAAGAGTGCTAAATGTGGATTGTTGTTCATATTGGTATTCAGAAATGTGATTAATCTGCCTGATTTAAGATAATGTTTCCTTTAAATGAAATTAATTAAGGCAGTATAAAATAGAGGACTTCCCTCTTTTTCTATATAATATGACTTCCAACAGATGGGGAACTTAAATATAATTCATACCACCAAGGAAAAATTCCAAGATATTGTCCTAAACAGGATTTCAAAAATGCAAAAAAAAAATTAGTGTCATCACGTAACCATCATAGTTTCCCACAAAATGATATTTATTTTGCCTTTTTGCACATCTACCAGCTCCAATGGTTAATAGCCTCCTCCCTGTGTTCAGTTTAAGCAAGGAAGCCCCTCATCTGGCTTCTTATATCCTTCCTATTGCCCCAATAACACCGTCTCAATACGGCTTCCATGCCTTCGTTCTGGCCATTTGCTCATCTGGAATGTCACTGTTATTTCTCAATTACAATTTTTCTTCAGGGCTCTTGTAGAAGTCCTACCTCTCTCATGAGACATTCCAAACACTCTTGAATTCAGTGCTGTCTCTCTTCTCTAAATTTCTATTAATTCCACTCTTCATTTGACAATATTATATATTTTTAAAGATTTTATTTATTTATTTGAGAGGTAGAGTTACAGACAGTGAGAGGGAGAGACAGAGAGAAAGGTCTTCTGTCCTCTGGTTCACTCCCCAAATGGCCACAACGGCTGGAGCTGCGCCAATCCGAAGCCAGGAGCCAGGTACTTCCTTCTGGTCTCCCATGTGGGTACAGGGGCCCAAGCACTTTGGTCATCTTCTACTGCTTTCCCTGGCCACAGCAGAGAGCTGGATTGGAAGAAAAGCAGCTGGACCTAAAACCGGTGCCCATATGGGATGCCGGCACCACAGGCGGAGGACTAACCTAATGTGCCACAGAGCTGGCCCTGACAATATTATATTTTAGCAATCATAACAGACCATATTGTATCCTTTAAAACATCTCCTTTGTTAAAAGAACAATAAAATGAAGAACAAAGGATGCTGAATTATTCAAAATGACAACAGTGTTTTCATAGATGAAATATCTTGGGGCTGGCGTTATGACGTAGTGGATACAGCCATCGCCTGCAATGCCAGTATTCAATATGGGCGCCGGTTCAAGACCCAGTGGCTCCACTCCTGATCCAGTTCCCTGCTAATGTGCCTGGGAGATCAGCAGAAAATGGCCCCAGTGCTTGGGCCCCTGCCACCTAAGAGAGAGATCTGGAAGAATCTCCTGGCTCCTGGCTTCAGCCTGGCTCAGTCCCAGCCTTTGCAGCCATCTGGGGAATGAATCAGTGGAAGATCTCTCTGTCTCTTCCTCTCTCTGTATAACTGACTTTCAAATAACTAAATAAATCTTAAAAAAAAAAAAAAACTCTCCATGTTTTATCCAGAGAAAACCAGCTATTATGACTGGAAACTTCTATTATAATCTCTTGCATTATAGATAACTTTGGAAATCCAATGAAACCAACGAAAGCAAGATACTATTTGAGGATTTTTTCTGATATTTCACTGCACATAACATTTACTCTATCTCACTAGACCATTAACATGGTTATTCCAACAAGGTATTTTTCAAGGGCTTTAAAAAGTACTATGGAATTTAAGAATTCCTCTTCCAATCTAGAAGTTGTTATTGGAAAATATTTTAGTGAAATTTGTCTTTAAACAGAGTGTTAGCTTGAGAATAGTGATGCTTTACATACACTTTGCTGAAATATTTTAAGATGTGTACAACTGGGGCTGGAGCTGTGGCATAGTGGGTAAGGCCTCTGCTGCCTGCAGTGCCAGCATCCCATATGGGCACAGGTTCGAGTCCCAGTTGCTCCACTTCTGATTCAGCTCTCTGCTATGGCCTGGGAAAGCTGTAGAAGATGGCCCAAGGCCTTGGGCCCCTGCACTCATGTGGGAGACCTGGAGGAATCTCCTGGCTCTTAGCTTTGGATTGGCATAGCTCCGGCCATTGTGGCCAATTGGGGAGTGAACCAGCGGATGAAAGACTTCTCTCTCTCTCTCTCTCTCTCTCTCTCTCTCTATCTCTATCTCTATATCTATCTCTGCCTTTCAAATAAATAAATGAATCTTTAAAAAAAGTGTACAACTGCTATTGCATTTTATTTTGCCCTGACTTCCACCTACTGCAAAATTCTCTAAAATTTAAAATAACTTTTGCCTACTGATTTTACCAAAAACCATCATTAAATGAAATGAAAGAAAATGGTTTCTAACAAATTTGCATTATAGTTAATTCCAATGGTTCATTAAATGAAAATCTTCATCAAGGATGGAAAAAAAAAAAACCCTTATCTACATGGGTTAAAATATAACCCAACCCATTCACTGTTTTATGGGCTCAGAATTCTTGCAAATATTTCACAATTATAGATTTAAAAAATCCATTGATTTCAATTCCAAGTTTGATGAACCAAATCTGGCAGGTTTAGATTCACTTATATTCCCTGAAGGCCAACATTCCTTGGACTAGAGAACTCCAGCACAGCAGAAAAGCTCTATAAATTCCTGCAGCTTAGACTTAAACCTGAGAATTTTCAGTGCCTCAGAACTTTTAAAGGCTATTAAAGAGCTGAAAATAAAGGGCTACACTTGAGAAAAACAGACTTTTCACATCTTGTGATTCCCAAGGATCCCTGGGAAAACACAAACAATGAAAAAATGATGTCCCAGAATTATACATTTTTAATCATGTAGATTTTGGAAAAATCCTTATGTATGGTTTTGTCAAAGTACCCAACTGAAGGTGCAAGTCAGAACTTAGTCTGGACAGCTTCAATTCACCAAGAAATGATTAAAGTGGGGGGTACTACCTATTTCCAACACACATAAAGGTATCTTCTGGGCTATTAGCTCTCCTGGATCTCAGACATTCATGTAGACTGGCAAGTCTTCCAGAAGCTGCATTTAGAAATTTCTATGAGCTTAGCATTTCTTAGATCAATTTTAGAAAAGATACTGTCATGTGTTTTCAAATTATTATATTCCCAAAACTCTAATCTAACTAAAAAAAACCAGCAATATTTCATATGGTAGAGTTCCAGGATAACTGTAATACACATATGTGATTGGCACATAGTTTTTATCTACGAAAGGGGTAAGTCCAAAATTCTTATCCTCCAGAGAATGTGCAGGAGTGGGTAACTTAATGAGAAATATGACAATATGGTGGATAGGAAGCAGGTAACTTCATGTATGAAAACCAACAGAGAGGGAGATGAATTTTGAGTCCTTCAACAGAATTTTTCTGACTCATTTTCCCTTGTGTTGAGAGACAATTTATTATTAATATGTTCATGGTCTTGTATAATCTAGGCTTGTGCGCAGGGTCCTGCAAAGCTGATTGAGTAATAAATCTGCCTTGAAAGCAAGACGTAAGGTTATTACTCTGGAGTGATTTAGAGACTTAGCTTCCAGGACGCATGTGCTTACATACCAGGACAACACTCTGGAGAGCTTCACCTCAGCTCACTGGAGAGGATTTATTTGCATTCTAGAGTAAAGGTGAGATCTCACTTTTCTAGAGGAGAGTACAGGGAAATGTGCCAGCTGCTGAAAACAGGCTCAGAGACATAAGGCAAGAAATCATCCTGTGAGCAGACCCACTGCACAGACAGGTAGCATTCGGCTCTCCACATCCACCCCACGGAAACTGGGCTCAGAGAGTCATCACAAAGAGAACTCTCTATATATACATAGTATTGGATCTTTATATATATATATATATATATAGGCACCAGTTCGTGTCCTGGCTGCTCCACTTCCAATCCAGCCCTCTGCTAATGTGCCTGGGAAAGCAATGGAAGATGGCCCAACTATTTGGCCCCTGCACGCATGTGGGAGACCTGGATGAAGCTCCTCACTCCTGGCTTTGGCCTGGCCCAGCCCCGACAATTGCAGTCATTAGGGGAGTGAACCAGCAGATGGAAGACCTCTCTCTCTCTCTCTCTCTCAGACTCCCTCTCTCTGTAATTCTGTTTTTCAAAGAAATAAAATAAATATTTTTTTAAAAATTCCCTATCCTGTCTAGAATTAACTATAATTATTTTTAAATTGCCTTTTTGTGTTCTGTAAAGTAAGATTAGATTGTAAAAAGGCAAAGAGGGACTGGTGTAGTGGCACAGCAGGTTAGGCTGTGACTTGCAATGGTGAGATCCCAAATCAGAATGCTGATTTGAGTCTTTACTACTCTGCTTCCAATCCAGCTCCCTACTAATGCACCTGGGAAGGCAGTGGGAGGTGGTCCAAGTATTTGAGCCTCTGTCATCCACATTGGAGATCAGCAGATAGTTCCTGGATACTGGCTTTGGTCTGGCCCAGACTTGGCTTTTGCAGCCATATGGGGACTCTCTCTCTCTCTCTCTCATTTAAATAAATAAATAATATTTTTTTAAAAAGCCAACAATGAATTGTGTATTAACGAAATGGGCATAATCCAGGTTAATGTCATGAAATCAATGACTTTGATAGCAAGAAAGAAACACATAGTTGGAAACTTCTCCCACAGCCTGTGGAAGTGTTTCATATAACTACTCCCCCAAATACACAAGGCCATTAGAGAATAATCTCCTTTACTGACCTACAGATTTACTGTGTTTATTTCTGAAAACCTGAGCAGGTGCATTGATATGCTGAGATGTAACATAAGAAAGAAGGGAACTTCATATAATTCCTCAAACATAGTACTCACGTTAACCTTGCTACTTAGTTTAATTCAACTCAAAATGTCTGAATTGCATTTATTTCAAAAAAATAATTAGTATTTCACAATTTGCTGATAAGGGTATAAACTAGTACTTCATTTCTGGAAAACAACCTAGTATAATAGTTAAGAACCTTTTGAAAAAAAGTTCACCCAGTATTCTTCTTTCTAAGAATCCATTTCTAAGTGAAAAATCAGATGTGTGTACAATGATTTATGTTCCTTGCTGTTCACTCACTGCAATATTACTTTGATAGCATAAGAAAGGAAGTTTTATAAGTAGGTAAATGATCAAATAAATTAGAATACATGCATACAGTGGAAGGGTATGCAGCAATTAAAACATACTTTTTAAAAAAGGCTTTTAGAAGGAACATGCTTATTATATAAAGTTTAAGTGAAACCGTCAAGACTTGAAACTATATATACATCATGATCTCAACTTTGGAAATACATGTGCACCAAATGACTAGGAGGAAATATAGCAAAATATTTACACTGCTTATCTTTCTTTGGAGTACAATGACAGGTAACAACTTTCTTCACTTCACCTTTTACAACAAAATAAATATTTCTTTTTTCATAACCAGTTAGCAAACATTTTAAAATTCATAAAAAGTGATGGTAATGGTGACTGAGGGAGTAGGCAGGCATAAAGCAGAGAGAAGTAAGCATGCCTGTGGCTTCAAGATTAGGGTGAATGAAAAGGAGAAAGGGGCGGCACCATTAAAGTGAAATTAAATGGACTGAAACAGACTCACTTTAAGTGATAAATTACAAGTAAAGTAGCATCTCATTTCATGCATGCTAAATTTTACTCTCTTTATAGTGAGTGTTGGTAGGGATTCAATTTTCCAATTACTGTCCCAGTATTTTTTATATCGACTATCAAATTCTCTTTCATAATTTTTTTCATTTTTTCTTCCATCTAAGAGTGCCTTCTTCTACAAATGTATCATCCCCTGGTATGCAATTTTGATCCCTCAATCTGAAATCGTAGATACTTTTAATTAAGTTTCATACTATGGAGTTTTTGTAAAAGAAAATATTTCTCCCCTTTTACTTCTGATTGGATTAAATAAATTTTGGTTTTATTGAGACCCTGTAAAGTATATAGATGGATCTCATTGAAACTATAGAAATGAGTTTAAGTTCATCATATGCAAGAATTGCTCCAAACTTATAGGCATGTGGTGTTAATAAACTGTGTAGTAACCTGTTAAACACCTTGTGGATGAACAATAAAATAGCACATGAAGTGTCAGAGAACCATTTTAAAATCGAAGAAAGCAGAATGCTTTGTGATAAAACAAATGAGTATTTTTTTTGTTGTAAAGATCAAACAGTCCCTTTTTCTGCTTCAGATACTTTAATTTGACATAATAACTAGGGGATTTAAGAAATTCATAAAAAAAGAAATTAATCAACATAGTGTGTAATTTTTCTAGCAACCATCAAGATAGATTTAAAAAGAAAGAATAAATGATTTGCTGTATATGCAAATCCTTGAATCATTTCAGTACAAACTTCTAGTTATTTGGGAAAAGATGATTCAAATAAATATTTAATATCAATCTGACTTCATGAGTTTTGGAGAAACATATCAAAATATTGTTCAAGTTTTCCTCTAATTTTTCCTCTAATTTTCCAGTGTATTTGTGAATATAGGTGCTTTAAATGTGTGAGTATGTATGTGTGTGTGACTAGGACTAACCTTGTGGAAGAAATTTATTGTAATATATAACTATATTATTAAATATAGTATTTCTTATACAACTCAAGAACATTGTTGGGGCTTGCACTGTGACATAGTGGGTAAAGCCGCCGCCTGCAGTGCCAGCATCCCATATGGACACTGGTTCAAGTCCCAGCTGCTCCACTTCTGATCCAGCTCTCTGCTATGGCCTGGGAAATCAGTGGAAGATGGTCCAACTCCTTGGGTCCCTGCACCTGCATAGGAGACCAGGAAGAAGCTCCTGGCTCCTGGCTCCTGGCTTCAGATTGATGCATCTCCAGCCATTGTGGCCAATTGTGGAGTGAACCAGTGGATGGAAGACCTCTCTCTCTGACTCTCCTTCTCTCTCTGACTTTCAAATAAATAAATAAATCTTAAGAAAAAAAAAGAACATTGTTAGACCTGGGGGAAATATTTTACAATATATATTACTATGACTAAGGTTCAAAACATTAAATTCTCATATCTCTTCACAATTGAACCTCACTGAAATTGATTAAAAATTGTTAAAATAATAACCAAGTGATAGGGTATCCAGACTAAGCTTCCGAAGATTTTAAACTTGTAATAAAATGGAGGCTTATGGTTGACAATGAATTTGATCAAGGTGAAATTTGTCCAGATTTAATTTTTTTTAATTTTATTTATTTGAGAGATAGAGTGAGTTACAGATAGAGAGAGGGATAGAGAGAGATAAAGGTCTTCCATCCACGTGTTCACTCCCCAAATGGCCACAATGGTCCATCTGAAGCCAGGAGCAAGGAGCTTCTTCTGGATCTCCCATGTGAGTGCAGGGTTCCAAGCACTTGGGCCATCTTCTGCTGCTTTCTCAGGCCATAGTAGAGAGCTGGGTTAGAAGTGGAGCAGCTGGAACATGAACCGGCACCCATATGGGATGCTAGCACTGCAGGCAGTGGCTTTACCTGCCATGCCACAGCACTGGCCCCCACATATGAATTTGCAAGGAGATACAAACATATAATCTATTGCACCAAGTGATGAACATACACTGTAGTGTATAAACACAATAACATATATGCTTACAATAACAAATATCTAGTTGTATTTTTCATTTATTTATAGATCCACATATCCCACTTTTGCTCCCATAAAGCAAATATTTTTTTAAAAATTTTTATTTTCATTTTAAATCTCTTTACTTCAAATCTGTAGAACAAGTAAAATTATAACAAATATAATAATTTTTAAAACCAAGCACTTTAGATCTATCATTTTAGTAGGTTAAAACTGAAAATTAAACTTGTTTGTATCTCTTTCCAAATTCCATAAGTATATAATTTTGGCTTTATTTCTATTTAGAAGAAAGCAAGAATAGTACTACAGCAATAATGTATGGTTACATTACTTGGCAAGGTAGTTAGGTTAGGGTCCAAATCATATTGAATGTATGCTCAGCCATAATTCTAATTTGTTATACCATCTACTGAAAATGATAATTATAAAAATATAACTGTTATTATTGACTCTTTCCATTAGACACACATTTGCCATACCAATACCAATTACTTTCAGTACAGCAAGGTTAGCTTTATGATTCATACAAAATGCTTTGTCTGCTCAATGGAATGGTGAAATTAACAAAAGATGAGATTAAAAAAAGGATGACTATAGTTTGTGCCTTATATTTGATATTGGAAATGCTATGTTGTAGTGGCTGTTCTGGATTGTCTCGGAGCAGGTTAATTCTATTTTTGAAGATGAATAGTGGAATACCTGATTGTATTGGGTCAGTGTGGACTGATCTGATCTCTATTTATCAGACTTTTAGGTAGTGCTTGATGCTTACATAAACCCCAAACCATTCCGGGATTTCACAAGGAAAATTATCTACTAGCAGAGATGTTTACCTTAGGTTCAGGGCTCCACAGCTAGGTCAGGATGATTGTTGGAAGCCAAGAAGTAAAGGAATTCAGTCAAGTATCTTTTTCATTAGGCTACTCTGCATTTAGTCTTGGACTTCTTTAAAATGGTACAGCACAGAATAACACCAATAAGATATATGTGAACACATCGTAATTAATAGGTGTTCCAACTGTCATTTATGTCTGTGAGCAATTTCATGTTCTCCAAAAGACAAATAAAAAAGAAATGCTTTAGAATTTAATGACAAAGGGTGACTCAAGAATACCGAAGCATCATATATCTAGGTATTATGTTTTGTTCCAATTGTGTTGGTAGAGATTATGGTAAAGATATTTTTCTAACATTATGAAATGAAGTCAATTTCAGATTATAAAGAATGGAATCAAATTTTCATTAGCACAATAAATGCTATTTGATAATAGCTAATGCCAAAATGCCTCACCATTCCTTTTTCCTTGATGAACATGCTGATCTTGCATTTTAAAGAGATTTAGACTAAGCATATACATTCATTTCAACATCACTTTCAACATCATGTAATCAGAACTTACAAGGTGAGATGTCATTTCCAAACTATACTATATGAAAGGATTATATGAACACTCACGATTACATGGATAATCTGTAATCAAGAGTCTAGTGCTATTTAAGAAAAAATAATAAAACAGAGCAGAAGCTTATCTTACTGATACACTAGACACCACTTTCATTTTCTTAGACTTTACATCTCTTTTCCTGTACAGGAAAGAATTCACAAATGAACAATTAGCATTCCCACCCTTACAAAGGAAGTTTTATAGCTTTTTATGCCTAGGCTTCTGAAGTTTCTCAAGGTAATATTGCAGTTTAACTCTTTGAAAAGTACGCAAAATGCTTTGCACCTTAACAAGTATGTTTTCATATAGGCAGCTTCTTCAATGGTAACAGTATGTTTTCCATCCAATTTCATCCCATTGGTTCCACTTTCTTCAGAGCCATGATGAGTGCTTCTTCCCCAAAATGAACATTTTACCCAGTGATATTGCCATAAGCATTGCCAAAATGGGAAGAATAGTAAGGTAAATGGAAATAAGAAGTAAAAAGATTTGAAAGACAGGCATGCAGGCATAAATCGCATTTGCATTTTGAGATGGTTTAGATTAACACATACTGGTTTGGTGCGCATAGGAGTCAGTTAGAAATGTTGTTAAAATGCAGATGGTGATTCAGAAGTTCTAACATGGGCGACAGAAACTGCATTTCTAACGAGTTCCCATGTGAGTGTTGCTGGTCTGTGGGTCATATTGCATAGCAAAGGTTTCTGCAGGATTAGACTGACAAAGAAATCATCTGATGAATTATAATAAAAGTAATTGTCAATATGCAAGTACTTTATTAGGGATTTTTATGCATTATCAAAAATTAACTCCTCAAAAATCTTTATTAATTATTATTATCCTCGTTTTAAAGATGAAAGAACTAAGGCTAAGAGGAGAAGCAATTGCCCAAGCTCCTAAAATATTAATTGGTAGAAATGAGAAGATTTGTGTCACCTCAAAGAGCAAATTTCTCTTTAGAATAACATCTTCAACTTCCTCCAGAAAGTTTCTCTTTAAAAGTAAGAACAAAGGCACAATTAGATTCCAATCCTTGTCACAGAGATTATTAGTAGCTATTTATACTTGGTCTTAAGAAGCTTCCTATGGCAGAATTCCAGTCTTAACTGATATGATAATATTTGGGGGAATATCTAAGACTACACTGCAAAATAAGGTCAAGTTGACATTTGAAAGGAAGAAAATAGAAAATAAAAAAATCATAAGAGGAGAGCATAGTTCACCACAGTGCCTGACATATAGTAAGGGTTTACTGGTAAATGAAATAAAGACAACAGAATACACTCATTCTCCATATGTCTTTCTCATTATACATATAAATGCATATACAAATGCATTGATTCATTACTTTATTGAGACAGAGAGAAATAGATGAGTATTTATATAAGCATCTATATATGAATATTACATATGCATATGTGTGTATAAAGGATAAATGCATTTTTAATCAGATTTGTTATTCAGTAACACATAGTGAAGAGAAGAATATATTTGTTAAGATGATATTAACTACAGCATGGTGGTTTGAGGAAGGAAAAGATTCAATTAAAGAAAATAATCAAGAGAAGAGAGACCAGGATTATGATACAGCAGATTAAATTGCTGCTTGCAATGCTGGCATACCATATCAGTGCTGGTTCCTGTCCCAGTCACTCTGCTTCTCAGCGAGCTCCCTGCTAAAGCTCCTGGGAAAGCAGTAGAAGGTGATGGAAGTGTTTGATTCCCTGTGAATCTCATGGGAGACCCAGATGGAGTTCTTGGATACTGGCTTTGTCCTGGCCCAGTCCTGGCTGTTGTGACCATTTGGTGAGTTGAAGATCGATGGAAAATATTTCTCTCTTTCTCTTTCTCTCTCTCTCTCTCTCTCTCTCTCTCTCTCTGCCATTCTGCATTTCAAATCAATAAATATTTATAAATAAAAGATGTGTAGTATAAAGAGAGGATTTCAGGAGTGAAGTCCTTGAAATAATGAGGAGGAGCACTAGCCAGATCACAAATATAGAAGTGGGAGCAATAAAGCCATTTCTGTTACACAACAGAAGGCAGAGAATAAGGCTATATATGGTGGATTTTACTATTTGAGAGATGGGAAGTTAGGGAGCTTCTGTCATAATTTTTGAATTTTCTCAGCAAAATATGTTGCAACATCATCTACTTTTTAATAATACATGAAGAGTCTGCTATTTGCAATATTTTTCAATTTATATCCTGCCAACTTTCAATTTTTTTCTTGTCTTTATAAATATTGGTAAGTATTTACTGAATATTATCTGTAATAAAAATTGTGAGCTCTTGAAACTAGCTAGGGACTATATTGGTTTTTGAATATCCCACTGTGCCTAGGATAATTCTTACCAACAAACAGTAGTTGATAGCTTGTAGAACAAAGAGGTAAGCTGTGAAATCAGACATATTTGGGATCTTATCACCAGCTCTGTCACTTTCTAGGTATGGGTAACCATGGATAATTGACTTGACACCCCTGAGCTTTAGTTTCTACATTTTAATTATTTTTCAAAGCATAATTTCCACTTTATTTTTCCAGAGGATATTTTTCCTTCAGTCTTTAAGGAATAAACTCCTTGCATGGATTTTGAAAGAGATCATGGGACAGTACTGACAGGTATAAATTGTAGTGACTGCACTCAGATCTTCCAGGCTTCAGGATATTGATTTCTCACTACCCTGTTGTGAATGGTACAACTCATACAATACTGTAGTTTCTCATACAGCTTGGGAAGCAAGTAGCTGTAGAAGACACTCACTTAGGAACTGTCCCTCATGGCTATGGCCTCCATTGTGCTTTGAAGATGAACTTCTTAATGACCTTATCCTTGGGCATGCATGGAGCACAGTTCCCAGGGCAAGTAGGTTGCACTTGGCTGTGGTCCTTTTTGATATGGGGGTTGCTCTTTCTCTTCTTTGTCATCTTGGAAATGAACATCCAAAAGAACTAGTTTCTACATTTTAATGGAAATAATAGCTTCTTAGAATTAGTGTGAAGGTAAGGAAACATAATCAATTTAAGTAAATGTTTTCATGTAGTGTCTGATAGATAGGAAAGGTCCAATGGTATACTGGTTGATGGTAACAAATAGCTTACCCAGATAAAGCAAGGCCCCTGATTTATAGTTTGTCAATTTCCTTGTAAATATTTCCATAATGTACTATTCCCAACATGGTCAATTTCAAGTCAGCAATGTGATGAATCTAAACACAATAGGAAAGGAATGACTACAATGAACTCTCAGAAGCTAGTCCCAGTTGCCTTCAGCACACCACTGGAGGGAAATAAAATATCGCATCTAGCATTATAATTATTAAGGATGTACAGTCACTATTGAAGATGTGACCGAGAACAACACATTGTTTCACAACAAAATGGATGCAACTAGAGACCATTATACTTAGTGAAATAAACCAGTCCCAAAAAGACAAGTGCCATATTTTTCCCTGATTTGTGGTAACTAATATACAGAGTACAAAAAATGTATATAAGGAAAATCGACATTTTGAGATTTGATTATTGTTTATAGCCCTTATCTATACTCTTGAGAAACAATGCTTTGTTTTGTTTTGTTTTTTTACTTTCTATTTGTTGAATTCTTCATTTAGTGGAAGGTTAAGCTTATGATTATAAAGTAAACTGAAAGTGTATCATTGTAAAAAATTAAAAAAAAAACAAGAAAGGAAGAAATAGGGAGGGTGGAGGTGAAGGAAGGAGGGGGTGTGAGTGGGAAGTATCATTCTCTTAAATCTATATACATGAAATACATGAAATTTGTTTCCTTTATATAAATAAAAAGGGACAATACAAAAAACACATTGTCTTGTCTGTATTCAGCACTATGTATGCACTTTATTAGAAGCTGTACAATAGCTATGGCAATTGTGCAATCTGGAATTTGAAAGGAGATATGTATATCTAATTCATGTTTCCTTGATAAAGCAAGGATTTGTTAAAGCAACAAATTAGAACCTATTGTAAAATATAGTCACATATAGGCAATTTGGAAATTATAGGATATATGTATTTGATACATATTTGAAGAGGTCTTTATTTGAAACTGAGCAACAGAAACACGTTTGCTTTGACTTGTGAAAGATGTAACAGATAGGACCATAGAAGGAATGAGAGGCAAATTGTTGAGAAAAATGTGAAAATCAATGTTAGCTTTACTATCTTTACCACATAATTTATTATGTCAATCGTAGAATTATAAAAAATATATATGAGAACTTTCAGAATCTTCCTCAAAATGTCAACTGTTAATCTCTGATTTATATATCATCATCATTGAATTAACATTTAAGTGACATTTCCTTTTCTTCTTCGCATGGCATCAGTAATCCCTTTCCCCAATTCCATAAACTTTACTAGTGGATGGAAGAAAAGAAGTGGTCTTTCATACACAGAATTGCCATGACTTTCTGCAGAAGCTATGTGCTACCATGACCACAGTCATCAATTGCACTTATGGGAGGGCTCATTATTTGTTATCAGAATATTTCTCTTGCTGTCTCCAGCCTCTTCAAGTAAAATATTTCCAGAAATAGTAATATGACCTTTCCTTTATCTCAAACCTTTCATCACTGGATTTCAAATGTTTCAAGTATTTTCCTGATGCTTAGAGATGTGTTTCTGACTGACAAAATAGTCTTTCAACTCAAAACCTTGATGGACTTTAAAATACCAAGTCTGCAGATAAAAGGGATGCTTCCTTTATTGCTAGAATTGCTCTAACATGTTTTTCAGAGTATGTTGTCTTACAGAGGATTTTCAGTTATTTATCCTGGAATAGAAGTATTAGGTTGACACTCAAAGCAGAATTGAGAAATCTGTTTGCAAGAGAATCTAATTATTTCTCAAAGCTGTAGACAAGGAATATGAGACTGCATACGGGCACTACTTTCATTGCACTATGCTTCATCATTCTGCAAAAGTGCAGAAATTATTAGCAAATTGACCTCGGATATACATTATGGGTTTGGTTATTATGTTAAGATTCTGTTATTCTTGTTTTTGTCATTTGCCAGTCATACATGTTCAGCTGTGCTGCATCAAAATATATATGCATGTTATTAGCACACTCTCCTAACATTACCTTGTAGTTATATGTCATGCAACTTCTGTCTCACATATAGAAGTCAAAAAGTAAGTTGTTTACTTCTGGTCGTGACTTGATACGTTTAAGTGATTCTTTATATAAACAAAACATCTTAGGAATTAGAACAACAGATGTGGAAATTCAAATTCAGAAGGTCTGAATTGAAGCCTGAGCACCTGTATGTATGAGAAAGCTCCACAATCAATTCCAGTGTATAACTGGCACTGTGAATCACTGTCTTGAGCAGTAATTCATACCCATAAGGCAGAAAATATAATGTGTATTTTCTAGAGCCTTGCTACCCTAAGTGGGGTCATCAAACCAGCATCATCAACACATTAAAATTTGAGAAGCACTATTTAGGTGAATGAATTTTGCTATTTAAGATTGTAAAACCAGGGCTGGCACTGTGGTGTAGAAGGTTAAGTCTCCTCCCGCAGTGCCAGCATCCCATATGGGTGCCAGTTCAAGTCCTGGTTGCTCTACTTCTGATCCAGCTCCCTGCTAATATGCCTGGGAAAGCAGTAGAAGATGGCCCAAGTGCCTGGGCCCCTGCATGCACATGGGAGACTTTGAAGAAGCTTCTGGCTCCTAGCTTCGGCCTGGCCCAGAGGCCATTTTGATATCAGAGAATGACCCCCTAAAATATGTAAGAAAATGTGGCCCCTAATCCCCAGAAATCCCATCTGGGGTGCCACATATGCTACCGGAATTTGGGGTGCCATATGATATCACCATATGATTACTAATAAATCTCCAATATTAATAAGCCCGAGAGGGTTCTTGCCTAATATTTAGAGAAGAATTCTAAATACTGGTGTAAATAAACCAGGCAGCATGGTACATTTTAGGCTTTTCTTTAGTGTGAAAGGTGCATAGGAGAGTGAGAGCTTTATTAAGAGAGAGGGGTAAATCTGGGTTCATACCTAGCACCAGGAACCAGCCACGTGGAGGAGCATCTAGGCCAGGAAGCCTAGGGCTGGTGACCTGAAGGCCACACACCCTGGAGGCGCAGGGCTACCGCAAGCCCCCTCCTGGCAAGAGACCAGGGAAAAGAGAAGGGCAGACGCACCCTGTGTCCCAGGCTTTTAACCCACTTCCAAAAGGGAGTGGTTAATTAACCTGATTGGCTGGTGGGCACCCAGGTGTGGCCAGGTAGGGGGGATGAGGTCACACAAGGGCGTGGCGAAGGTGAAGCAGGCAGGCATACAGACATACCACCTACAATTGGTTTTGCTCCAGTTTTGCCTTTGCTAATTAGCAACTTATATGTTTCAGAACTCGACTTCTGGGAGTAACTGACTATGCAGGGGTCACAGACGTTGGCAATGAGACTGCCCCAGCTCACAAAGCAAATTTGTGAGATAGGATAGGCAGAGACCTCCAGACCCTGGATAGGCAGGGCCTGCACTACACCCCTCATAAGCAGGAAGCAGTTACAGAAGAGATGATTCCACACCCATCAAATCCCTTTAGGATTAAGGGGATCTTAAGGATTCTGAGGGGGGAATGAAGTAGGCAGGCATACAGGTTAAAATCAATTAGGTTTGTGAGCTGGAAGGCCATGCCCCCGTGTGACCTCACACCCTACCTGATACCTTCGCCACGCCCCTGTGTGACCTCATCCCCCTACCTGGCCACACCTGGGTGCCCACCAGCCAATCAGGTTAATTAACCACTCCCCTTTGGAAAGTGGGTTAAAAGCCTGGGACAGCCCTTTTCTTCCTTGGCCTCTTGCCAGGAGGGAGCTTGATGTAACCCTGTGCCCACAGGGCGCGTGGCCTTCCATCCACCTGCCCTAGGCTTCTTGGCCTAGATGCTCCTCCACGTGGCTGGTTCCTGGTGCTAGGTATGAACCCAGATTTATCTCTCTTAAATAAAGCTCTCACTCTCCTATGCATCTTTCGCACTAAATAAAAGCTTAGACTGTACCATGCTGCCCCGTTTATCTGTGCTGGTATTTAGAATTCTTCTCTAAATATTAGGCAAGAACCCTCTCGGGCTTATTAATATTGGGGATTTATTAGTAATCATATGGTGATATCATATGGCACCCAAAATTCCGGTAGCACATGTGGCACCCCAGATGGCGCTTCTGGGGAACTTTTCGGGGCCACATTTTAGTATAAATTTTAGGGGGTCATCTCCAATATCAAAGGTATCAGGTAGGGCATGAGGTCACAAAGGGGCATGGTGAAGGCGTGGTCTCCCAGCTCAAAACTTAATCAATTTTAGCTGTATGCCTGCCTACTTCAATTTGGGCTTCAGCCTGGCCCAGCAGCCATTTGGAGAGTGAGCCAGCAAATGGAAGATCTCTCTCTCTCTTTCTTCTTCTCACTCTATCTTTGCCTTTTTTTTTTTTTTTTTTTTTTTTGACAGGCAGAGTTAGTGAGAAAGACAGAGAGAAAGGTTCACTGGTGAGCAAACAGAAGTGGATTCAAGCTTTATGTTTTTGAAGTTAACACAGAAAGGATTCTCAATCTTCTAATGTCCCTAGGGCATTGTCAATGAGCTTTGGAGAACTGATGACAAATTAGGCTAGTCTACCTTTTCCAGATGACAAGATATTGCGAGGAGTCAAACAGGTAAATAGAATGGCCAAGAAGAAAGGTGAAATCTCTTTGAGGTGGTGCAAAATGTTAGTTTCTCCCTGAAAGTTATCTTTAGAAAGATCAAGTTGCCAAATCCCACTGCGTGTTTCTCCCCAAAAGCTTCCTTTAGCAAGACAAAAGTGCCCATCCCCCCCCCCCCTTTCTGGGTTTCTAGTTTTATCATTAGAATAGGAAGAAGATACCTGTCCCATTCTTATAATGGTTCTTTTGCTTTATCCTGAGCAAGCTAGACAGGGCAAACAAGATAACAAATCCTGCCTTTTGATGGGTTTGGTTTCTGCCTTCTAACTGATTACTAGCTGCTGTTTCTGTTTTTTTTTTTTTTTTTTTTTTTTCCCAAAAGTGTGCTTAAAAGACCCAGACCCTCACAGTTCTGGGGGGTCTGCCTCTCCTGGAGCTTCCTCCCAGCCCTGCCCCATGGCTGTGGCAGGAAGTTTCTGACGCAGATAAAACTTGATTTTTCTCTCTGCCTTGTCCACTTGGAAATTTTTCTTTCACCTGAGATAAAGGACTGAGGCTGTCTTTCTCCACGCCTTTTCACCAGTAACAATGTGACAAATCTCTACACCCTTTGCTACAATTTCCTCTGTTTGCATAACACTCAAGTCGTTCAAGTCATTCTGTTACGGGAGAAGAAAAGGGTCCTTGTCTTCCCACAAGAAAGAATTCAGATGTGAGACAGAGTAGTGGAAAGCAACATAGCAAGGTTTATTAGGGTAGGGACATCTGTAAGAACGGATGGGCACCTCTCCAGACAGGACCTGAGAGAGAGTGCTCAGTCGCTCAGACTGGGGGAGAGCGAGGTTAACATGGTTGAGTGGAGAGAATATACATGGGCAGGCCAGGTGGGCGGCTCAGCAGAGAGGCACAGGGCTGAGCCCGAAGTCCGGTTGAAGCCAGGGTTTTTAAGAGGATGGGTCTTGTCTTCCCACCTCTTCTTCTTCTCCTCCTGGAACAAAGGACTTTTTGGATGTAAATACGAAAAATTCCTTTCTGAATTTTCCCCTTGAAGTTATCTGACAGGGGGAAGCCTGGCTGGCACCACCCCACCTTAGAGGAAGGATGGCTATCCGGTAGAAGGGGCAGGGCATTTGAAGTGCAGATACTGGGCTGCACCTGGAAGGTTATCAGGATGACTTTGAGATGTGGATGCTGGACCTAGATGTCAACTCCTTAGGGCTTTGTCACAAACACGTAAGCTCATTTCTGACTTCCTACCTAACAATTCTATCCGCAAAATTATATATATTGAAAATGAAGGAATTAGTCTGATATTTCCAAGATCATAAATGCTCTGTTCATGTTAAAGAGATTTGCTGACAGTAAAAAGTGGGGAAAGTCAGGGAGATAGATTAAGTTCATGAGCTGGAGGTCACACCTACCCCACCCCCAAGTAATCCTATCATGAATCAGATGACCCCTCCCCAAGATGCACCTCCCCTTACCTGGGACCTGGGGACAGTACTAAGCAGCCATTCCCCTTGTCAAAACTAAGAAGTCTGGAGAAGGGGAGGGGGCTCTCTCTTTTTCTTTCTTCACCTCGTGGACCCAGGAGGAGCAGAGCAGGGTATGAAATTTCCCTTTTACCTTTCCTGGCCACTCTCTCTAAATGATGCCCTCATGTGCCTGTGTATTCTGCTCACTTTCTAAATAAACCTTACCATGCTGCATGCCGTGTTGGGCCTGTGCTTAGAATTGTCTAAGTAAAAGGCAAGAGCCTGAGATATTAATTTTGGCCCAGCCTAGCCCACAGCAGTATCAAATAGCATTCCTTTTAGTGTAGGCTTCTTGGATTTTGTCTCATTGCATCTATTTCAGGAGACTGGCTTTACATGTGCTTTCATCTCCTTTCTTGTAGGGTCATCTATTAAAATGTGTGATTATGTGTAAAACAAAGAAGGGTGATAGATTCATCAAATAAGCTATTAGGATTGTTTTTCTTTTTTTCTGATCTATTATACAAATATAACTGCATCCTTAAAGAGTTTTGTATGAAGGAAGATGTGAATTTTTTAAGTTGTATTGACAGGATGTAAAAAGAATAAAAAACATTTAAGTTTGAAGAGTGTAAGCAAATAAAAATGTAATTCACACCTAAAGAAGAGATATGCTACTCACAGGAAACTGAAAAGCGCTAATTTGCATTTTAGTAATCAGTAATGGGGGTTATGAGGTGTCGATTATGTTCCACATATGACCTTTTGCAGTTTCTAGGTAATGTACCTCAATTAATTGTCTGTGGTGTCATAAAGAACCCTTTTCACTGCAGCATGACTATGAAAGCAGTAAAATTCTTTCCGTACAGCTAAGTATGAAATGCACAACTGACCTCAGCACTTAGCAGTAGCTCACTGTATCCATGCAGATTTTCTGCTGGCATCAATTACAAGGCAGTCAAAAATCTGAATAGATCAACTGATGCTTTCCTAAAAGATGTGCTGAGTATGGTTAAGTCACAGAAATCGCCATGCTTTTAAATTCATATTTCATTATCAAGTCTAAATATATATTGAAAATCAATTAAGAAGTACAATCCTATCATAATAAGCCAAACTGGAAGGTACTGTTGATGAAACAATTTCAGCTCTTACATAAAGCTTTTCTGCTTCTCTCTTATGCATACCACAAAGCATAAGGAAAATCTAGGAATTATTTATTCATCATTTATTTATTGACTATCTCTTTGTAAATCAATGAGTGTGTATTTGCAGATAATAGTGAATGTGAAGTAGTTCTTGTTCTCAAGGAGTTTACATGACCAAAGAAGTAATTTTAAATTACTATAGGAATCTAAGTATCTGCCTTCCATAAATAATTATTTCTGAAAGCAAACAAATTAAGGATGGGGTATAGGCTTATATACGCATTGGTCCTGGGGGATGGGATGGAGTGGTGGGAAGATAGAATATCATAAGATTTACTTCTTGAGAGCCAGGAACCATAATACAGAACACAAAAGCACTAAAGTCCTTGGGGAGCCTGACCTGTCATGCCTTGCTTCAGGAACTCAACTGGATTCCAAACTGAAATACATTAACACTGTTTCTGTGGCAACAATTCACACAATCCTATCTTCCATCTATCATTCATTTTATTTAGAGTTATATACAAGGTTTTATCAAAAGACTTCTGACAAAGAACAAAACTTGATTTCCATTCTTTGGGATTCATGCAATACAATTGAACCCAAATGTCTGATTGGACTTATTCGTTGTGCTTAAACTTAGATATTACCTACTATATAACCCTGAAATAAGTGATCTCCTGATTATCACAGCCTCTGTGCTTAAAGATCATTCTTTTCAACATGTCCATAATTCAGGATTTTATTTTGATATTCCCAAAAAATATATTTGCATGTGTGCATGTGCACACTCACATATAATGAAAAAGTTTTCATTTAATTTACATTCAAACATTTGTATTTAAGATTACCTTGTGGGACCCGCGCTGTGGCATAATAGGTTAAGCCTCTGCCTGCAGCACCATCATTCCATATTGACACCTGTTCAAGTCCTGGCAGCTCCACTTCTGATCCAGCTCCCTGCTATGGCCTAGAAAAGCAGTAAAAGATGGCCCAAGTTCTTGGGCCCCTGTGCCCATATGGGAGACCTGGAAGAAGCTCCTGGCTCCTGGCTTCCAATAGGCCCAGCTCCAACTGTTACTGGCATTTGGGGAGTGAACCAGAGGATGGAAGATCTCTGTATCTCTCTTCCCTCTCTCTGCAAATCTGA
Organism: Oryctolagus cuniculus; assembly: GCF_964237555.1. NCBI lineage: Eukaryota > Metazoa > Chordata > Mammalia > Lagomorpha > Leporidae > Oryctolagus > Oryctolagus cuniculus. Next base: position 63,373,481 of record NC_091453.1, read on the forward strand.
CTCTCAAATAAATAAATCTTTTTTAAAAAATTACCTCACAAAAGCTTTTGCTTATTGAGTATCTTCCCCACCATTTTATTCTAAAATGCTGAAAACATAATTAAGTAAATAATACCAGAGATAGCCACTAGTATTTATTTATTTATGATATTTTTATCTACATATGTATATTATGGTAACTATATATGTGAGACTACTTAAATTCATGGAAAATAGAATTAAAACATAGGTTACATTGAGGAGGACATTTTGATGCAATGGTTAAGCTACCTCTTATGACTTCCATATCCCATATGAGAATGCCAGTTCAAGTCCTGACTACTCTGCTTTTGATCCAGCTTCCTGCTAATGTATCCTGGATGGCAGCACATAATGGCTCAAATGCTCGGAACTTTGCCACCCAAGTGGGAGACTAGAATGGAGTTCTAGGCTCCTGACTTTAGCCTGGCTCAAGCCTGACCATTGTGGGTATTTGGGGATTGAACAAGTGGATGGCAGACTGACCTTTCTCTCTCTCTCTCTCTCTCTCTCTCTCTCTCAGTCACTCTTTCAAGTTTAAAAAAAATACATTTACTTCAGTACAAGAAAACAGCCTTTAAATTCATGCATGCTTTTTCATATTTTTCAAAAAAGTTTTGTTTATTGGAAAGGCAGAGTTACAAAGACAGAGGAAGAGATAGAGAGAGGCAGAGATCTTTCATCTGATAGTTCATTCTCCAAATGGTAATAATGGCCAGGGCTGGTCCAGGCCAAAGCCAGGATCCAGGAGCTCGATCTAAGTCTTCCATATGGATGGTGTAAGAAAATGGGTACAAACCAAAGAGAAGATAGGATACGAACTCACAGCCAAAACGAATTTATTTGCAGAGGTGGCCAACTGCCAGCATGCTCACAGACCAAACACGTGGCAGAGGGCAGAGTTATCAGTGGGCTGGGACTTACATATCTTAAGGTGGGCTAAGGGCCCGGAGGTGGGGTGGAGGTGATAGACAGAGGTGAGTTTCTCCATACAGGTTTTTAGATTTCTTTTTTTTTTTAATTTTTTGACAGGCAGAGTTAGACAGTGAGATAGAGAGACAAAGAGAGAGTTATAGACAGTGAGAGAGAGACAGAGAGAAAGGTCTTCCTTCCGTTGGTTCACTCCCCTAATGGCTGCCATGGCCGGCGCTGCGCCGATCCGAAGCCAGGAGCTAGGTGCTTCCTCCCGGTTTCCCATGCGGGTGGAGGGACCCAAGCACTTGGACCATCCTCCACTGCCCTCCAGGGCCACAGCAGAGAGCTGGACTGGAAGAGGAGCAAACGGGACTAGAACCCTGGGTGCCAGCGCCGCAGGCGGAGGATTAGCCAAGTGAACCACAGCACTGGCCAGGTTTTTAGATTTCATGGGGTAGGGGTGGGGGTGGGGGTGTGATTTCAAACTTGGAAAAGAATGCAGGGGATGGGGTGGGGAACAATATAGGGTGTAAGACAGAACTGGTCTCTTGAAAGGATGCAGGGGTAATGGGTAAATTCCGATTTTATCTACTTTCCAGCAAAGAGCTAGAATGGCTGAGGCTTATGTCCTTGTTCCATCAGGTGGCAGGGGTCCAGGCATTTGGGCCATCTTCCAATACTTTCCGAGGTGCATTGGCAGGGAGCTGGATCAGAAGTGGAGCAGCCAGGACTCAAACTGGGGCTCCCATGGGATGCTTATATCACACAACACCAGACCCTGTAGTTTTTCATAATACACACTTTCCATTAATTTTTGTGATCCTTTTTATGGCTTTAGATCCTGATTTTTGTGTCTCACCTTGCATTCTCAAAGTCAATTTAAATTAAAATTTACTGAGCTTTCTCAGGACCATATACTAAAATTCAATGTCACTATCTAAACTACTATGAGACTTAAAATGTGCCCTAAAATACAATCCTAAATAAATTATTAATTTTAAATCAGAATTATCAGGTACATTATGTAAGCAAATAACACACTTATTCATTCTTATCCACAAGCCTATGAACAACCATAAGGAAATTTTTGAGATTCTCCACACAAATTTTGAAACTAACGAATGCAAATAAGGAGCCAGCACTGTGGCATAGCAGGTAAAGCCATTGCCTGTAGTGCTGGCATCCCATATTGATGCCGATTCCAGACCTGGCTGCTCCACTTCTGATCCAGCTCCCTGCTATGGCCTGGGAAAGCAGTAGAAGATGGCCCAAGTGCTTGGGTCCTCGTGCCCATGTGGAGAACCTGGAAGAACCTCCTGATTCCTAGCTTTGAATCAGCCCAGCTCTGGCTGTTGCAGTCATTTGGGGAGTGAGCCGGCGATGGAAGATCTCTCTCTCTCTCTCTCTCTCTCTCTCCCTGCCTCTGCCTCTCTGTAACTCTTGTCTTTCAAATAAACAAATAAATCTTCCAAAAAATAAGAATGGAAATACAGTTTGGGGCCTTGTATTGGCTCATCAAAAATTACCTGAATTAGGGCAGGCATTGTTGCATAGCAGGGAAAGCCTCTGCCTAAAACACCTGCATCTAATAGGAGCACTGGTTCGAGTTCTGGCGGCTCCGCTTCCAGTGTCGCTCCCTGCTAAAGGCATGGGAAGAGTAGTAGAAGGTAGTCCAAATGCTTGGGCCCCGGCCACTCATGTGGGAGACCCAGATAAAAGCCCCTGCCTGTTGGCTTTGGTCTGGCTCAGCCTTGGCTATTTTGGCCACATAAGGAGTGGACCAGTGGATGGCAGACTGACCTTTTCTCTCTCTGTCACTCCCTCTCTCTCTCTCTAACTCTTTCAATTAAATAAATCTTTTTTTTAAAAGTTCCTGAATTTATCAACAAAATGGTGGAACAGGAAATCACAACTCTTGTCTCCCTGCCTTTATGAAAACTCTAGAATCCTTCAAAGAAGGTGCAGCACCCCAGAGGAGCACACAATTGAGAACAACTGTATTAAAAGGGAAAAGAGTAGCAGTATCATTTTATCCATGTTACCACTTTCTCCAAGCTATCCCAGTTCAGTGATGAGAGAGATTCCCTCAGTCCATGATTGCTGCTCTGGGTGAAATAGCGAAGTACATATCCACTTTCCCCACCCTTAGGACACTTCCAGAAAGGTCCATTTCTGTCTCACTTTATTCAGAGTGTTGAGGAAACTTGTATAATTGGAATGCCTGAGAACAAAGAAAAAGAGATATTGACTCAGCTCGTGGACCTCAGCTGACTGTGCACATTTCAGCAGCTGGTGCTGATACCAGCACTCATGACGACTCTCAGCAGCCAGTACTGCTATCAGCAGACGATGCAGAATCCTGAAATTTGTCATTCAGGTGGGAGGATTAGAATTGGCGCTTACAGTCAGTGTTCTAGCCCTTCAGTGCATTGTCCTCAGGAAAATGACAGGCAACTCTCAGTATTTAGCATTTCTCTGTGGGATGAGTAAGAGGAATGTAATCCTCGGGCTACTCACCTAGGAAGCAGGGAGAAGAGAGTGAGTTCACCTAAAGAAAAAGAAAGACTCAGGGGCCAGTGCTGTGGCGCAGCGGGTTAAGGCCCTGGCCTGAAGCGCCAGCTTCCCATATGGGCACCAGTTCGAGACCCGGCTTTCTGATCCAGCTCTTTGCTATGGCCTGGGAAAGCAGTAGAGGATGGCCCAAGTCCTTGGGCCCTGCACCCGCGTGGGAGACCCGGAGGAAGCTCCTGGCTCCTGACTTCGGATCGGCACAGCTCCGGCCAATGTGGCCAGTTGGGGAGTGAACCAGTGGATGGAAACCCTCCCCCACCCCTGCCTCTCCTTCTCTCTGTGTAACTCTGACTTTCAAATAAATAAATAAATATTTTTAAAAAAGAAAGACTCCCCAAATCTCTAGTCAGACTTACTGCTGAAACTCTTATATTGAAAAAGACAGTCTGTAAAGCTTGGAGGATATGGCTGCTTTTTCAAATATGCAGATATCAGCACAGAGTTGCAAGACATGTAAAGAATCAGAAAAATATGACACTACCAAAGGACAAAGCAAGTTTCTACTATTCAATCCTAAATAAAAGGGGATCTATGAGTATCCTGGAAAAGAACTAAAAAAAAACTGTATGTTGAAAGTTCAGTGAGCTACAAGAAAATACAGATGGATAATAAATTAGAAAAATGGTTCATGAACAAAATAAAAATATCAACAAATAGGCTGAAGTCATAGAAAAAGAGCCACATGAAATTCTTGAGATAAAGAATATAATTGAAGTAAAAAATTAAATACAGAGACTCAACAACATACTGGATCAAATACAAGAAATAATAAGTGACTTCAAAGATAGGCCATTTGAAATTACACAGTCAGCAAAAAGAAAAAAAAAATGAAAAATAAAAATAATGAAGAAAGTCTACAGGGCTTCTTGGCCACAATCAAGGGAACCAATATGGGAATAAGAGTTTGTACAAGCATTTCTCCATGAGTGTTTTGAAGATCTCTTGCATTATAAAAGTTTCACCATAAGGACAGAAAGGGAGAGAAAGCTTGTTTAAAGAAATGATGACTGGGGGCCTTATATTTTAAAATTATGTCAGCTTTCGTATCTCTATAGTCTCGAAAACCAACCAATATAATGCCTGAGGTGTTTATCCAAACTTTTTTTCTCAATTTCCCTCTGATGTGACACAACCTCTTTACACCACCAAAGCACATTGCTGGGTCCAGTGCTGTGACGTAGTGGGTGAAGCCACTGCCTGAAGCGCCGACATCCCATATGGAGGCTGGTTTGAGACCCGACTGCTCCACTAATGATCCAGCTCTCTGCTATGGCCTGGGAAAGCAGTGGAAGATGGCCCACGTCCTTGGGCCCCTGCACCCACATGGGAGACCCGGAGGAAGCTCCTGGCTCCTGGCTTCAGATCGGCCCAGCTCCAGCCGTTGCGGCCATTTGGGGAGTGAACCAGTGGATGGAAGACTCTCTCTCTGTCTCTCTCTCTCTCTCTCTTTCTGCCTCTCTGTAACTCTGCCTTTTAAATAAATAAATAAATCTAAAAATAAAACAAAACAAAAAACACATTGCTTCTGGGGCCAGCGCTGTGTGTAGGCTAAGCCGCTGCCTGCAGGGCCAGCATCCCACATGGGTGGCGGTTCATGCCCCAACTGCTCCTTTTCCAATCCAGCTCTCTGTTGATGGTCTGGAAAAGCAACACTTGGACCCATGCACCCATCTGGGAGCTCCTGGCTCCTGGCATCATATCAGCCCAGGTCTGGCCGTTACAGCCATCTGGGGAGTGAACCAGCGGATGGAAGATTCTTTCTCTCTCTGTCTTTCCCTCTGTCTGTTTGTAACTCTACCTCTCAAATTAATAAATAAAATATTTTTAAAGATCCACATAATTTCTAATCATGAATTTCCCAATATTTTGAATACTTGAACATACTCTTGCTCATCCTCTTTGAATACCAGCTGTTTTTTTCCTGAATTCATTCTCGTTCGTACATCTGCACCTGTTTTTACCTCCTTTACCTTCATTCTTTGGCATGGTGGTGACGGTGGTCTTGCGAGTTTCTAATTTCTTTCTGGATGGCTGTGGCGGTGGTGGCAGCAGCAGGGACTTCGAGGGGCTCCAGGGCCCACAGAAGAGAGCACCAGGGATGAGGCAAGCACTGGGAGTCTTGTCCCGAGTTCTTCTGAGACCCACTGGTGCCTATGCTTGGCAGGATCAACATGGCACACAGTATTCTTAAGAGTTCTTTACGTATTATTCCCATTTCATAGATTAATAAAAATGAAGACTTGGGAAATTTAGAGAACTAATTTTCCAAAGGCAGCATTTGTTACCTGACTGCCAGGTATCTGACCCAAGTTCTTCACTACAATGCCTTTGTTTGAACAAGTGCAAACATCTAGATCAGGGGTCAGTAGACTACATTCCACAGGCAGCAGGCCATACCCAGCCCACCCTCTGGTTTTGTGTAGCCTGAGAGCTAAGACTATATATATATATATATATATATATATATATATATATATATGTATAGCAGAGAGCTGGATCATATATATATATATAAAAGTCGTTGGAAGGCAATCAAAAGAAGAATACTTAGTGATGTGTAAAAATTGCTTGAAATTTGTGTTAGGGTCAGGTCCCCTATAATTACAGTTTTATTGGACAGATCATTCTTATGTGTTAGCATATTGCCCACAGTTTTATATATGCTGTAACAGCAGAGTTGTACAGTTGCTACAGTGGCTATATGACTGGTAAAACCCAAATATTTGCTACCAGAGCCTTTATAGAAAATCTTTGCCAGTCTCTGATTTGTTGCCTATTCTCTTAACTTTGGGCTACATCACACCTTAATTTTATGTAGCTTCTGTGTGTGTGTGTGTGCAAGTGTGTTTCTTGACAAAATAGCATACGTGAGACTAAGAACATGTAACCTTATCAAACAATGAGAAGAGTACGGAGACAATTTGCTGTCTTATTTAATTCTGATAGCATGCTCTTAATGTGATAGAAATTCAGAGAAAAATGGTTAGATAACACCATCTACTGAGAAAATCTGAGATTACAGATGATGTGACAAAACCAGTTTATCTCAACTCTGGTATGCATCAGTGTCTCCTGGATTCTTGGTATGAAATACGGATCTCTGCATCTCATTCCTTACTGATTTTGATTCAGAACAAAGCTTATATCCGAGGGGAACAAGACACGTGCATGTTTACTTCTCCTCACATTATATGCATTCATTTCACACAAGTCAGTATTGCTGTGTCTTGAGCCATGGACTCGATGGAGAAATAGTCATGTGATGCACTGAGTAGAATCAGGGAGGTCTCTGGTGACACCGAGTCCCGGTTACAGCCAGTGTTATGCACAGCTGTCTGAGGGCAAGAGGTGATTGCTGTAGGTGTGCTAAGCCGGGGACTAAAGGTTAGGGTGAAGTAATTTAGATGAGAACAGGAGGATTGGTGATGTGAGTGGGAGGAGGGAATCCTGTGACTTCCCCCAACATGGCATCTCTACTGCTGATGTTGTCAGGGCTCATTGGCCCCGAGAGTACAGAGTTGTGGTCCTAAGGCATAACAGATTCACCATGAAATTTCTGTTAAAAATCATCAGCTGCAACAGCATGCTCTCCAACTTCCAGTTTGTGTTAGAGTGTTATCAGGCCCTATAAATGTGCATGTGCGTGTGCGTGTGTGTTTCTTCCATGGCAGTCCCGAGACAGAATTACCAAGCTGTGGAGTGGGGAAAGCCAGTTAATAAATCAGAGAGAAGACAGCGGTAAAGCCATTTGTGCAAAAGCATTGGGGCTATTCTCACATTGCAGACATTGCTTTCTAATGGGGAAGTTAGTATGTGTGGCACTTTTCAAGCAGATATTATTAAGTTTCACATTACTGTTAAAGAAAGTGAAACTAGGGCCTGCAGTGCTGGCATCCCATATGGGCTCTGATTGTAGTCTTGGCTGTTCCTCTTCCAATCCAGCTCCCTGCTAATGCACCTGGGGAAGCAGCAGAGGATGGTACAAGTCCTTGGGCCCCTAAATCCACATGTGAGACCCAGAAGAGGCTTCTGGCTCCTGGTTTCAGATCAGCCCAGCTCCAGCTGTTAGGGACATTTGGGGAGTGAACCAACAGATGGAAGACCTCTCTCTCTTTGCCTCTGTCTCTCTGTAACTCTTCTTTTCAAATAAATAAATAAATAAATCTTTGAAGAAGAAGAAGGAGGAGGAGGAGGAGAGCCATTGCTGTGGTGTAGTGGGTAGAGCTGCAACTTGAAGTGCCGGCATCCCATATGGGTGATGGTTTGAGTCCCGGCTGCTCCACTTCTGATCCAGCTCTCTGCTGTGTCCTGGGAAAGCAGTGGAAGATGGCCCAAGTCCTTGGGCCCCTGCACCCATGTGGAAGACCCTGAAGAAGCTCCTGGCTCCTGGCTTCAGATCAGCACAGCTCAGGCTGTTGCTACCATCTGGGGAGTGAACCAGTGGATGGAAGACCTCTCTCTCTCTCTCTGCCTCTGCCTCTCTAAAACTGTGCCTTTCAAATAAAATAAATAAATCTTAAAAAAAAAAGAAGTGAAACTTAGGATAAAAAGTTATTTAAGGCAAATGGTGGAGCTAGTCAGGAAATAAATACAGTTTTCTGACCCCAAAGCCTATGCTTCTTCCTTAGTGATAAGCTGCTGGGCAGGTACATGCCCACATGGATATATATAACAATAATTGTAATTACAGAACAGTAATTGTTATCATTTATTAAGCACTTTGTAAGGCTAAGGTATATGCATGATATGATCATATGATACATAGACGGGGAGGGGAGAGCGGAGAGAGAGAGAGAAGACAGTTTTCCCTATATATTGTGGGAGATTGACTCCAGGACCTCCTGTGGATTTCAAAATTGATTAATCAAGCCCCTGTTATAAAATAGTGTAGTATTTGCATGAAACACTTCTCCATATGTATTTTTTAAGATTTATTATATATTTATTTGAAAGAGTTACACAGAGAGCGAAGGAGAGAGAGAGGTTGTCCATCTCGCTGGTTGATTCCACAGATGACAGCAATGGCCAGAGCTGCACTGATCCGAAGCCAGGAGCCAGGAGCTTCTTCCCAGTCTCCCACATGGGTGCAGGGGCCCAAGGAGTTGTGCCATCCTCCACTGTTTTCCCAGGCCATAGCAGAGAGCTGGATCAGAAATGGAGCAGCCATTTGGGATGCTGGCACTTCAGGTGGCAGTTTTATCCACTATGCTACAACGCCAGCCCCTCCATACATATTAAACCATGTCCAGATTGCTTACAATGTTTAACCCAATAAATATGGTATATAAACAGCTGGTTGACTATGTTGTTTAGGGAATAATAACAAGGAAAAAATCTGTAAATGTTTAGTACAGACACAACATTGTTCTTCAGTGTTTTCAATCTATAATTGAATCCATGGACATGGAACCTATAGATTTGGAGGGCCAATTGTATACACACATAGGTACTTATATATATATATATATATACACACATATATATATTCTTTGCTTGATTTGATTCCTGCCATAGTTCTATAAATAGTACTATTATTATTTGTATCCTACTTATGAGGAAATAACTTTTTTTTTAAGAAGTTAACTGAATTTCCCAAGATCATTCAACTAATATGCAGAATTTTGATTTGATCTTAGGTCATTTTGACGCTAAGTCTTTCTACAGTATCCAAATACATTCATGACTTGGTACAGTATCTCAGCAACACCATCCCCCTTCCCCAAGACTCATGTAAAGTATGCAGCTGCTTCTCTTATGCAGAGTCAAATTGAGAACTATAATTAATAATGCAGGGTCTTAGTCCACCCGAACGAGGATCGACTGGGTCCGAAGAAAGGTAAGTGCACCGCTTGTCTGTTCCCCAGTTTCCCGATCCCGGAGACAGGGGGAGTCAAGTCAAGCAAGCAAGAACTCGGTTTATTGTGTGTGTAGCAAAGCCTTTTAAAGCACAAGGCCACAGGATTACTGGGGCAGGGCATAAAGACCAACCAATTACATAAAAGGTCATTTTATGGGGGCGACTTTTTACAGGACCAGCCATATGTCTGTACACTCATCATCAGTTGTCGTCACCTCCCCTGATGCTGCACGGCCAATCAGCTTTGGTGGTAAACGACTTTGGGTACCACCCACCTTACTTCCTTTGGGTGCCATCTTTGAATTGCCTAATTTCTCCACAAACAAAAAATACCAGGCACCATCTATGTCTAAAATGAAGTGTATGGAATACAAACGAACACAAATAATGCCTGAGGGTCTCAATTGTTAGAAGACTACTTACAATGATCATTGCTATACTGTCCATTGCTTGGGTATCCTCTGAAACCTTGGAATATTTTGCACTTCAAACCTTAACATGATTTGAACACCAGCACACAGCTTGATAGCAACTTCATGAAAGACCCTGAGCTAGAGCCATTCCACAATGCCCCTCCTTGTGTTACTGACACTCAGAACACCATTATGTTTGTTTTAAGCTGTTAAATTTGGAATGATTTGTTCTATAGCAACAGTAACACATAAAGGCATTTTATTATTCAGTTGCAATGTATTGTTTCTAAAGAGTAGTATTAAGAGTGAAATTCTGGCTTTCTATGGACTATCTATACCAAGAGATCCGATGGTTCATTTTGTCTGAGTATTCTGTAAGGAATATTTCTGTAACATCCCTGTTCATATCTTTCTTTCTCCCTACAACTTCCCCATAGTCTTCCAGTTTTCTTGAAGCTGAGCTGAATGTATTAAACTGAGTCTCCAACAAGGGCACATCCTTCTAAAAAAAAAGAAAGATTTATTTATTTATTTATTTGAAAGGCAGAGTTACAGCGAGGGAGATGTAGAGAGAGAGTCTTTCATCTACTGGTTCACTCCCCGAATGGCCACAACAGCCAGGGCTGGGCCAGACCAAAGCCTGGAACCAGAAGCTTCATCCAAGTCTTCTGCATGGGTGCAGGGGCCCAAGCACTTGAGCCATCTTCTGCTGCTTTCCCAGGCCATAGCAGAGAGCTGGATTGGAAGTGGAGCATCAGGGACTCAAACAGGTGCCCATATGGGATCCTTGGTGCAGTAGGTGGTGGCCTAACACACTAGGTCACAATGGCAGCCCTCCAAGGGTGCATCATAAGTAAGGACCTGTTACTCTTTCTTCCTGCCTGGTACACATCATGAGCAAGCAGAATTTTATAGTCACACAAACTGCTTACTGACCTTAGACAGCAAAGCTGTTGTCTCTGTAAGCCATGATACACTTTCCCAGGGGCTTCAGTTCTGCTTCTCCCCTTTCTAGATCCAGAGGCCTGTTTCTTTTTCCAGCCTCCTGCCAATATGCACCTGTAGCCTTATCTCACTGTGGATGGAGAGTGAGGCACTGATTTTAATCTGTAGTCCTCCTCTTGCCCTCCAGATCCTCTTAGATTTCCCCAGTCCCTTCTCTTTACTCTTAGGTAGAAGTCTCTATTTCATTCCCCTCTGTACATACTTTCTGTAAAGCTAGTCTGAAGCATCGTTTTGGAGGTATTCATCTCTAATTGTTATCTCAATTTGAATATGCTGCTCAGGGGAATAGAATCATTATAAAGTTCAATCAAGTGGCTGGTGCTGTGGTGTAGCAGGTAAGGCCACCACTTGCAGTGCCGGCATCCCATATGAGCACTGGTTCACTTCCAATTCAGCTCTCTGCTATGGCCTGGGAAAGCAGTAGAAGATGGCCCAAGTGCTTGGGACCTTGCACCCATGTGGGAGACTCAGAAGATGTTCTTGGCTCCTGGCTTCTGATCAGCTCAGCTCCAGCCATGACGGCCATTTGGGAATGAACCAGTGGATGGAAGACCTCTCTCTCTCTCTCTCTCTCTCTCTGTAACTCTGCCTTTCAGATATATAAATAAATATTTTAAAAATTCAATCAGAATGATTTGAAATTACCTTCAGATTTTAGCACAACTAAATAATTATATATATAAATAAATTCATATTACATACAAAATATATACATTTATGTAAGAGATGAATAAGTATATAGACGAACTTATCTGTATGATTCTATATCATCTATATAGATGAACAACTACATAGACATAATCATATGATCTTTTTCTGATACAATGTATAGGAAAAGCACAGTGATATGAGGTGATATATATAGTCTAGTAAAAATAATAAAAATTAATTGCAACAGTAAAGTGCACTAAACAGACACTGCAACTGCTAGGCAAAAGCAATTCAGTTACTAAAATCTTGTCTGTAGCTTGGGTGACATATCCCTCACAAGCAATAAATTCTTTGTCTCTGATGATTGGTTTAGCTTCAAATACTTTGAGGGAGTGATATCTCAGATAATTTTTACCACTGTAAATGTGTATTCCAGTTTGACATTAAACACCCTGACATCTTGGTTTATTATTCCAAGAGAAATATATATATACATATATATAAAAATATATAATTCACTCACTCATAATTGATCAACATTGTTACCCAGAGAGAATCAAACCCCTAGGTGTACACAGGCAAGGACAAAATCATGGGCTAGGATGACCCTAAGGAGCAGAGAGGTTTTGAAGTCCTGAATAGCCAAAAGGACTCTTTTTTTATATTTCTTCTTTGAACTGTGATAGTGAATAATGAAAGTCAAATCTGACTGAAAGCTCGTTTGCTTTGGCTTACAAAACTTCTTAACTTGGATTTTTTTTAAAGGTTTATTTATTTTGAAGTAACGCCTTGACAGTAGGGACTCCATTTTGCAGAACCTGAGACTCCATTCTGAGAAGGTACCCCCCCCCACCATGAGACTCTGGTCTGAAACTATGATCTAAAACAGTCGGACAGTAGCAGTCTACTACATCACACTTGGCAGAGCATAGAAACCCCCTAGCATGATTGCTCAAGCTTGGAAGTGGATAGGCTGCACCTGGGTTAAGGGTAAAAATGTAATTTTTACATTAAATTAAATGTATGATTTACATCATATGATTAAAACCAATACCTGGATTAATGTCAAGATTATAATTGGAAAGGCATTTGGATCTGGCTAAAAAGCACATGGGAGTATTTCAGGCATGGAAAGCCAAGACACTCTGGCAAAAGAAAAGAAAATTACCTAAATGAAAGATCTCTGTGAGAGAGATCCCAGTGGAAAGAACGGGCCATCAGAGAAGGAGGTACCTTTCTCTGACAGGAGGAGAGAACTTCCACTTTGACTATGACCTTGTCTAAATAAGATCGGAGTTGGCGAACTCAAGAGGTTTCCATAGCCTTGGCAGCTCATGACAAGAGCCTTGGGTGATCACTGACGCCATAAATAAGAGTGTCAGTTGTTAAATCAACAACAGGTGTCACAGTGCACTTACTCCCCAAGTAGGATCTCTGTCCTTCATGTGTTGTACTATGTAAATTAATGGTATAACTAGTACTCAAACAGTACTTTATACTTTGTGTTTCTGTGTGGGTGCAAACTGTTGAAATCTTTACTTAGTATATACTAAATTGATCTTCCGTATATAAAGATCATTGAAAATGAATCTTGATGTGAATGGGATGGGAGAGGGAGTGGGAGATGGGATGGTTGTGGGTGAGAGGGAGGTTATGAGGTGAAAAAGCCACTGTAATTCAAAAGTTGTACTTTGGAAATGTATATTTATTAAATTAAATTAAAGTTAAAAAAAAAAAGAAGCTACGGGAAAAAAAGAAGATTGTAACTGGTATTGTCAAGATTACAATTAATACTAGTTTCGCATCAGTTTTAGGTCAGCTTGACCCCAGTAACCATGTATTCCCCCCTGATCCTAGCAACCATGTATTTCCCCTCCCGATGTTGTGGTTTTTACCTTTATAAATCCTGTTGCTTTGGGCTTGGGGGTCGAGAGGGTTTTTTTTTTGTTTTTGTTTTTGTTTTTTTTTTTTTTTTGACAGGCAGAGTGGACAGTGAGAGAGAGAGACAGAGAGAAAGGTCTTCCTTTGCCGTTGGTTCACCCTCCAATGGCCACCGTGGCCAGTGCGCTGTAGCCAGCGCACTGCGCTGATCCGATGGCAGGAGCCAGGTGCTTTTCCTGGTCTCCCATGGGGTGCAGGGCCCAAGCACCTGGGCCATCCTCCACTGCACTCCCTGGCCACAGCAGAGGGCTGGCCTGGAAGAGGGGCAACCGGGACAGAATCCAGCTCCCCGACCGGAACTAGAACCCGGTGTGCCGGCACCGCAAGGCGTAGGATTAGCCTAGTGAGCCGCGGCGCCGGCCCAGGGTCGAGAGTTCTTTAGGGCATGAGCCCACTCTCCATTGCTGGCAATAAAGGACCATCAAATTTTTTCAATGTGTGGTACTCCTTTATTTGCAATTTACTTGAAAGTCAGAGTTACATAGAGAGTGAAGGAAAGGCAGAGAGAGAGAGAGAGAGGTCTTCCATCTGCTGATTCACTCCCCAGATGGCTACAATGGCTGGAGCTGTGCTGATCCGAAGCCAGGAGCCAGGAGCTTCTTCCGGGTCTCCCACGCGGATTCAGGGGCACAAGGAGTTGGGCCATCCTCTACTGCTTTCCCAGGCCATAGCAGAGAGCTGGATGGGAAGTGGAGCAGCGGGACTCAAACTGGCTCCTATATGGGATGCCGGCACTACAGGCAGCGGCTTTACCCACTGGCCCCTTAAATTGGATTTGAGTACCTTCAGAGGAGTTTATATTCTTAATCTCACAGTCTCCATGCTTCTGTTTTAAAGGTATAATGGTGCTGTTCACACGTTTATGCTAGTTATACGTCCCATGAAAAGCATTTGAGTTAGCTGATTCCTAACTTTAATAACTCCTTACTTTCTAATTGCTTAAGATAGATTACTTTGTTATCCTTAACGAAACAACTGCTTCGTTAGCTACAGTCCTCCTATTTCAAGCCTAGTCTATTAATGCCCCTTTGATACTTCTGAACAAGCAACAGTGAAATCACAGGTTGCAGGTGGTAACTGTAATCACCTCACAGACACTCAACTAGAACAAGTTCTTTGTTCATTAAACAAATTTGCCAGGTAACTCAAATCACAAGTCTATTCAGCTCAATGATGTCATTTGCACCATCAGGAAATACTGAGTCTATTTATTTATTTATATATTTTATTTTAGTATTTTTAAATTTTAATTTTTAAGTCATTTTTAAATAGAGTCAATGTGAACTGTAGATACAATTCTAAGAACATAATGATACTCCCTCCCCCTCCTCCCACCCTTCTTCTTTCTCCCTTTCCTGTTTTTTAGTTTTTGAGATAACATACTTGAAATTCATATTACAGTAAAAAAGTTTAATACTTCACCAAATAAGAAGTTTAACAAGTAAAAAGCAGAAAGACCCTAGTTTAGTGGGCATAAGGACAACAGCTATAAAAAGTAACTGAATTGAAAAATGACCATTTTGCCCATGTACAGTAAATTTTAAAGTAATCACAGACACAGTTATAGTATACACTAAGTTATGGATCACATACTAATATTTAAATTCCAAAGTGTGTACCATTCCAATTTTCTCTTTGTGGAAGTAATTAAAATAGACTGTTAAAATTTTTTAAAAATATGGGGCTGGCGCTATGGCACAGTGGGTTAACACCCTGGCCTGAAGCGCCGGCATCCCATATGGGCGCCGGTTCTAGTCCCAGCTGCTCCTCTTCTGATCCAGCTCTCTGCTACTGTCTGGGAAAGCAGTGGAAGATGACCCAAGTGCTTGGGCCCCTGAACCCCTGTGGAAGACCCAGAAGAAGCTCCTGGCTCCTGGCTTCAGATCTGTGCAGCTCTGGCCATTTCGGCCATGTGGGGAGTGAATCAGCGGATGGAAGACCTCTCTCTCTCTGTCTTTACCTCTCTCTGTAACTGTCTTTCAAATAAATAAAACAAATCTTTAAAAAATTTAAAAAATAATAAAATAATCAGAGATCATTAACCCTATATCAGTATAACATTCTTTTTTTAAAAGAGTTATTTATTTGAAAGAGTTACACAGAGAAGGAGAGGCAGAGAGAGAGGGATGCCGGTGCTTCAGGCCAGGGCATTAACCCGCTGCACCACAGTACCGGCCTCAACAGTATAACATTCTTAACCAATGGTTTGATAAATGTATAAAACAAAGTTTTACAAAACTAAATTTCCAGCAATACTGACAAGAACATTTCTTTCATTTTTCCTTTTTGTGTGTTTAAATATTGATTTTAAAAGACAAGATAATTGACTTTTTAAAATTCAATTTATTCTTTTCACAAGTTGAAAAAACAACTTCCATATATGCGTATTTGTTATTTGGTTTATCTGCCACCTTTCTGCTTAAAACTTCAGGCAAGTAAAAGGGTGTTTTACAAACAGCAGCAAAAAATGTTTGTGGCTTCACTTTTTCAGAAGGCAGCAATGTACTCTTTCCTCCCCAACGTTCCACCCTTGCCTTCCAAGCCTAGAGAAAACATGGAAACTCATAGGCTCATCCCCTAAGGCCTTTCCTCCTTATCAATTGCAGTGTTCCTGGTAACTAGAAAAGTACGAGGATTTTTCTTTCTTATTTTTCCAAAGACACGTCCTTCTTCTACGATTGAACATTGGATCCTCAAGTCACACTGTTCTATGAAGAAACAGCAGTTTTTACAGTGTAAGAGAACTGTGTAGGTTGATTCTTCTGGGTATCATGAAGTTAAGAAGGAGGAGAAAATTTTAGAAATTTAAGTCCCCAAACAGAGATCAGGTGTCAGTAAACATTTTCTGTAAATGTTCTATGCCTTATTGATCCCATTCTCTACTGCAACTAGTCAAGTCTGCCACTGGAACATACAAATGAATGAGCATTGCTG
Source organism: Oryctolagus cuniculus (assembly GCF_964237555.1). NCBI lineage: Eukaryota > Metazoa > Chordata > Mammalia > Lagomorpha > Leporidae > Oryctolagus > Oryctolagus cuniculus. The sequence goes on from NC_091453.1 coordinate 63,389,786, forward strand.
TGTATTATGAAACAATGAACAAAGAGCCACTGATGGAAAGCTGACATGACCAAAAGAGCACTACTTTTCTAACACTGAATAACCTCACACTGCCTCATTTTAGTGCACATGCCTCTGAAAGGGACTCATTTCAGTGAAATGTTCACTCAACATCCTAGATACGTAGATGAAAAATTTATAATGTAATATGATTTATAAGAATATGATAAAATCAATGTAATTATATTAACATGCATAGATGACAAGCTTATACATTGAATCTAATATCTAGATCCCTACCTCTTAATTATGAAGAAAAGTCAGTGTTCTCTTTAATTTGTTGCATTACATCACCAAAGCATGTTTTTAAATCTCCTGATTAACAAAAATAGCTTTTTGTCCTGAGAACAGTTTCTGGCCCCTATAACTACACAGGTAGGTAGCATGAAGTGTTATGTTTCATCCATCATTGATGGGATGATGACCAATATAATTTAATGAGACTCACACAAGAGTGATTCATTTGATCCAGGAATGAAAACACTAAAAGAGTAGAAATTTTTTTCAACATGTGAACAAAATATTTACCTTTCTAAATAAAAGTGTAGAAGTGAAGCCATCTAGGGTATGCCTTCACCTATGATTTGCACACATCTTTGAAAAGGAGAAATTGCTGAGTGCCAGCTGTTAATTTTCCTAGTCAGAAAAGCACAGACGTCTAGGCATCTGTCTGTCTGGGAAATATAGACCCTGGTGTCAAGTGTAAGTGATTGTCCTTCTGCACCCTCTCCCCCCATCTCTTCCCACACCCTGCAGCTGATCCCGGGAAAACCATCCTGATTTCGTTCCTGTCTTCTTCTTCCTCCCTGAAATTTGGAATGTGCCTCATCTGTGGCCTTGCCTCCAGGCCTTTGATTCTTGTTACTATAGACCTTAGAATAGAAAATGCTTCAAGTTAGGTAATTATGGAACTCTTGTTGTAATTCCCCCATAGACAAGAGTGGTGAAGGGAATATATGCCTAGGATATTAGCCATAACATGAGCTTCATTTTTGCATTAAGTACTCCCTTAGCACTAGGAAACCATGAAGTGTAAAAGAATATCCCAGGGAATGAGTGGAATGATAATATTCTTTTCAAGGAAGCTTTGGACTTGTAAGGAAGTGATAGAAGCAGCACTCTTGGGACTATGTACCTGCCTTTTGGGACTAAAGTGGCCAGAAAAATATAGAGGATAAGTTAAATTTTACAATCAGAAAAATAATGAATACATTTTTATATAACTGTATTCCAAACATTGTATGGAACACATACCAAAACATTATTTATTGTTTGTCTGAAATTAAAATTTAGCTAGTCACTCCATATCTTCATTTGCTAAATGTGTGTAATAGTTTATTATATCAACTTGCCTAGATCCGAGGGTGCACAGATAGTGGTTAAATATCATTTTGCAGTGTGTATTTGAGAGTGTTTTCAGAGGGGATTAGCATTTACACCAATGGAATCAGCAAAGCTGTTGCACCCCGGTGCAGGGTACAGGTAGGCCTCATTCAGTCCACTGAGGGCTTGCATGGATCACAAGGTGGAAGAAGGGAAGATTCATACCATCTGCCTAACTGCTTGATCTAGGATACTGCTCTTCTCTGGTACTGAACTAATGTTTACACAATTCACTCTGGCTTCTCAGATCTTTGGACTTAGACTAGAACTATATCACTGGTCTTCCTGGGATTCTAGAGTATAGACAGCAAATCATGGGACTTCTCTAAAGTCACATGATCCAATTGTTCACTATAAATTTTTCTCTATCTATCTATCTATCTATCTATCTCCTATTGGTTCTCCTGTTGGAGAACCCTGACAAATACAATCTGTAATTTTGTCCTGAGTATAAAAATCCCCAGTGGCGTTTATACATCATACAGGGTCTACATAGCCAGAGCAATAAGTTTACTAAATCAAGATCAGAACATAAGATTTGTGAAGTCACATTTTTGGTAAAATTATGATCCTCTCTCTCTCTCCATATATATATATATGTATATATATATGTATATGTATATATATGTATATGTATATATGTATATATACATGTGTATACATATATACACGTATATATACATATATACATATATGTATACATACGTATATATACATATATACACATATATATGTATATACATATATATATATGGAATTTAATATCTTGTGCTTCTTCCACAGTGTTTGATAAACTCCTGAGAGTCATCCTGGTTTTACAAGTGATTCCCAGAACTATATACAGTCAGTGATTACAATAGCTCATTTACATATGTACAATTCCTGTCCTTATGTGCCAACATGGAGATGATGGCATTTATCACCTAAGTAAGAGAATGAGAAGAGAAACACAAAACTTGGGTAGATGGTGACAGAGATTGTTTGGTCAAAGTTACTTCTTTGAACAGTATCCAGTGTTTGCATTGCTGGAATGAAGGAAGCAGTTCCTCACAAAGAGTCTTCAAAGACTGAAGAGGTAGTTGCTTCTTTATGTAAAGTAGGCACAGCCAGGTTGGTCCCAAACAATAAGAGATACAAAATGATATGGATTTACCTGATGTACAAGCAAGGGTAACAAGCCCCAGCAAACACACAGGTACTTTCTGGATAGGGTATCTTTAGATAGAGACTCAGGAGGCTTCACTCTTTCTACTCACACCATTGTTTCAAGAGGTCACTAGTAAACCTTTCACTCTGTCTTAAATGTGGTAACATTGAAAGCCAAGAACTGTGTCTAACATTGCTTATTTGAAAGCTTTTGTTTTTCCCTAGGAATAGGGAAAAGACTAGGAATATAAATCTGTTCCTACTTTGGTAGGGAAATAGAAAATGCTACGATACTCCCCTAAAAATCATGTGCTTGGAGGAAAAGATACAATAATAAAAACCATCTTTCCTTGTCACTGTACTTTGCAGCATCCATAACATATTATTTTTATACATGACTTGAAATAGGTTGGCATGTTCTCTATCTACTTTCCAGGATTTTCAGTATTAGCTAAAACCAGAAAAGATACTCATACTACTGTGTTACTAATAAGAGAAAGTTGCTATAGGGAAATGTCAGCAGTGTGGCAGAACAGCACTTTCTTAGAGTCCCCTTTTCACAGAAACATCAATTTGAAAAACTGTACATGCAGAAAACTAACTTCACAAGAGCTAAGGAATCTAAGTAACAGATCACACAACCTAGAAGTGGCACAGGAATAAGAAAAGGTACCTTGAAGAGGGGATGTTAAGGACAGTTTCACACTACCCTTATTGCCCTTCATAAAAGACTGGACAACAAAGGGTGGATAGTAGTGCCTTCCTATTGGGAAAAGGAGAATGAAGCGATGATCTAACTTTGCCACAAAACCCAGAACTTAGCCCACTCTAGTGAAACCTGGTGATAGGCCCCTATACCTCAGGTACCAAACTGCAGCACTGTCTCAGAAGCAGATTGCTCCCAGTGACCCCAGGTTCAAAAATAGTCCCTGTAGACTAAGACCCAGGCCTATCCCAAGCTCAAGACCAACTCCAGCACTAACCTGGTCCCTATGGCCCCAGGCTTCAGGCATGCCCAGTTCTTGACTGGCCTCCACAGCACCAAACTCCAAGATGACCTTTACCAATCCAGCTTCCATATACTTTCCAGAATAAAGATAGCTCATATGGTCCTGATCCCAAAGCCAGCACTGGTATATCCAGGCTACAGGCTGGCCCCCATGGATACAAGCTTTGGATCTGTCCAGTGTAAGACTCAGCTTTGCAGAATCGGGACCCAGGCTACATTCTTTGGTCTCATGCCTCAGTGAACCAGGGTACAGGTAGTGGCCTCAAGCTCCAGCATTTCCCCCAATAAGAGGCCAGTCCCAAGTTTCAGGCCATTGTCTGTGGTCTTATGTTCCAGAGGACCCAGTGTCTAAGACCATTCCAGCAGATCCAGGCTCTAAGGAAGCCTCCTTAGATCAGGATCAAGGCTTGTGCTACAGACTCATGTTTCTGACCTACCCCCATGTCACATTGAACATCATGTATCCAGAGCTCAGGTCAGCCCCAGTGGACCCATGATCCAATCCCAACCCTATGGACCTAGACATCAGGCAAGGCCCTGTGGAACAAAAGAACAGGCCTATCCCCCTGCAAATATAAGCACCAGGCAAGCATTCACAACGATTCTAACAGAAATCTTGCATATTAAAGTCCACCACATGGCCCTTCCACAATCTCTAGATGGGTTAACTAATGAAGGGCTTTCCCTGGAAAAGCTAGTCTTGGTGATTGAGTTAAATACCTATTTATGTAAAGGGACATATACCAAATCCAGGCCAAAAGAAAGATGAATAATCAGGGAAACAAGATACCATAAAAGGAACAAAGCAAAGTACTATTAAATGACTCAATATAAAGAAAGATATATGAACACTTGCCAAAAATTTTCAAATTAACCATTTACAGTTCTTATAAAATAATACAAATAACTAAACAAGATGGGTAAATAATTTGTAAGAATAATAAACTCAACAAAGCAATAAGCCATAGGAAATAAAAACAGCCAAAATTCTGGAGGTAGAAACCACAATGACTAAAAAGAAAAGTTACACAGAGAGCTTCAACAGCAAACTTGATCAATTGAAAGAATCAATGAACTTAAAGATATGTCATTTGTGGCCGGCGCCACGGCTCACTAGGCTAATTCTCCACCTTGCAGCGCCGGCACACCAGGTTCTAGTCCCGGTCGGGGCGCCGGATTCTGTCCTGGTTACCCCTCTTCCAGGCCAGCTCTCTGCTGTGGCCCGGGAGTGCAGTGGAGGATGGCCCAAGTGCTTGGGCCCTGCACCCCATGGGAGACCAGGATAAGTACCTGGCTCCTGGCTCCTGCCATCGGATCAGCGCGGTGTGCCGGCTGCGGCGGCCATTGGAGGGTGAACCAACGGCAAAGGAAGACCTTTCTCTCTGTCTCTCTCTCTCTCACTGTCCACTCTGCCTGTCAAAAAAAAAAATGTCATTTGAAATTACCCAATTATAGGAACATAAAGAGAGGAAAAAGAATGGAAAAGAGTGAAGAAAATCTTTAGGGCTTGTGAGACACCCTGAAGCAAACCAGTATATGCATTATGGAGTCTTAGGATTAAAGAGAAAGAGGGAGGAAGGAGGAAGAGAGACAGAAATGGGCAAAAAGCTTAATTAATGGGGTAATGACATAAAATGTCTCAAATTTGGAGAAATGAACATCCAAATCCATGAATTTGAAAGAACCACAAGTACGCTAAATATAAAGAGATCTCCATGAGAATACATTATAATAATATTATCAAAGTTAAAAAGAATGAGGCATTTTGAAAGTCTCAAGGGGTCAGCACTGTGGCATATTGGGTAAAGCCACCACCTGCAGTGCCGGCATCCCATATGGGTGCCAGTTCAAGTCCCAGCTGCTCCATTTCTGATCCAGCTCTCTGCTATGGCCTGAGAAAGCAATAGAAGATGGCCCAAGCCTTTGGGTCCCTGCACCTGCATGGGAGACCAGGAAGAATCTCCTGGCCCCTGGCTTCAGATCATCACAGCTGCAGCCATTGTGGCTATCTGGGGATGGAAGAACTCTCTCTCACCCTGCCTCTACTTCTCTGTAACTCTACCTTTCAAATAAATAAATAAATATTTAGAAAAAAATTTCCCAGACCAAAAAAAGCTATGGGAGCTTACAACTACAGGATTTGAGTTAAAAGAAATGATAAACAGGGTCAGCGCTGTGGCTCACTTGGTTAATCTTCCACCTGTAGCACCAGCATCCCATTTGGGCACCAGGTTCTAGTCCTGGTTGCTCCTCTTCCAGTCCAGCTCTCTGCTGTGGCCTGGGAAGGCAGTGGAGGATGGCCCAAGTGCTTGGGCCCTGCACCCGTGTGGGAGACCAGAAAGAAGCACCTGGCTCCTGGCTTTGGATCGGTGCAGCTCTGGCTGTGGCAGCCATTTGAGGGGTGAACCAACAGAAGGAAGACCTTTCTCTCTGTCTCTCTCTTACTGTCTAACTCTATTTGTCAAATAAATAAAAAAGGCATTTAAGAAATGATAGAGTTCTCCAATTGGAAATAAAAATAAATGTAACAATAATATCATAGTACAGCAGGTTAAACCATGTCTTACAATGTCCCACATACTTCATTTATGATCCAACTCCCTGCTAATGTACTTGGGAAAGCAGTGGACAATGGCTCAAATACTTGGTCCCTTGCCATCCACATGGGAGACCTGGATGGAGTTCTGGGCTTATGGCTTCAGTATGGCCCAGTCTCTGCAATTGTGGCCATTTGGAGAATTAACCAGCTAGAAAACTTGACTCATTTGCAATCTTTCCAAGGATACTGTGAGCATAAAATAGGTACTACATAGAGATCACTTAATACAATACCTATGAAATAGAATACACATTATACAAAGGATTTTCTTCACTGGGGCATTTGAATAACTAAAAATGTTTTCATCTTGCCCCCCTAACTCTATTCTACAATAAAATAATTTTGAAAGCATTATCATTCCAGGAAACACCCAAGGAAAATTATTCCATTCCCTACTTTCTATTGAAAGTAGTTAAAATCAAAGACAGATATTGTACATAGGAATAATGGAAAGTGAATGTAGCTAACCTCAAGTATTCCTAAACCTGAAAGACAACAGAAGGGAGTAGATATTAAAACTCAAGGAGAAAGGTAGCTACAGAAAGGAGATGTCAAAAACAAACTGTGGCTTTCTGTAAAACCTAGATACTGCCAAAATCTATCCCCAGCAGGAAGAGCCAGGAAAATAAACATCCCTACCTCTCTTTCTTCTTTTACTCTGATCTCCTGTCAATACTTCTAGCTGATTAATTCCCCAAATGTAAGTCAAAGAATAAAAAACCAGAGTTGATATAATCCTTATAAGCCAGTCTCCGAGTAGAGAGCAGAGTGGGAAAAGAAGATGGAAATTGGGCCAGCGCCGCGGCTCACTTGGCTAATCCTCCACCTGTGGCGCTGGCACCCTGGGGTTCTAGTCCCGGTAGGGGTGCCGGATTCTGTCCCAGTTGCCCCTCTTCCAGTCCAGCAGTCCAGCTCTCTGCTGTGGCCCGGAAAGGCAGTGGAGGATGGCCCAAGTGCTTGGGCCCTGCACCCACATGGGAAACCAGGAGGAAGCACCTGGCTCCTGGCTTAGGATCAGCATAGTTCTGGCCATACTGGCCATTTGGGGGGTGAACCAACGGAAGGAAGACCTTTCTCTCTGTCTCTCTCTCTCACTGTCTAACTCTGCCCGTCAAAAAAAAAAAATGAAGAAAAAAAAGATGCAAATGGATCTGGAACAGTGACCTGAGGAAAGAGGCCCACGTTTTTAAAGATTGCATAGGAAGAAGGTGGCAGAGAGGCTAAGAGACATTTTCCAGACTAGAAATAGTACATGGGTGTTGCTAACTGACTTACTCTATCAAAGACAAAGGACAGAAGTGACAAGACAACAGAATGGGAACTTTAGAGTAGAATTTGACTTACTCTGAGTAGAACTCAATTTATTTTTTGAAAGATAAAGAAACATGACATCTATAGCAAAATAATTCAAATTATTTTAAGTTGATGAAAGTTGAACGTTTTGTCACAATCATCTTCCTGAAGAAAAACAAAAGCTGCTAGATATTCAAGACTGAGACTCCTGTGTATCTGTAAACATGTCACCATATTTATTTCCAGTCTTAATCTTGTGAAACAGCCAACCATGTATTTTACATGCACATGTAGTGGATTTTATAAGGCTTGCAGAGTTGGAATCACATTGTCTCATCCCTTTTGAGAAACAGTCTGTCCTGTCACATCCTTTGGTGTGTTCCTTTTAAGTTATAACACCTACAGCAATGTAAATGCCTCTTTATCTAGTTGCCAATTTTGTGGTTTCTTCCACATGCTCTGTATCAGGCATACATAACATTGTTCCATTCACAAGATCACCCTGCAAGTTCACAAGTATTTTCTATGCCTCGTTTAAGAGGTCACGGGAACTCCAGGACACTTCCTTATCCCATTTATGGCAGTAAGGGACTCATTATATAATTATTTATTTTTGGTTAGTAACTACTTCAGCATGATGTTGAAGCTTGCTGTCTCCCTTTGCATTATTGAAGTAAATAAAGCATATACCCTCTTTGTTCTTATATCCTTAATTCTATTTGCTCATTTGCAGGGAGATTTGCCTCAGGATAAATCACACCTTGATTCTCACCTGTATCTGATTTCAGATTTTGTAGTTTAGGCTTTTGAGTTGATTCTGGAGGGTTGATTCTTAGGATGGAATGAATGTATTTTACAGCTGCAAAAGATATTTGTGTAGAAAAAAAATCATCAGTAACTATGAACCCATGTGCAGTATTGTATCAATTCCTGTCACTGCCATGTTACATTAGAATATACAATCAAATGCATACATGTAGCCATATAAGGGAGACAAAGAAGCTAAAATGTATAAGGAAATACTGCCTCCTTGTTCTGGGCTCTGTTAGGAAGAGTTGCAGATTGGTGCCTCTTCACAAGGGGCACCAAAATGTTAGGAAAAGAGGAGCAGAATAGAGAGGAGACAGTGTATGAATTTACAGCCAGACAGAATTTATTCAGAGAAAATAAATTCATAGAGGTGGGTTACCAAATGCCTGCATGCACATTTATGGAGTATGTGGCAGAAGGCCCTGACCCCCAGGGGCTGGGTCTTTTTAAGGAGGGCTAGGAATGGGGTTAGCAGTAGGGGGCAGCAGGTGGAGGGAGATTCCTGGAACTGGACAAGGCCTTGGGAACCTGGAAAAAAATGCAGGATGGGGTATGAATGCAATAGGGTGTGAGACCCAATTGACATTCAAGGGCAAAAAATACATGCCAATGTTTATCTATCTTTTGGGCAATGAGCAAGAATGGCCGAGGCTTATGTCCTTTTCCCATCAGGCTCAGGCTTTTGGATAAGAAATTCCACCTGGGCCTTATGCTGGAATAAATAAAGACTACTTCCTGTTAAAAGGTGCTGGTATCTTGTCTCTGTACATGAATCTTGCTATAGTAAGGCCATCAAATTCTGATTCTCCAACAATTGAAGTATAATCTAAATTTTATAGGCCTAGATTTAGTACAGATTTCACAAACTTAGGCTCTTAACCTAATTTATGCTTATGTCACTGGGCCCCACAACATAGTAGATCCATAATAAGTGTTTGTGTCACAGGGATACTAGTTTGAAGACTATTAATGTCTTTATTGTTTGTGTATGGTGTGTGTATTGGAGTGAGGGATTATTGAGAGGGTTAAAATAATATGAACACAAAAACAAAGAGGTTACCGGGTAACAACAGCAGAAAAATTACTATAACTTCGGTTCTTTGTCTCACATGGAAGAAGAATTTCCAAGCAGACAAGCAGAGAAATTTAAAAAGCAAAATTTATTAGAGTCAAAGACCTCCAGCCAGAGCTGCTTCCAAGAGGGGGGCTTCCAAGAGAGGTCAGTTTTAGAGAATGATAGAATGAATGGACAAAAATTCAAGCTTATATAAGAAGTAAATAACACAGATAATAAGATACCTATACATATACAAACATATTTTTTAATTTTTTAATTTATTTATTTTTTGACAGGCAGAGTGGACAGTGAGAGAGAGAGACAGACAGAAAGGTCTTCCTTTGCCGTTGGTTCACCCTCCAATGGCCGCCGCAGCCGGCTACTACTGGCGCACCGCGCTGATCCGATGGCAGGAGCCAGGTGCTAATCCTGGTCTCCCATGGGGTGCAGGGCCCAAGCACTTGGGCCATCCTCCACTGCACTCCCTGGCCACAGCAGAGAGCTGGCCTGGAAGAGGGGCAACCGGGACAGAATCCGGTGCCCCGACCAGGACTAGAACCCGGTGTGCCGGCGCCGCAGCCGAAGGATTAGCCTATTGAGCCACGGCACCGGCAACTTTTTTTTTTTTTTTTTGACAGGCAGATTTAGACAGTGAGACAGAGACAGAGAGAGAGGTCTTCCTTCAGTTGGTTCACCCCCCAAATGGCCCCTATGGCCGGAGCGCTGCTCCAATCCGAAGCCAGGAGCCAGGTGCTTCCTCCCAGTCTCCCATGCAGGTGCAGGGACCCAAGCACTTGGGCCATCCTCCACTGCACTCCTGGGACACAGCAGTGAGCTGGACTGGAAGAGGAGCAACCGGGACAGAATCTGGTGCCCCAACCGGGACTAGAACCTGGGGTACCGGCGCCACAGGTGGAGGATTAGCCAAGTGAGCCGCGGCGCCACCCAGTATTAAACTTTTATCACCTAGAAAGCTATTTTCCCTAGTCTGTAGCAGACCATAATCTTGAAGAAATAAGCATTGTGAAGAGACAAATATTTTTTTAATTTTAAATCAATCTTATTTTAACTGACAAAACTGTATAATTATTTTAAACAATGCAATATTTTTATATATGCATATAATGTAAAATGATTGAATCAAATTCATGTATACATCAGCTCACTTATCTAATGTTTTCCATGGGAGACATTTGACATTTAAAAGTCTTTAAAATTTTCCTTTGACATGGGTAGCCATGAGTATGAATTAAGTAGTTCGTGTAGTATCTTCTGCAGAGCAGAGAGGAGCTACCTTTTCCATAATTTTCGGTTAGTTTATTTATTTTTCATCTACTTGAAAGAGTGGGGAGAGAGAGAGAGAGAGAGAGATTGACTTTTCATCTGCTTGATCACTCCCCAAATGTCTGCAATAGCCAGGGCTGAGCCAGGCTGAAGCTAGGAACCGAGAATGCCATCTGAATCTCCCACATGAGTCAGGAACCTAAGCACTTGAGCCATCATCCACTGCCTCTCAGGATGCATTAGCAGGAAACTGCATCAGAGGTGGAGCAGCTGGGATTCAAATTAGCACTCTAATATGGAATGCAGGCAATGGAAGCAGTTGCTTCACCTGCTGCACCACAATGCCTATCCTTCTTTCCAACATTTAGATTTGGGTTCAATACCTCCAGCAAAGGAGATATTGCATGAAGAAGTCACGACAGATAGGAAAAGTAACTCTCCCTTTACCTTACATGAAGGTGATATGAGAAAGTAGACAAAGAATGGTGACCGCTGAAGAAACATGTTTCATGGCCTGTTTTTTTTCCTGGACAGATTGCATGTTCAGCAATCTGAAAGATCCCCAAATCCAGTCATCCTGGGTTTTTACAGAAGTTTCAGTACACAAAATTGATCAAACTGTTGGCCATTGGTGATCAACCTAACATTCAGCCTTTCACTTCCTGGGAGGTTAGGGGTGGGGCTGAAAACTCCAAACCTCTAATCCTGAGGTTGGTTGTTCCGTAATCAGCTCTCACTTTGAAGCTAACTATAGGATGCCAATCATTTGTTAATTCATTAACACAGAAAAAGGAACATAGTCCTTTGGAGATTACAAAGATTGTAGGAGCTGAATGCCTGGAAACTGGGGCAAGGACCAAATATATATTTCACCATATTGCAATTGAATATGGGACTTCAGATGGAAACTACCATTTAATGTTCCCTATACATCAAAATGGGGCAGCAGCTATGTCTGAGTCAGAAGGGCATATTTAGGCCCAGATAGGACCTGGATTTAGTGACCCACAGTGGCCTTCAGCTGCTGTGTCATATAGAAGGTATTTAGAAATTGCTGCACGCTCTGCTGAAATATGGGGAAAGCAGATAATTGTGCTGCCCAGAGGATTATTTTGATGCAGGCTGAAGGTTGCGGGACAGGAGTGTGGTCATAGTGATTTATAGAAAAATCAAAGAGGCAACACTTTCTTTCCAATCCAAGTTTATTGTCTAAATGCATGAGCTCTTATGCATGAGAATATATAAATTAACAAACCCCTTTCCTATCCCTTTCCTTTTTTTTTTTTTTTTTGGCTTAAACTAGCTCTGATTGTTCCTCTCCACAAAATCTTGCCTGTAAGGGCTCTGCATATATCCTTCCTTTTCTCAAGTAGATTTCACAATAGCACAATTATGCTCGGATTTTGGCAGTTCATTCTAGGCCATAGTGGCCCTCCAATGATTTTCAAATACAGCTGGTAGCCCTAGGCGACATCCATGTCACCTATGAGTCAACATTTAATCAAATTGAAACAAGGCCTACTGCATCATCAAGAGGATGGCATTTAACCTCCACTTGCTTCACTCCAACAATCTTCCTACTGATACTCTCCTGTTACTAACTAGAGCATTAATAAGTTAGCATCTGATAGGTCCTTTGATCTTTCCCTTATCCACTAGTTCATAGGTGCACACCCTCATTTAACTTAATAAGCCAAGTTGTGTGCTGGGGATACAAACTTAGGTGGTTCTATTTCTACTTTGATTTGGATAACTGAGGGTGGGGAACATTTTTCTGTTAAGGGCCATTTGGATATTTATAACATTATTTGCAGACAATACAAAGTTATCAACCTGAAGATCATCTTGCTCTAGCTTTGCTGAATTTTGAGTCCCATCTGCGGTTACCTTGGTAGGGCCAAACCAAATGATTTTGTGGGCCATTCATGGAATGCAGGCTTTAAGTTCCCCATCCTTGCTATGTGGATTCGGAAGATCCACCAGGGCTGTATATGAGCTTTAGCCTCTCTCTATCTCCATCTCTACTTTCAGTTAGGGAAAAATCTGCAGTTCCCTATTTAGAAGTAGAGACAATGGCAGGTCTAACAAAGCAGGAGAATTTTATGTTTGTAGTTAATATTTCAGTACCTGGGGAAATACAATAACAAAAAGTCAATTCAGGCTACACTTGATATATTGTAAAGGCACACTATAACCAGAGGAAATAGGTTTTATTTAAATTCAATTGTTCAAAGTACAAATGTCTTTGTTCAACTCATACTTTTCTTTTGAAAAACTTAAAAGGTAGAAGTACGTTTCATAAGCATTTCTCTGGATTTTATTTATTGGTTTCACAATCTACAATACAAAGTCTGGTTAAAAGAACATATTATAGAAATTCTAAAATTGTACATTTACTTGAAAAGTTACTTTCATAAAGAAGCTTTATCAATATTTCATTTTAAATAGTTTTAAATTCGATGGAATAAACTCAAGAATCTAAAGCTAAAATACTACTCAACTAGCTTTTTTGTTGTTTTTTAATTTATAATCCTTTTTTGTAGTACACATTTTCTTGAAATTTTCTACTGGATAAATATAACATTAACAGGAACACACATATTGGCATACAAAAGATAACTATAGAATTGACCATGTATATTGAATACTTTGCTTTTTCCATCTGTTATCATTGTATAACATCTTTTCCATTTTAATGCATTTTGAGAATTAAAGTTTTTTTTTTTAAATCTTGTTTTACTTAGTGGTAGGTGTTTAGACAATTCACATAAATGTTTCAGAGGAATATTATTTTCTAAACAAGTGAGACCCTGACACTCTGAAGCTGAGGTCACAATTTTATTAATAGATAAATTTCCAGTGTCTTGTTGTATAGATTGTGGAAATGAAATTACAATAATATTTTACTGGTAGCTAATCCAACACAATATGTCAATACATACCAAATCTATATGTATACTCTGACAGATACTGAAAAAAGAGTAATTTGTGAAAATTTTGAGAAACTGTGTTACTGAAAAAAATCTTTATTCTTGGTAAATTTAGGATACTATTTATCTATTTGGGATACAGTTTGAACAAGAGAATTATGTCTTACTAAGAACCATACTTTATATTCTAAGCTTTAGATTATCTCTTTCAATCAAGTTGTATTCTAGATAATAGCTTTTTTAAAAAAATAAAAATAGAACATCCTTTTAACTTCTCAGGCTTTTAACTTGTAAATTTCTAATGCTTTTATAACCTTCCAGCTTTGGCCACTGTCAATTTTCATTAAGTATTTTAACATTTTATAGCAAGAAGATGAAACCTAGACTACTAGATTTTGCTTTATATTATCAGCTGTGACAACACATACACTTAACACTCATATGTCACACATGTTTAAAAATTCGCAATGGCTTCACAGATGAAACTATAGCTACACAGTAAAACAACACAACAATTTTTGAGTTTGATTATTAGTTGCAGAAAATAACATGTTTCCTCTTTCTCTTCCTGCTACATTTCATAACATTTTCTAGTTTGATTCCATTTGATACAGATAGCTTTAGGGCAGCTTCACAACCACCACACACGCACCAGCTCTTCCAATGTTCACGGGGACTTCCTAAAACAAAAACAAGACAAGAAACACTTGATCTTCGTCTTTAGCATAATACGGAATGTTGAAGTTGAAAAGGCCTTAATTAATATGCTCCAACCATCTCCCTGTATAAAGGCAAGGGAAACTGAAACCCAGTGTAGTGAGTTGGATAGAACACAGCAGTTAGACTAATATAGAACTGAGTTTGAGGATCAGATAATCTTAAGTATGTTTCACCTCACTGCTAATTTCTTCACTTGAAAAACAGCTAATAATACATACCTCTCAAGGCTTTTGTGAGGGTTAATAAGTGACAAGAATTTGGCACAGAGTAGTTATAATCTCACTGTCTGCTAGTTCTCTTTAACACAATGAAACGATGATACAGCCAAGAATAGAATTTAGGACCCTTAGCTGCTGCTCTAAAATCTTCTAAAAAGTAAATTCCACAAATTTAGTCAAGCATTTTGATTATTGTCTTTGATGTAACCTCCTGTTTGCCTCATTTGAATCCTGCATTTCTGGTTTGGTTAAGCATGAATATAAAGTAATTACCTACATGATAGGACTTGAGCGTTTCTGAGAGCCTTAATGAATCAGATTTTTGCAGGAGAGAGACAGAAAATCACTAGCAGTTATCATTATATTAACACTTATCTATTTAAAACAGTAGCCAGCTCTACCCTGAAGAACACAGAGTAGCATTAAGTCAGTATAAAGGAAGAATAAATTAGGTCCCTAAATACAAAATTTGCCTGTTTGTGGACATTGGTAAAGGATTCATGCTGTTTCACTTTTTTTTAACCCATTATTCCGTTGACTAAATGTCATTATGTTGTGGACTAAATCTAGGACGACCATTGGCAAAACCTTAAAGTTTGCATTTGACGTCTCCAAGATGCCCTCTCTGTGTTCCTTTTTGCACCTTCCTTGGAATTTTTGTCTATTAGATGGCTAGCACTTTAGAAAGGGTTTAGTTCTGATCTCTTGCTGTATACTGCATTCCTCCAATGACTGAGAAAGTTTGGAGTATTGTGATTTAAACATTTTTTATAAAAAGAAAATTGAAGGCTTTTCTCCCGGGCACCAGACAATAAGAAGGGCAGACATTTGTAGAAGATATTGCTCTGGCTTTCAAGTTTCAATACATATATAGTTGGGTAGCGTACGGCTCTGGGATATTGAATCTTATTCACTTATTTCTTTGAAGGGAAGTCAAGAGAATGGTCTGTCCTCTTTCATGTCAGTACTGATGAATCCCGTTAATGGTCACTTAGGTCAATTAGTAACTCTCTAAGACAGATAAAGCACATCGTGTACATTTGGTTCTGGTTAAGTCTTAGGAAGAGAATGCAATTCATTCCAAGAATACATTTGAAAACCTTTTATTAAAAACTGAAACATATTAATTTTAATATTTCTATGAGAGTACCTCTTTCCACTCGTTTTTCTGTGCATCATACGACTCAACAGTGTTCAAGTAGGTATGACCATCATATCCTCCAACCACGTAAAGTTTGTCTCCAAGGGGGCACACAGCAACAGCATCTCGAGGGACACTCAGAGGTGCCACAGTCGACCATGAATCATTTTTTGGATCATACCTTAAGAAGTTTAGGAAACAATGGAGAGTGAAAGTCCAATAGTGTTAAAAAAGGCATAAATAAAGTGCATGTTACTCTAAAATATGGAATTAAAAGCACATTATAAATATCAAGTATAGATTGACTAATAAATGTTAAAAATAGGTACATGAAAAAATTCTCTTTAACCACCAGAGGTCTCTCAAAGCATATGAAATAAGTATTTCCTTTCTGAGCTACCACACATTTCTGTACTCAATACTCTGAATCTCTTTGAGGGAATTCACATATTGAGATCTTAATATTACATGGAAAATGCCCCTCTTTCATGCAGTATTCTGGTGAGAGAGCTTTTGTTTTTTTCTTACTCTTTATTCTTCAAAGTTATACATGAGTTAGTTGCCTGATCCTATTTAGGTGAAAACTCATGTTTTAATATAATGGTCTTTCTGGTTTAGTTGTGCTTTATAGAATGCAGTACCCAGGTCTAAATACTATTTTCAGTTAAAAGGATCATATCCTTATCCTGTCATTTTCTTTTCTGAGAGCTCTTACTTACCTTTACAGGAGTTGGTCTGCGATTTGTTTTTCCATTTTAATCTGAAGTTAACACCTTATTCCCAAACCTTCTCAATAACCAGAATGAACAACAACTCAGTAAGTAATGTTAATTAAAATTCTTCCTATGGAGGTCACATGGGGCCCTGGCAATAAGGAAGCTCCTGATTTAAAAAAAAAAAAATCCTCAGCAATAAAGTAATCACTAGTGACTAGTGACAGAAAAGCCTGTAGCCAGCAGCAGTCTGCCTAAGGTATGTATCTCCCAGGCTATAACCCACATTTCAGCAGTTTTCAGCTTCCACCTGACCTGCTCACCCACTGCTCCCTTGCAATATATTTTATTTTATTTTTTACATTTTTAAAAAATTTATTTGAAAGGTAGAGTTACAGAGAGGGAGACAGAGAGAGGGAGAGAGAGGTCTTCCATCCGTTGGTTCACTCCCCAGATGGCTGCAAAGGCCAGAGCTGCGCCGATTGGAAGCCAGGAGCCAGAAGCTTCTTCCTGCTCTCCAACATGAGTGGAGGGGCCCAAGCGCTTGGTCCATTCTCTACTGCTTTCCCAGGTCATAGCAGACAGCTGAATCAGAAGTGGGGCAGTCCAGACTTGAACTGGTGCCCATATGGGATGCAAACACTGCAGGCAGTGGCTTTACCTGCTACACCACATCGCCACCTTCACCACGCCCCTGTGTGACCTCATGCCCCTACCTGACCACAGCTGGGGGCCCACCAGCCAATCAGGTTAATTAACCACTCCCCTTTGGAAGTGGGTTAAAAGTCTGGGACACGGTGTGTCCGGCCCTTCTCTTCTTCCCTGGCCTCTTACCAGGAGGGGGCTTTCTGTAGCCCTGCGCCTCCAGGGCTCATGGCCTTAGGGCCACGCACCCTAGGCTTTCCGCAATGTATTTTTTTTTTTTTCTTGACAGGCAGAGTGGACATTGAGAGAGAGAGACAGAGAGAAAGGTCTTCCTTTGCCGTTGGTTCACCCTCCAATGGCCGCCATGGCTGGCACGCTGCGGCTGGCGCACCGCGCTGATCTGATGGCAGGAACCAGGTGCTTCTCCTGGTCTCCCATGGGGTGCAGGGCCCAAGTACTTGGGCCATCCTCCACTGCACTCCCTGGCCACAGCAGAGAGCTGGCCTGGAAGAGGGGCAACCGGGACAGAATCCGGTTCCCCGACCGGGACTAGAACCCGGTATGCCGGCGCCGCTAGGCGGAGGATTAGCCTAGTGAGCCGCGGCGCCGGCCTCCGCAATGTATTTTAATACATTTAACTGTGCTCACTCCTCCCTGTGTTCAGCTACTGGTGAATTCTCACTGCGCAGGACACTGGCCTCAACTGGTTACTTCCCATCACACTTTACAGGATTGCTTTCTTAAATTTTGAAGTCTATTTAAAATAATACATGACATTGAAATCTAAAAGGGGTGAAGAAGAAAGAAACCACATATAATTATACATGGAAATACTCTCTGATTTTATAATGACCTATTTAAACAAGTTCAATGAAAAATATTTATTTTTGAAGATGAATTTTTATTTATCAAATTCTACCCATTTACCTATATTTCCATTATATCACCTAAATGTTTTCTTGCCTTTTAAATTACATTCTAAATCATCTGATCTGAGCTTACCTAAGAAAGTTTCTTAACATTTAGGAATTTCCCTTATTAAAAAAAATCATGTCCATTTTATTTGAAAGAGAACAGAGAGATAGAATGCGAGAAAGAGAGAGAGAGAGAGAGAGAGAGAGAGAGATATCTTGTATCCTCTGGTTCACTTTCTAAATGCCCAAATAGCCAAAGCTGAAACAGGTCAAAGCCAGGAGCCCAGAACTCAATCTGGGTCTCCCACATGCATTGCAGAAACACAGGTATTTGAGCCATCACCTGCTGTCTCCCAGGGTGTACATTAGCAGGAAGCTGGATTTAAAGTAGGCAGGCATACAGGTTAAAATCAATTAGGTTTGTGAGCTGGAGGACCACACCTTCACCAAGCCCCTGTGTGACCTCACGCCCTACCTGATACCTTCACCACGCCCCTGTGTGACCTCATGCCCCTACCTTGCCACATCTGGGTGCCCACCAGCCAATCAGGTTAATTAACCACTCACTTTTGGAACTGGGTTAAAAGCCTGGGACATGGTGGTGTGTCCGCCCTTCTCCCCTGGCCTCTTGCCAGGAGGGGGCTTTCTGTAGCCCTGTGCCCCCAGGGCGCGTGGCCTTCGGTCCACCCGCCCTAGGCTTCCTGGCCTAGATGCTCCTCCACGTGGCTGGTTCCTGGTGCTAGGTATGAACCCAGATTTATCTCTCTTAAATAAAGCTCTCACTCTCCTGTGCATCTTTCTCACTAAATAAAGGTACCATGCTGCCTCGTTTATTTATGTCGGTATTTAGAATTCTTCCTCTAAATATTAGGCAAGAACCCTCTTGGGCTTATTAATATTGGGGATTTATTAATAAGCATATGGTGATATATGGCACCCCAAGTTCCGGTAGCATATGTGGCACCCCAGATGGTGCTTCTGAGGAACTTTAAGGGGCCACATGTTAGTATAGATTTTAGGGGGTCATCTCCAATATCAGGTTGGGAATGGAGGAGGCTGGACTCAAATCAGGCACACTGATATGAAATGCAGGCATCCCAAAGGGTGACTTAACTGTTGTACCAAAGGTCTACCGCAGGAATATTTTAATGTCTTCTGAAGCCAGCAATAATTAAGATCACTTTTATGTCCATTATATTATCCATTGTCATTTATGATAGCACCTTAAATTCTGATGTTGTAATAAAAACCCAGAACTAGAGAATCCATCTGTGCTCAAACTAAGCAGAATCTTCAGAACAATAGCTACTGTCAATTGATGTTGTACTCAGCCAATAATCAGGGTATGCCAATACATGAATAGTGAACAGAACTCACAGAAGGATTTCCTCGTAGATTTCCACCCAAAGACTCAAGACTTTTCTGCATGTGCTTGAAAATTAATGCCCCTAAGTCTGGCTAACTTGACATTATCTGGTTACTGCTTGAATAACAAAGAGGAGTTTGGGGAACTTTTGAAGAAAAAAATTTGGCAACATAATTAGCATCTTTAAGGACACTACACATTCAAATTAAAATCACAACACTTAGTTTCTCTTTTGCTTTTCTGTCTTCCCTTACTTCCCATATAAGTGTAGTCACACTAGTGGAAATAAAATTGAGCGTGAAGTCAAGAGAATTAGTCATGGATTTATACTCCCACTTAGGGTAATTTGGGATAATTTGCTTGACTTCTTTGCTTCAATTTTCTCATTAATGTTACAGAAATAATAATCCCTGACCCAACCAGTGTGATAGCTTTAGAAACCTTTAATTTAAATGATTATCTTAAATAATTGGATAAGAGACTCCTAAGGTACTGCGTAGGCCAACAGTGTTTTAGCAGAAAATAGTGTCAGGAAAAAAAAAAAGTCCAAGATACAGAAATGAGGCTTATCTGATCTCCAAAATGTGCAATTTTATTTACTTTCTACTGGTAAGTACACTTTACAACTCTGCATGTGTGGAAGTTAAGTTACAGAAAACTGAGTTTACTTGTCACTCCTTTTCATAATGAACCTGAGCTCCCCATATGGTGTATTGAATGCAGATGCAGGATAGCAGAAGGTCCCATGCGAAAATGTACTACTGACTTGAGGGAGTGGTACAGCTGGTCCTACAAGGACCTTAAACACCCACCCTACAAGGTCTTAACCTTGAGACTCATAAGGCCATGTTTCCTTAATAGATACCATCTAGATATTTGGTCTTGTCTTTTCCAGGAATCCCAGGCCTGAACATAGCCCTAACACTGACTGGAGCTCAGTTTCCTATCATCGAAATTGCTAAAGGACATGAGATCACTGACCAATCAGGGGAAAGCCCTGAGCACTGCATACCAACTAGGAAATTGGACATGAACTGAGCATGTGCTTTTCACTTGCATCTTCAGTCTACAAGGACTTTCATCCAAACCCCTCAGGAAGCCTGGGGAATTAAGCCACGGTTGCCCAGCTCCTTATTCTGCAATAAACACCATCACTGTCAGTCATGGGCTTTCTGCACATCTGTTTTGGGGTTCCAAAGCAAGTCCAACCAATTTTGGAAGTTGCTCTATATTAACGATATAGATGCATTTTGCCTAATAGAGATAGAATTGATTTCCACTATGTAGAAATGATGACTTACAAAGACTATATATTAGGTTTGAGTCTATTAATAATTTTTCAACATTCTTAACTGTCTTTTCTTCAAATACTCTTTTGAACTTGTTTTTATCTTGGAGTTACTTTATTAACTAATGGATCACATAAAATTGTTGATATATGTTCATTTTATATTTGCATGAAAATTTTGATAGTTTTAAAATTACGTACCCATTTTTATTTATGTCAGAGGCAGAGTGTGTGTGAAAGAGAGAGAGAGGCAGAGATTGAGAGACAGATTTTCTACCTGCTGGTTCATTCTCCAAATGCCTACAACATCTGCAACCAGGGCAGGTAAGGCAAGAGCCAGGAACTTTATCCCAATCCCTATATGGTTATCAGGGACACAAGTACTTGAGATATCATCTGATGCCTCCTAGGTATATAAATAGTAACCCAGATCAGAAACAGAGGCTGGTCTTGAACCCAGGCACTTAGATATGCAGTGCAGCTTAATCTGCTATGCCAGAAATGTGCCCCAGTGATTTTAATTTTTGAAAATTATACTTTAGCATGAGCCATTTTCTCGAAGTATTTTCAAGGAAAATGACAATAAGGGAATAATGTTAGTAATAAGAATAATACCAATTACAAAAGCTGCTATTATTTGGGGAATCAAATGCACACACACAAGCCCAGAAAGCATGCACACTCTGAAAAAAGCTTAAGATCTCAATCCTTTTGTTGGACTGATTCCAGGCACAGAACATGACCTGCTAATCAATGATGGTCTTCTCATGCATGAAGCCAATCTGCAAAAATTGAGAAAGATGTTTCTTACTTAAAATGCCCACTTTTCACAAAAAGATGACAAAAAATACAAAGAAAGAAACACAAATCCCATTCAAAAGAACAAGAGGAACCTTCAGAAACTGTCTTGGGTGGGGGGCAGCATTGTGACACAACAGGTTAAGCTCACTTCTTCCCCTTTTTAATATATTTTTATTTATTTATTTTTTATTTTTTTATTTTTTGACAGGCAGAGTGGACAGTGAGAGAGAGAGACAGAGAGAAAGGTCTTCCTTTTGGCCGTTGGTTCACCCTCCAATGGCCGCCGCGGCCGGCTCACTGCAGCTAGCACAGCGCGCTGATCCGAAGGCAGGAGCCAGGTGCTTCTCCTGGTCTCCCATGGAGTGCAGGGCCCAAGCACTTGGGCCATCCTCCGCTGCACTCCCGGGCCACAGCAGAGAGCTGGCCTGGAAGAGGGGCAACCGGGACAGAATTCGGTGCCCCGACCAGGACTAGAACCTGGTGTGCCGGCGCCGCAAGGCGGAGGATTAGCCTAGTGAGCCGCGGCACCGGCTCAGTTCTTCCCTTTTTTAAAAAAAATATTTTTTTTTGTTCTAGTACTATTGGTTGAACTCTGTAATTAACACACAATTATTCTTAGGTGTTTAAATTTTAACGGAAAAGTGATCCCTGTTAAATATAAGAGTGGGAATAAGAGAGGGAGGAGATGTACAATTTGGGACATGCTCAATTGGATTTGCCCCAAATGGTGGAGTTAGAAACGTGCCAGGGGATTCCAATACAATCCCATCAAGGTTGCATGTACCAATGCCATCTCACTAGTCCAAGTGATCAATTTCAGTTTACAATTGATCACACTGATAGGTCTAAGAGTCAAAGGGATCACATAAACAAGACTAGTGTCTGCTAATACTAGCTGATAGAATAAAAAAGGGAGAGAACGATCCAACATTGGAAGCAGGATACACAGCAGACTCATAGAATGGCAGATGTCCTAAATAGCACTCTGGCCTCAGAATAAGCCCTTAAGGCATTTGGATACGGCTGAAGAGCCCATGAGAGTATTTTAGGCATGGAAAGCCGAGACACTCTGGGAAAAAAAAAAAAAAAAAACCTAAATGAAAGATCTCTGCGAGTGAGATCCCAGGGGAAAGAACAGGGCCATCAAAGAAAGAGGTACCTTTCTCTGAAGGGAGGAGAGGACTTCCACTTTGACTATGACCCTGATGGAATAAGATCGAAGTCAGCGAACTCAAAAGGCTTCCATATCCTTGGCAACTCATGACAAGAGCCTAGGGAGATTACTGACACCATAAACAAGAGTGTCAAATTGTTAAGTCAACAACAGGAGTCACTGTATACTTACTCCTCATGTGGGATCTGTCCTTAATGTGTTGTCCAATGTGAAATAATGCTATAACTAGTACTGAAACAGTATTTTACACTTTGTGTTTCTGTGTGGGTGCAAACTGTTGAAATCTTTACTTAATATATACTAAATCGATCTTCTGTATATAAAGAGAATTGAAAATGAATCTTGATGTGAATGGAATGGGAGACGGAGTGGGAGATGGGAGGGGTGCGAGTGGGAGGGAAATTATGGGGGGGGGAGCCATTGTAATCCATAAACTGTACTTTGGAAATTTATATTTACTGAATAAAAGTTAAAAAAAATATTTTGAAAAGCAAAGTTACAGAGAGAAAGAGGGAGGGAGGGAGAGAGGGAGGGAGAAAGAGAAAGAGAGAGACCTTCTATTTGTTTACTTCCTGGATGGCTACAGCCAGTGGTGGACCAGGCTGAAGGTAGGAGCCAGGAGCTTCATCTGGATCTCCCACATGAGTGACAGGGCACAAACACTTGGGCCATCTTCTACTGCTTTCCCAGGCCATTAGCAGGGAGCTGGATCAGAAGTGAAGCAGCCAGCCATGACACAAACTGGCACCCATATGTGATGCTGGTATCACAGGTGACACCTTTACCTGCTATGACACAACGCAGAGTTCTCCCCTCTGTCCCTCTCCCTTGCTAAGCTACTTCTGATCCAGTTCCCTGCTAATGAACCTTATTAAACAGCAGAAGGCCCCTGCCACCCACGTGGGAGATCTGGATGGAGTGTCAGGCCAGATGCAGTCCCTACAGCTGTAGGCATTTCGGTATTGAACCACTGAATGGACGACCTCTCTGTCTCTCCCTCTCTGTAACTCTTTCAAATAAATAAATAAACCATTACAAAATATAAGGATCTGACTTGCAAGGGAAATAAATTTGAAGTACAATTTGTACATTCTTTGGTTAAAAGGAAAACTCAAATAATGGAAAGAAGTCAGGAAAATAATATATGAACTGATGAGAATGTCAAACAGAAGCAAGAAATTTTAGGGAATAACCAAACAGAAATTCTGCAGTTGAAAGTAAAATAAAGTGACTGACTTAGAATATTCACCAGAGAGGTTCAGTAGGAGACCTGAGAGGTAGAAGAAAGTATAAATGAACTTGATGACAGGTGATTACAAATGATTGAGTCTGAAGATCAAAAAGCATGAAGAAAAGTGAACAAAGTCTGCTACTGTTTAGATATTAGTTTTGATTTCCTCAATGTGTAAATTTTAAAGACTTAGCCTCAGGATGGTGCTACTGAATAAGCATGGGGGCCAGCGCAATGGTGTAGAGGGTAAAGCTGCAACTTCAGGGCCTGCATCTCTTTTGGGTGCTGGTTTCAGTCCCAGCTGCTCTACTTCCCATCCAGCTCTCTGCTATGGCCTGGGAAAGCAGTGGAAGATGGCCCAAGTCCTTGGACCCCTGCACCTTCATGGGAGACCTGGAAGAGGCTCCTGGCTTCTGGCTTCAGATCGGCCCAGCTCTGGCGGAGTTACCAGTGGATGAAGATATCTTCCTCTCTCTCCTTCTCTGCCTCTCTGTAACTCTGCCTTTAAATGAAATAAATAAATGAATCTTAAAAAAAAAAGCAAGAAAAAGCATGGATACCTGATCTAATTAGGTTTAGGTGGTATGCCTAGTGGGTCATCCTTTGGTCATTGGAGGCATGTGCTTAGAACAGTTCTTTCTTTCTTTCTTTCTTTCTTTCTTTTTTTCTTTTTTCTTTTTTTTTTTTTTTTTGACAGGCAGAGTGGACAGTGAGAGAGAGACAGACAGAAAGGTCTTCCTTTGCTGTTCGTTCACCCTCCAATGGCCGCCGTGGCCGGTGCACCGCGCTGATCCGAAGGCAGGAGCCAGGTGCTTCTCCTGGTCTCCCATGGGGTGCAGGGCCCAAGGACTTGGGCCATCCTCCACTGCACTCCCGGGCCACAGCAGAGAGCTGGCCTGGAAGAGGAGCAACCAGGACAGAATCCAGCGCCCCGACCGGGACTAGAACTTGGTGTGCCGGCGCCGCAGGCAGAGGATTAGCCTATTGAGCCACGGCGCCGGCCAGAACAGTTCTCAAAAGAAGGTTGATTATATAAGCCTGTTCTCTCTGTCTCTCTCTCTCTCTCCCTCTCTCCCTCTCTCTGCTTGCTGCCTTGCCATACAATTCTACCTCTGTACATATTCCACGATTTACCACCCTCATCCGTTGAGATCAACAGATCTTGAACTGTGAACCTCCAAAACCATAAACTAAAATAAACCTTCATTTCTTCCTAAGTAGCTTACAGTGGATTTAGTTTTACCATGGAAATCTAATTAACATAGTATCTAAGGCACTAAAGGAATATCAATTAGACCAATGTATGTGTTGTAAAAATCTCAAAAGAAGGAACAAGAGTACTCGTATTTATTTGTTACTTCAAATAATAAATACTTGGAGTAATAATAGCTGAAAATTTCTGACAAGACTAAAATCTATAAGCCAATTGTTAAAAGACAAAAAGACAATCTTAATAGTAAGGAAAGTAACTTGCCACATTTAAGAAATTCTCAAGATTATCAGTAGAAACCTTTGAAGATGACAGGCTATGAAAAGATATTAAAATGCTGAAAGACAGAAAGACATCTAACTAAACTATGCTGCAAAAATAAACAATGTGAGTATAAAAATTCATTTTCACTAGAAGTTCCCTATGGAAAAGTAAATTCTTCAAGTTGTAACAAAACGGTCCCAGACAGTAAGTTGAGATTGTATGGAAATATAAGGTTCTCTGGTAAAGATTATTATATAGACAAAAATAAGAATCAATGTTGTGGTAATTTTGGTTGATAACTCTACTTTTTATTCTTCTATGAGATTTAAAAGACAATAGTATAAAAATTATAAATCCATGTTAATGGGTACACAAAACAGAAAGGTGTAACATCAATAGTAAAGGTATTGAGGAAGGCAGTTTAAAGTCTTTCAATATGATAGAAAAGTTGCTATCAGTTTAAAAGATTGGAAAATCTTTAGGATATTATATATAGTCTCCATTGTAACTACAAAGAAAACATTTATAAGGTATACACACAAGGAATTCAGAAGGGAATCACAACTTTTCAGTATAAAATTCAATAAAACGCAAAGAAAAACTGTAAGTGATAAAGTAAGGAACCAAAAGTTTGTAAATACAGTAAATTTTTCCCTGTTATTAGTTATTTTAAAGGTAGATGAATTAAAATTCCTCAATCAGAAGACATATCTTGGAATAATGGATTTTTAAAACAGTATCCAATTGTCTACAAAAAAAAATATCTTAGATTTTAGATCTTAGGACATACCTAGATCAAAAATGAAAGACTAGACAAAGATATTTAATGTGGGAAGCTGTCAAAAGATAGTGAGTTATTAGGCAAAACAGACTTGAAAACAACAATGGTTACAAAAGATAAAAGAAAGATGTTATATAATAATAAAAGAGTAAATTCACAAAAATATAGTAATTATAAACATATTAACCAACTATCAGAGCTCCTAAATATATGAAGCTGACATTAACAGAACTGCAGGAAGAATCAGAAAACTCTATAATAATAGTAGAAAGCTTCAATTCTTCACTTTAAATAATGGATAGAAAAGTGAGACCAGACTATCAATAAGTTGCTACAGAAAGTGAACATTATAGGCCAACTGGTCATATGCACACACAAAAAAAATCTACTCTACTATAGCAGAACATAATTTTCTCAAGAAAATGTGGACTATTTCCAGAAGAAAGTATTATACCGTAAAACAAGTATTTAATAAACTTAAAAAGATTGAAAACATGCTAGGTACTCTTTTCAGGTCATAATGGAAAGAAACTAGGATTCAAGAGTAGAAAAGAAATTAGAAACATTTCTGAACACGGGGCTGGTGCTGTGGCATAGTAGGTAAAGCCAACACTTGCAGTGCCAGCATCCCATATGGGTGCTGGTTCGAGTCCTGGCTGCTCCGCTTCCAATCCAGCTCTCAGCTGTGGCCTGGGAAAGCAGAGGAAGATGGCCCAAGTCCTTGGGCGCCTGCACCCATGTGAGAGGCCTGGAGGAAGCTCCTGGCTCCTGGCTTTGGATTGGCACAGCTCTGGCTGTTGCGGTCATTTGGGGAGTGAACCAGGGGATGGAAGACCTCTCGCTCTCTCTCACTCTCTTTCTGCCTCTGCCTATTTGTAACTCTGTCTTTCAAATAAATAAATAAATTTTAAATAAGTAAATAAATAAAAAAATCTTAAAAAAATAACAATGGAACAGAGATAACCCAGAAATAAACTCTCACAAACACAGACAATTGATTTTTGTCAATGCCACTCATTGTGGAAAGCAGGGTATTTTCAACAAATGTTTAAGGGAAAATTGGATATTCAATTGCAAAAGAATATAGTTGTATCTTTACTCATATACAAAAAATTAACACAAATCAATAAAAGATGTGAACTTAAGAGTCAAAATTATAAAATTCCAAGAAGAAAACATAGGTGAAAAGATTCATGACAGTAGATTTGGCAAATATTCCTTGGATAGAACACCAAAAAGACAGTCAGTAAGAAACTATTTTAAATAGACTTCCAAAATTTCTAGAAATAGTACTTCAAAGGGAATTTTTAACAGTGAAAAGGAAACCCATAGAATGAGATTTTTATATCTGGTAAAAGATAAAGAACTTATAATTGAACAACAGAAGACAAACATCCCAATTTTTGAAAATGTGCAAACAGCTTGAACAGAAATTTTTCTAAAGAAGATGTAGAGTGACTAGCCATTTAGCCTAGTGGTTGAAAGATCAGCATTCCAAATCAGAGTACAGATTCCATACTTATCTCTGGCTCCAGACTCCAATTTCCTGCTAATGCAGACCCTGGGAGGTAGGGAGGTAGTGGTGATGGATGAGGTAGTGGGTCCCTGCCACCCACATGGAAGATCTGGATTGAGTTCTCACCTCCAGGCTTCAGCCCTGTCCCAAATTCAGCTGTTGGGGACATTTGAGGAGCGAACTGGCAGAAAAGAGCACTTTCTGTGTGTGTGTGTGTGTGTGTGTGTCTGTCTGTCTCTCTCCTTTTCAAACAAATGAATAACACAAAAAAAGAAGATATACCACTGTCCAATAGTACCTGATGATATACTCAACATTTCTACTCACTAAGTAAAAGCAAATCACAACCCCAATGAGATATTACTTCACAAAATATTTACTGCAACAAAGTCATTGTTCACAATATTATTAACATGCTTTTGGAACTTCTCTTTGGCATTTTGGGATAGAAAAGTCTCCACATCTTTGAAGACTGACTTGATTTTAGAAATAGTAAACATATTTTGATTTAAGTCTGTGATTTGGTTGTGTGATATAGCCTGGCAAAAAACTGCCTTACTTTTCATCATTTCGTCTCAGTATTTTTAAAGATTTATTTCTTCATCTGTTTAAAAGGCAGAGAGACAAGTAGAGGGGGAGAGAGAGAGAGAGAGAGAGAGAGAGAGAGTTTCCTTCTGCAGGTCCCAACAGTTGGAGCTGTGCAAGGGTAAATCCAGGAGCCAGGCACTCGATTCAGGTCTCCCATGTGGGTGGCAGGGGCCCAAGTACTTGGGCTATCATCTTCTGCCTCTCAGGATGCATGGACAGGAACCTGGATCTGAAACAGAGTAGCTGGTAATTGAAAGAGTACCCAATATGGGATGTGGGCATCAGAAGTGGTGAATTAACCCTATTTTTTCCCAAATGTGATTAGCCAAAGATAAGGCAGAATACACACACACACACACACACACACACTGATTGTGGATCTGAAGTGAATGAGGAGGATTTTTCCTAAAATATGTTGAGTCTAAGGTTATGTGTACAATTTAACAAAGGGCTAATCTGTTGAAAAAATTAATACTTATATGGAAGTCGGCTTTCTATTAGCTTAAAAATCTTTCTCATTTCTGTAAAAAAAGTAACCAAATCATCACATGCATAAATAAACAGAAACAATTTACCTTTCCACGCAGTCGGAAAGCCTGGAGCAGTGATTAGAAGCAGGGGCATCATGACCTCCTACAACATATAAGAATCCATTGTGTGTTGCAACTCCCACACCTCCACGTCTTTTGGACATTGGAGCACACAGACTCCATTTGTTGGTATGTGGGTCAAAGTATTCCATTGATTTGAGGCAGGAACTTCCATCACGTCCACCGATAGCATATAATCTAGGGGGGAAATGATAGAACGTAGAGCTTTGTGTGTTTGTGTGTGTGTGTATGTACATATAGAAAATATATGCATAGAATAAGTATGTGAAAACTTTATAAAAAGCATTCAAATTTCTGAAGTTTCTGACTGTATGGTCTTCTCCATTATTTTGTAGTAAGTAGTCAGGCTTTGTTAAGGGATAGATGTCTAAGGGCATCTGTTAAGTCTACTCTACCTAAGACCTTTCTTTATCACTTTTGTCAAAGTAACTTTGACACAATTGACTAAAATATTACATGGGAAGTGATGCAGAGGAAAAGGGAAGGTATATCAAATAGGTTGGCAGAATAGTTCCAAAGACCAGCTCCAACAATCTTAAAATTATAGCCAGGCTCAACACCTAGCATCAGAATCCCTGTTGTTTTTGCTACTTTATTTTGTGTAAAAACAGTATCAGTAAGAAGGCATTACCTTAATAAACTAAAGGAATCAGATAGAACATAGAAACTGAATTTTTCCTAGGAAGAGATGTTGGCTGTTGCATTTCTCCCAAAAACTTTGAACTGGTAAATTTTCTGATGGGAAGTATTTTTTAAATATACTTTACATTTAATTTTGCATGAATAAAGAAGATAAGTAGAAACCACATGTCTGTAACTGCCATTCATGTTGGATTTTGAACAACTGCAACTTAAAACAAAATTAAGTCAAATTTGATGATTTCAGGCTGTTTGACAAAGGATTGGAGATTACCTTACTGAATCACCAAGTATCATTTAGGATAAGCCAGAGATGATCAGATTTAAAAGTACATTAAGCTCTAAAACATCACAAATCATGTTAACCATAGATATTGCCTATTTCTTCTTATGTAAGGCGCTAAAACGTATCTGTGTTGCAATTTCTACAAAGCCAGCTTCTGTGATGAGAGATTGGCTTTCTGCAGAGTCAGTACAGCACAGAAGACTGCATCCCGCCACCAACTTATCCTATTGTCTGAAACTGTCATCCTTCAAGCCCCTCCTATATTCTGTTAATTGTCTCCATGAGTCCCATGTCAGGACAGGACATAGTGATGCTAGAGATTTCTGAGAGCTAAAAGTAATAATTATTTGGCATTAATTTTAGATCTCAGAAATCTCTAATATCACTATATTTTAGTATATTACTTTCCTTTCATAGGCAAGTGATAAGGAAGAACATGAATATGAGTATTCAAGAAGTTGAAACTGGTGAGGATTCTATATTTGGGAACTCTGAATGCTTAGGGGAGAAATGATTGAAAAAAACCAAAAGACTTATCTTTTTCCTTGTTATAAATACAGTCAAACCAAAGTTTTAGTAAGTCAAGAATAAGTCAACATAAAAAGTGGTAGTTTCTTGGGGGACAATTATAATTAGTTTGATTATAATTTTTCTTCTCATATTTAATGAGCACACAAGTCACCCAAGGATCTTGTTAAAGGGCAGATTCTGATTCAGAAGATCTGGGGTAGGTCTAAGATTCAGTATTTTGTAACAGTTAGCAAGAAACGCTAATGCTGCTGGTCCTAGGACTGCACTTTGATTGGCAAGAGTCCCAGTAATAATGAAAGGAGGACTCCATTAAAGGCTTTTCATCATTGATAACAAGGTTGTCTTGGTTATTTGGAATACATATTGATGAATGGAATATGTCCCTGAAGTTCTGTACCATATGCATTGGGAACAAAAAGTATGCATGTTTGGACTTACTTGTTGTTTAATGCAACAACACCAACTGTACTTCTAGGCGTTGACATACTGGCCACGTAATTCCATTGGCGTCCCTCAGGATCCCATCTTTCTACAGTATTTAGATAACTCCATCCATCATGACCACCTACAGCATACATTGGTCCTTCAAGAGTGGCTACACCTAAAGAATAAAATTAGTATGAGGGATCACCCAAGACCTTGCGTTTTGCTTATTAAATGATTTTACATATATTGGAAGTATCTAATGATTCTGATATAAAGCTAAATATGCTTTTGTAACCCTAGGAAACTTTCAATCATCATTACTGTGTCATGGAAAGGTACCACTGTCATAACATTGAAGTCAACTGAAATAGTGGAATAGAACTTTTGTTCATGTGTGATAGGAAAGGGATGCTACTTTTTTTCTTTCTTCATGTCAATATAGCTTTTTTTTAATGTACAGGATAGTTTAGATATGGTATTTAATCTTAGATGCACCTTAGAATGGTAGGTGGACTATGGTAGATCTTTATAATCACTTTTTTAATATAGTTACAAATAGATTCCTGTAATACAAATAACTAAACAGGGCTTTTTGAGGTTTAGTTTGAAGTTCTGCTAGATACTATAAATAGCCCTTGTGTGTTTCTTATCTCTTCTGGGAATTCCCATAATTGCCTTTTATCCCCACTTTCCTCACCATTCCAATCAGCCTCTCAGTAGTATATCTTCCTTTTTTCTCCTACTTCTTCATAATATCAGTTTGATTGGGAGAAGCTAGTTCTTTGTTCTCTGTGGGACACACTTTCTAAGTTACGTCTAGAATCACAGTGACATAACTGAACTGAATAATTGTATAGTGTGTCATTTGGCAGACATAATTTATCAGAAGCTGAGTTTAAATATTAAGAACTCAACTAAGTATACATTCTCAAGAAGCCACAGTAACATGATGTTCTTACCTAAGCCATGCCTATGAGTTGACATGGGAGGCATCACAGTCCAGATTTTGCCAACTGGGTTAAAACATTCCACAGTATTTAAAGTTTTTAAACCATCTCTTCCTCCCACAACATAAAGTTTATTATCAATAACTGCAACTCCAAACTGAAGTCTGCGGCCACTCATGGTGCCAATATGCAGCCAGCTGTTGGTCCTGAGGTCATATTTTTCAATTGTAGTGGTACCTGTTAAAATAATATTGAACAATCATAAAAAAACCCTGTATTATAATTTTGAATTGATGTAATTCATGTTATATTTATGTGTGTATTACTTACAGTGCAATAGTAGTGACTGCAAATCAAATTAAGCACCCAGATGATTCTACAATCTGGGAATATCTTACTGCTCTGGATTCAAATGGAAGAATCAGAAAAAAATAGATTTTTAAGGTATGTCTTCATCATTTACGTCCTGTAATCCTTTCTTTTGCTATACTATTCTGACAGAAGAACTAACACAGGTGTCAACCAGAATATCTGGTGACAAAAAAGTAGCATGGATTCTACTATGAAATATTTACACATCCATTATAGTTTTAATGACTTATAACCATTTAATGTGTTAACTTATCTTCTTTCATTTTTTTCTCAGTTTGTGAGGGGTGTGTGTGTGTGTGTGTGTGTGTGTGTATTTAAAGGAAAAATGGCTAAAGATTTAAGATTGAAAATTCTTTTAATAGGCCTCTAGCATTGATTCACATAATGTTCCATGATGCATTATAGTTTAGAGTATAAAAATCTGATGCAATACTTTCTATTTGTTTTAAGAATATTTCATTTTATTCTCAATTACCAAAATACCAAGCTTATAACTGTCATAATAAATTGTTACTACTGTCATAATAATTCATCATTTTATAGATAATTCTGCTTTCCATTTATTCATCATAACTACTGCTATATTTTAGTAAAAGCTGATTTTGTACAAGAGGGACGCTTCTGCCTAATAACCAAAGTGTGGAATAATAGAATTATTACTCACACCTATGTTGTACCTAAAACAGCTTGTGACTGGTTTGGGGAATTTCATCCTAATTGCACAAATCCCAACACAGGAATGTGCAAAAACACTTCCCAGTTTTTGTTTTCCTGGGAAATTTGTGGATAGAATATTATCCATGAGTTAGGATTAAAATATGGTTGTCATGGAAGTATATCTGTTGGCAGTTAAAAGTCCACTCTATGGGGTCATATCAAATGAAAATTTAAACAGATTTGAGTGTATACTAGATCTGTGCTGCTTCTGAAAGTTTGTCTTGGATTAGTGGGAATAGTATTTGTTTCCTTCTTCTAATTTTATGTATTTCCTAGCGAAC
Organism: Oryctolagus cuniculus; assembly: GCF_964237555.1. Lineage (NCBI taxonomy): Eukaryota > Metazoa > Chordata > Mammalia > Lagomorpha > Leporidae > Oryctolagus > Oryctolagus cuniculus. The sequence continues at coordinate 63,422,716 of NC_091453.1, forward strand.
CATGCACTACATTATTCATGTCCCAGGATTTTGGATTTTCACAATAAACTTGTGAATCCACAGGCACACATTTACTCCTTCCCTTTCATTGCTGCATCATTCACTGATAATGTGGATCGGGCTAATTGCTGATTTCTAGATCAGGTACTGCTCTGTTGAGTGTATTTACTACTGAGAGCTTATATTACAGCACCTATCTTTTCTATACTAAATACCTTTGGATGTAACCATTAAGAAAGGAATAGCTACAAACAAATTCACATCTATGTTCATTTTGTTTGCATTCATAGACTTCCCTGAACAGTTTCCTGTCTTCCCATATCTGTCTTCATGGCTGCCACTGCTGATTTTAACTTTTACTTCTAACTCTTTTCATTAGTGGATTTACCAAAGAGCCAATTTATATCAGGAAATGAGAGCTAGGCTGCTCTCATTATTAAGATTATGGAGATATGAATGGTGAAATAATTAGTTAAGAAATTGTAACAAGCTATACTAATCATCCCTATATAGATTTATATTGCAAGATACAGATATTTGCTTTATGTCAGATTGATTTTCCCAACATTATATTAACATAGAAGAACAACTATCCCACACTTTTTCATTGCAACCACAAACATTTATGTGTCTGTATCTGAATTGTGTACGTTTTTGAAGACCATCTGCCCACCCCCACCAAAACTCCAACTAATTAAAATGTAAAGCCTTCAGCTGGCTTAGTATGACAGCTCTGTGTTTGGTGAAAAAATATAAAGTAGATTTTTAAATTTCTATTATTTTATTTTATCCAAAAATTTAGCAGACACTTAGAAGTTGAACATATTTATGGGATATCATGTGATGTTCTGATACATGTACACATTGTGTTATGTCCAATTAGGATAATTATAACTATCCCCTCAAATGTTTAGCATTTCTTTTTGCTGAAAACATTCAAAATCCTATCTTCTGAGTTTTTTTTCTGTTTGTTTTTATATAGAAATATACAGTGCATTAATCTTATAGTCCTTACTCAACTCTTTAGAATTTTTTTTTTATTTAAGGTGATTTTCTGCCCTAAAGTTTTGCACATATTGTGCATCAATTCATTTCTAAGCTTTCACTTAATACTCATGTATCATCTGTTCAACAACAAGCAAAAGCCAGCAAATTTGACGTATTGCTGTGGGTTCTCTGAGCATAGTAGTATAGATAGTAGCTTTGAATATATCTGATTTAGTGATTTTCTATATCAACTTTAAAATTATCTAAAGATACTATATTAGCTTTTACATTGTTCCCTGATGTACTGTCTCTCAGAAAGTTATTTTTAATAAATAATTTATAAATGTTTATGTGTACAAGACATCCAAAGTTTACCATTTGTCTACTTCTGAATTTTGACTCTGATGATACTTTAAAACTTTCTGATGATTATTTTTGATATACTGTAGGATTTATAGCAAACTCTAGCCATTTGTATGATATCAATATTTAGCAGCTATTTCTGACTTTACTGTGTGAGTAAGAGAGGAAATTAAAGATTGAGGAAGTACTGTATTTCCTAGACATCAAAAAGCAAAAGTTTAAAAAGTATCTTTTATTGTTTACAGCCTATGTCTCTTCCATTGAGGAACAGTGTTTTTTTTTTTCTCTCTCTCTCTCTTCATACTATTTGTTGAACACTTTTAATTAGTGGTGTAGGGTTAACTATATGATCATTAAGTAAACTGAAAATAGATCTTTGTATAAATTAAGAGTGGGAATGTGAGAGGGAGGAGGAGGAAGGGTTTCAGTCTGGTAAGGAGGGAAGGTGAGGGATGAAGTGTCACTATGTTCTTAAATCTGTACATATGAAATGCATGAAACTTGTATAACTTAAATTTTTTTATTTTTTATTTTTTTGACAGGCAGAGTTAGACAGTGAGAGAGAGAGAGAGAGACAGAGAGAAAGGTCTTCCTTTTTCTGTTGGTTCACCCCCCAAGTGGCTGCTATGGCCGGCGCGCTGCGCCGATCTGAAGCCAGGAGCCAGGTGCTTCCTCCTGGTCTCCCATGTGGGTGCAGGGCCCAAGCACCTGGGCCATCCTCCACTCCACTCCCGGGCCATAGCAGAGAGCTGGACTGGAAGAGGGGCAACCGGGACAGAATCCAGCACCCCAACTGGGACTAGAACCCAGGGTGCCGGCGCCACAGGCGGAGGATTAGCCTATTGAGCTGCAGCGCCGGCCCAACTTAATTTTTTTTTTAAAAAAGTATCTTTTAAAAAAACTAAAACAGTACCTATAAGAAAAGGCATGCGTATAGAAATTCTTTATCTATGCTTTTTGTGAATGAATGTAAATAGGTATACTTTTTCAATGCAATACTGATTTTTAGAGATAAATATTACTCTTCTTGTTTTACCCAATATTTTTCTTACACTGCTTACTTTTAATATCTTGCTTTTCCTTTTCGTTTTGGTCCTAAGTATATCTTGGTTTTTCAAAAGATTCTAAGACCTTTACGGTGGGGGGGGGGGGGCAGTTTTGTGGCTGTTATTTCTTTTTGTAACAGTGGCAGTGCAGAAAAAAGAACATAGCATTTGAGTAAGAATTACATTTCCAGATTTTATGGATGCTTGTTCTTGGCTTAGTTATCTAACCTTAAGATGTACCTAGTGGGGCTTGTGTTGTGATGTAGTAGGTTAAGTCACCACCATCCCATGTGGATGCCGGTTGCTGTCCCAGCTGCTCTACTTCCAATCCAGCTCCCTTGATAATGCGCCCGTAAAAGCAGTGGAAGATGGTCCAAGTACTGGGGACCCTGCAACCCATATGGGACACCTGGGTGAAGCTCCTGGCTCCTGGTTTCAGCCTGGCCCCATGCTGGCATTTTGAGCCATCTGAAGAGTAAACAAGTAGATGGAAGGTCCATCTTTTTGTCTATCCCTCTCTCACTGTGACTTTGCCTTTCAAAATAAATAAATAAATCTTTAAAAAGATTTATTACCCTAGTAAGGGTAATAAAATCTATTTTGTAGCATTATTGTGAGGATTTGAAAAATACCAATCAAGTACTCAAAAATATTATTTTTGTTTGTCTTTTTAACGATTTATTTATTTATTTGTTTATTTGCTTGATAGAATTACAGACAGAGAGAGGGAGAGATTGAGAGAAAGGTCTTCCATCTACTGGTTCACTCTCCAAAACGCTGCAGCGGCTGGAGCTGAGCCAATCCGAAGCCAGGAGCTTCTTCCGGGTCTCTCTTGTGGGTGCAGGGGCCTAAGCACTTGGGCCATCTTGTACTGCTTTCCCAGGCCATAAGAAGAGAGCTGGACAGAAGAGCAGCCGGGGGACAGGAACTGATGCCCATGTGGGATGCTGGTGCCACAGGCAGAGGCTTAGCCTACTTTGCCACAGTGCAGGCTCCAGTAGTAGATTTTAAAACAATTTATTTATTTGAAAGCCAGAAATACACAGAGTGAAAGATAGAGAGAGATCTTTCATTCACTGGTTCACTTCCCAAATGGCTGCAACAACCTGGTCTGGGCCAAGCTGAAGCCAGGAACCAGAAACTTTTCCCGGGTCTCCCACGTGGGTGCAGGGACCCAAGTACTTTGGGTCATCTTCCACTGCTTTCCCAGGTGCATTAGCAGGGAGCTGGATCAAAAATGGAGAATCTGGGACCTGAACCTGCACCCCATGGGTGCTGGCACTGCAGGCGGAGGCTTAACCTTGTCTGCCACTGTGCTGGCCCCAAAGAGATGGTAATTTTTACTACCCTTCTGGTAGTCTGCAGCTTCCCATAAACTCTCATATGGTGTTTCTATATACTAGGAACTCAAAAGAGTCCCAAAATGAGGGTCTTGCTTCTTTCCATACCAAGCTGTTTTAACAGAATCCAGGAGTTAGAGATTAACTTTTCACTCATTTTTTAGAAACTGGTAAGGAGTTGAGGAGCTTATAACCATTTATGTAATATATTACTTTATGTAATGATGACTGAAATAAGAAAAGCCTGAAAAAAATGACAAAAATAGACAACAAATACTGACACACATACAAACACAAACACAAATACAAGATATTCCTTTTCTCTCATTGCACACCATATGTATGTAAATATATATATAAATATATATAATTTAACACATAATCTAAGAATAACCACATTTGCACTTAGTGCCTTTTTAATTTAAATATCAAACAAGAAACCTTCAAACATGCTATTAACACTAATTTTATTCAACAAAATGCAATAAAGTATCAAATTACCAGGCATGAAAATAAGCATAAGATCCCATTATATTTGTTATTTTCTAAAAAAAAAACAGTAGTTCTGTAAAGTAGCCTTACAATTTTGAAAATGACTGCATTTTCAATCTCTTGTTTTATAGGTGCTTTGATTTGAACATGTCCCCAGGAATTCATATTGGAAAATTAGTCCACAATGTGGCAGCACAGAAAGGTGGTTGAGTCTTTAATAGGTGAGTAGGTCATGGGAAATGGCCTTATGAATGTAATTAAAGCTGCTTTTGCATGGCTGGATAAGTAAGCATAAGAGCAGGCTGTTGTAATGCAAATACACCCCTATTGTTGTCTCCCTTTGGCTGTGCACACTCGCACTTCTCTTTTTCTGTCATATTGTGATACAGCCAGATTCAGCTGTCCAATCTTGGACTTTCAGCCTCCAGAACCATGTGGTAAATAAACCTCTATTCTTTATAAACTATCCAGTGTCAGCTATTTCGTTATAGCAACAGGACTCCTGGCTTTGGCCTGGCGTAGCCCTGGCTATTGTGACCATTTGGGGAGCAAACTAGCTGATGGAATATCTGTTTGTCTCTCCCTCTCTCTATAATTTTGCCTTTCAAATAAAAAAAATAAATCTTCAAAAAAGTACTCTTTTGAAAGCCTCATTTCTTTGTTTTTATGACCAACTTTCAATAAATATCCCCTGAAAAGACTATTGCAGAATTGCTTCCATGAAAGAAAAGGACCTACTAAAGTGTTTTGCTAACACGAATTAAAGGGTTATATGCCATAAGGGGAAAGAAAACTGTGGTCAGAAAAAAATCACATAAAATACCATATTTATGATAACTTTCTTTTTTTCTTTTTTTTTAAAGATTTTATTTATTTTATTTGAGAGGTAGAGTTACAGACAGTGAGAGGGAGAGACAAAGAGAAAGGTCTTCCTTCCGCTGGTTCACTCCCCAGATGGCCGCCACGGCCGGCGCTGCACCGATCCGAACCCAGGAGCCAAGCGTTTTTTCCTGGTCTCCCACGTGGGTGCAGGGACCCAAGGACTTGGGCCATCTTCTACTGCTTTCCCAGGCCACAGCAGAGAGCTGGACTGGAAGTGCAGCAGCCGGGACTAGAACTGGTGCCCATATGGGATGTCAGTGCCACAGGCAGAGGACTAACCTAGTGTGCCACGGCACCGGGCCCGAAAGATAACTTTCAATGCACTCATTTAACATGGTTTTAATACACTCTCTTAATTTGAAAGTGTTGAGAATATCTCATCTATTTTGAATAGAGACATTTTATAAATGAATTAATTTATTCCTTTTACCTTTTAAAGCATCCATGCCTCCCACAGCATAAAGGGCCCCTACAGTTGATTTTCTAGGTTTTGTCCGAGGACTTTGCATCATGGGTCTTCTCTCAGGTAAGAGATGATATTTCATAGCTTCCATCAGGAGCTTCTGACACTCCAGATCACCACTAAACATGGAACTGTTTTCAAGATCTGCCAGTAACTGAAAAGTAATGATGAATGGCATGTGAATGAAGAGGTCACCATTAGAAAGAACATATTTTGGTTTACATATGTTTGGAGAAAACTAGACCTAATTGAAATGTAGAAGTTTTATTATTTAATATTTTAACTTAAATATTTGTATTTTCAGGTGTCGTGTTATAATGACTAAAAGCCTCGTGGTAATAGCTAATGATCTACACATATTTATTAATTGAAACACTATTCAACTTTCAAAGATGTAAATATACAATCTGAAGGAGTCAAAGTGAAAAGTCACCCATAAAAATATTACTGAAAGTAATTAAAAATAATGACTGTGCTTTCAAACAGCAAGCATCTTTTAGTCCAATACATGTAGCTAATGCAAACAGGCACCTTCGGTGAAGTGGGTTGAGGGTAGAGGTGGCAGTCATGCAAATATGCCCAGTTGAAATAACATCACCCACAGGGGACTGCATCTTTATCATGAAATCGTTTCTGAATGATATTGTGAAAGATACTTTTTAACTGAGTTAATGTGCATGTGTTAGTAACTGTATAACACAACAGCAAAAGAAGATCAATGCTCTCAACTATCACTACTTGGCATACAATAAGATTGTACCTGATACTGATAAAATCTAGAAAAATTGTTTTTTCCTGGGATGAGTTGGAGATAAGTCAAGAATATGTTTAGGAGTGTTTTCAAGGGTCAGATTGATTCCCCTGGAGTTTTGGGTCCACTGTATCATTGGCTATTGAGAGGAACAGCAAGCAGCGTATTGGAATGCAAGGACTAATCTCAGTCTACAAAGCTTCTCTGAATTTTCTTGGCCTGCCCTGACTAACTCTGGCTTTGTTCTCACCCCACATGTAATCTCAGGTAGATCATTATTTTGACTTGCTTGATGAGTTCCCAGACATTTCCTAAATGCACAGGCTGTTAGAAATATATCTAAAAATTAAGTTGTGTAATTTTTTCTTCAGAAATTCATCACCATTCTCTTCATATATTTCATTTCTAAAATATTTGCTTAAGGTAGCCTTTACATTCTTTTTGAAAGCCTATACTGGTATGCCATTGCCCAACACTGCAATTATGAAAAGTTCACATGGTCACATTCCAGGCAGAAAGCACACTGAATGTGAGAGGCCCAGGTACCACTGGTTGGGCAGCTGGACTGGAAATTTCTCTTTGTTACAATAAATTAAGAGAGAGGATTCAAGATGGCTGAATATGTGTTGATTTTGACCATGAGGAAGCAACAGAAGAAAAAAGGAGGAACTGCATTTCCAGGGGGAAAGTTGGAGAGAAGCTTGCAGTAGAAATTCTACAGAAAGAAAAAGAGACACCATAGAGCAGCGTGGACGCTACAAACGCACAGCAGTGAGCAGAGAAACTAGTGGTGACTCCTGCAGCCAGGGGCGGAGAAAACATCACATTATGAGATCGAGCTGAGAGCACAGTGTGGAGCCCCTGTCACTGGTGATAGCACCTGAGGGAGAACTTTGGGAACCACACTGATCTGAGTCCAGCCTGGAGCACTAGTCGGGGGCAGGGTGCCCATCTAACTCTGTGAATGGAGAGCATATTTCTTCCTCCCCATCCCCCAACAAGGGCACCTGGTGACTAGCAGTGAGACCATGCCATATTAATAACATAAGCAGAGGCTGCTCTCATGAGTGTGTAACTACTGGATTTTATTTGGCTCATAAACCTGCAGTCCTCACTGACTTAGAGGCTGGTTTGGAGGGTTAGCAGGGGGTGGGGCATCTTTTTAGGCCTGTGAAGTGCTCCCCTCCCCTCACTCTATCATGGGTGCCCCGACTCAAACTGCCAAAATGGAACAGCCACAGGCAGGGACTTCTGGGAATGCCTTGGCTCTGTCTGTGGTTGAGGCAGCTTCAAGGGACTAAGAGTGGACCCCCTGATCCCTGTGACTGTGGGAGCCCTGTGAGCTGTGACTGTGGGCATTCTGTGACTGCATGATGGGGCGTGGGTTATAGCTGGGTCTCTGGACGGCATCTGGCTTCAGAGGTACAGAGTCCCCTGAGTGCCTGATGTGTGTGGGTCATTGCAGAGGGGTCCGTGCTCACACTGAGGACCACACGGATCCTTCGTGTAGTTCATAAGCCTGAGTGGGTGGCGTGTGTAGCCGCTGTGGGCTCACACTAGGCATTGGTCACCTTGACAGAGAGGAGGTGAGGCTGTGATCATGCCAGCTGACCATAGAGGAGTTCCACCACACCCAATTTGGGTGTCACCCTGGACTCTTGCCTCGCCCTCAAGTACAGACCAGAGCTCCCTGGCTCCACCCAGCACACACCTCAAAACGCCTCGAGATATCCACTAAAGGAAGCATATTTTAAAGATGAAATTCATCAGATGCGAAAACCAACAAGTGTTTCCACAAATGCCAAAAAATAAATGTAGAAATACAAGAAACATGAACAAGGAAGACAATATAACTTCCTAAAAGGATAACAACAATGCTTCACTGTTGCAATGTGAAGACAAACAGGTTGATGAAATGCCTAAAAAAGAATTCAAAAGAATGATCATAAGATTACTCAAAAACACAGAGAAGCAAATACATGAGTTAAAGAAATCCATACACTACATGGATGAAAAGTTTTGCCAGAGATAGAGATATTGAAGAGAAATCAAACTGAAATATTAGAATGAATTCAATATGTCAAATAAAAAATACAGTGGAAAGCCTTAACAACATACTTGGTTGTTGTCTTCTGAGCAAGCAGAAAAATCTTTGGATGTATCTCAATCAAACAGAAAACAAAAGAAGAAAAATACTAGAAAAACTGAAAACAGTATGGGATACTATTAAACAAGCTAACATACTTGTCTTAGGAGTTCATGAAGGTGTGGAAAGAGAAAGTGATTATAAGTCTTATCCAGTGAAATAATAGCAGAAAACTTCCTTAATTTAGAGAAAGATAGGGACATTCAAGTACAGGAAGCACATTGAACTCCTAACAGACATGATCAGAAAAGTTCTTCACCAAGACATATTATATTCAAGCGTTCAATATTAAAACATAAAGAAAGCTTTCTAAAATGTGCACAAGAGAAATGCCAGATTATTTTCAAAGGGTCTCCAATTAGATTCACAGCTGATTTTGCATCAGAAATCCTACAAGCTAGGAGAGAATGGAGAGACAAAGACCAAGTCCTAAAACAAAAAACTGTCACCTCAGAATATTGCACTCTACAAAGCTCTCATTTATAAATGAAGGTGAAATAAAGACATTCCAAAACAAACAGAAATTGAAAGAATTTGTCACCACTCTCTTCTAGTCTTACAAATGATACTTAGGAATGTGTACACACAGAAACAGAGAAAGATAGTCACCATCATGAAAGAATGTGAAGGCAGAAAATCTCCTAGTCAGAGTACAAAGGAAATCCAAAGCAAATAGGAATATTTACGGAAAAATGGCAGGGCCAAGTCATTATTTTTCAATAGTAACCTTGAATGCAAATGGCCTAAATTTTCTAATTAAAAGATACAAACTGACTGGGATTTATTTTTAGTTTTTAAAGACTTATTTATTTGAAAGTCAGAGCCACACAGAGAGAGGAGAGAGAGAGGAGAGAGAGAGAGAGAGAAAAGAGGTGTCTTCCATCTGCTGGTTCACTCCCCAATTGGCTGCAATGGCCGGAGCTGCACCAATCCAAAGCCAGGAGCTTCCTCCGGGTCTCCCATGTGGGTGCAGGGGCCCAAGGACTTAGACCATCTTCTACTGCTTTCCCAGGCCATAGCAGAGAGCTGAATCAGAAGTGGAGCAGCCGGGATTCGAACTGGTGCCCATATGGGATGCTGGCACTACAGATGGTGGCTTTACCTGTTATGTGACAGCGCCAGCCCCCTGAATGGATTTAAAAACAAGATCCATCTATTTGCTGCCTACAAGAAACACCCTACTAACAAAGGTGGTTAAATACTTCTTATACAATTGCATCTCAAATTTTTGCATGTCTAAGAATCATTTGGAGAACTTAGTAAAATACAATTCTTCAACCTCACCCTCAGAAATTGCTTTTGTGACTCTGAGGTGGTACCTGAGAAATTATTTTTGCAGTAAGCTCACAGGAAATCCTACACTGATGGTCCAGAAACATTTTGAATGACACTGTTTTATAGAATCTGATAAATCATATAGAACCTCTCTTGAATATAACAAATAAGTGTATCCATGCTCACTAAGACATAAAATTTCTATAGATTCGGAAGCTCATCTATAATCTCAGATTAGAACTTTGGGTCTAAAATTACATATAAATGTTGACATTTCTCTTTTAGGTGTTACCATTGCCTTTCCTTTTGTATAAATTTTTTATTCCTTGAAGGGAAGTCCATTTTTGTTATTTCATAGTATAGATTCTTAAGAGCAAGCATGTAATTTCATAGAATTTAATTAACTACTAAATGTAAAAATATATGTATATAGGAAAATCATCAGTACATTAACAATCTATTTTTCAATATTAACAATTAGTTATTTTGCTGAAAATAAATGTATTTTAATAATTACAAAACTATTGATCCATTATATGCAGATAAGTTCTCTTTTTCCAATGTAGATGATATTGAGGAATTTAGTCACAGACTCAATAAATATGACATGAATATGTTCAACATATTCCTATATATAAATACGTAGTGTGAATTAGATCTGTTATTGATCAATTAGAGGGAAAAAATTGTGGTTATCACTAATGGTGGAGTTATGTAGCAGTACTGCAGAACATTCTCACTAAACTTCACATGCTGAAATTCAATACGAGGTGAGTCAATCTCATGTCTTATCCAAGGGAGTTTGTTTTCACGGTCGTCTTTGCTGTAATCCTTTGGTTCAGCACGCAGGATGAGGCTGCCATTATAACGATGCTCTAGTGCATCTGAAAGTATGATGCGTGCTTTCAATCATAGCAGATAATTATTCATAGTAGCAGGCATCATCCAATATATCACTCCAGAAGGTGAACAGAAAAAAAGAGGAAGATTTGGCTTAGTCATTTTCCCTGCTTGTGACACGTACTATTTGGTGAGCGAGGGAACTGAATTCGATGACTGTTCTGACATTTAGGCATCATCTGTAGTTTTTTTTTAATCCACATTTCCTGTGTCTCCATTATTAATGCCTCTAATTGAAGGCTGGATAGATCCTTCCGCTAAGCAAGCCCTGAACACACCAATTACCAGAAATCCTCTGATTAAATAAGCAAATAAGGAATGAGTTAATGCCTAGTGGGGGTTTTGAACTCTAATTCTATTACCTGGGTACATTTCCATACCTGTGGAGGAAGTAATGGCAGTCGGATATAGGAAAGCAGCATCGCCAGGTCTCGTTGCCTGGTCTGCGCATCATGCCCTACCCACTGCATTAGAGCGTGGAAAATGGTTTCTTCATCAGGTACATTAATGTCATCACTACACAGAAGTTTTGAAATTTCAGTGGCTGGAAGTAGGAGGAATTCCTGGTTCTTTATTACCTCAATGAAGTGTTCCTAAGAAAGGAAGGAAATCCATTCAATCTTTACACTTTAGAAACTTCTTAACAACAACAACAACAAGTATCAAAGCATTTCACTCTGTAAAACATCAGAAAATGGCAGAAAGACAAATATAACTATGTATAACAAACAGATGTTATTGCACACAGGGGTATGGGGAGTCTTCTGAAGCTGAGAGACTAAATGCTTCCACTAGTAATTTCTTATCAAGCACAAGGAAAATCCTTAACTCTCACAGGTTGCATGAGCACAATGTTGCAGCCCATAGAAGTGCTTTTTGCCTTCAGCTGTTGTATGGGACAACAGCTATGACTCCAGACCTAACTGTCCTGTTGGTCTTTAGCCAAAAGCTCTAAGACAAAGGATGAATGTTTTCAAAGTGGAGGCTAACTTGAAGGCCTTGATGAATTAACTCTTGCCATGCATCTGAGGAGGCAACAGACTAAAATCTTTTGAGAGTTTAAGAAAAAGAGATTGATGAAAAACTCTTAGGGAAAAAAAATGATTTCTACTGACCAAGGGAAATGTATCCTTTTACAATGGATCACAATCTATAGATTCAAGACAATTTAAATGGATTTCTTTGGAGTGTTTCTTTAGAAGGAAGTGTGGTTGAATTTACATTTTTATATATTATATCTTAATTCTCACTTTCATCATCATGTTGTATTTTGTCAAGTATCAAACTTCAAAAAGCCATGTTGCAATTTCTTATCAAACACCATATATTTTTCCAGTACATAAATATTATATGCTTTTTATTTGACAACACAATTATCATTTCTCAAATTCTTCATAATAAAGATCTCATATTTTAAATGCAATAAAAGATATTTCTGAAATAGAGGCAATCATGCTTACTTGATATTAATGTTGCAAAATAACCAGATATTCAGGGAACAGTTGAAGACAACCTCTGAGGCCTCTGGAAAAATTAAATCACTCATTCTGCTCTTCTCTTAATTTAGTCATTGTAGAACTGAGTTTGGCTAAAAGCAAAATTATCTACATAGCAATCATCAGAGTTGATAGCTCTAACGTCACAAGGTCAAATTAACTTACCTATTTAGACAAAGAATCCTTCTGGAATTAAGGCAAGCAATTGAGTGAAAACTGGTATTCTTATGGTAGCAGAGGTCTATGGTTGAGAATCCTCTCACAGAATATAATGCTAATAGCACTAGTACTTCTACTACTATTAAACACTTGTACAGTACTTCACACTTTACCAAATTATTTCACAAGAATTAAGTCATCACTCATGTGATCTTGTGAGGGTCCAACTTCTTCAATAAGAAAACCAGTGATATCAGTTTGATCTTTTTTTTTTTTTTTACAATTTAGTGGCAAAGTCTGTACTCAGACAAAAGCCTCTGACATCATGTGTTGCACTTTGCTCAATTACTGCAACTGATTTTCATAATTAATATAATTTTTCTGAAAGGGTTAAGAAAAATATAAAACCCTATAAAACTTACAGTTACCTATTGCTCTTATTACATACAAACTCTGAAACTGCAGTAATATTATGGAAAATCTGTATTTCCTTCTCTTTTCTTGTGTACCCACCAGTGAAAAGTAAAGAAAATAAGATAAGAAGAAATTATCTCAATGTGTATTCCCTACTCAATGACCAATGTTGTTTACAATATGCCTATTTCACTTAGTTATGCATTTTAGACAGCTAAAATGACAAATTATTTATATCATGGCCATATTTAGATATAACCAGAAATTATATATTCTGACAGATTTCTTATGACTTTAGATTTACTATCTGACAAGACAGTATTGAAAATTGCTACGCAATAGATTAACGTAACTAGAAAAATAAACATATAGGTTTAAAGTATCTATGTATGGCACTCCAGCATGAAGTACTGTAGAAAAAATAGTTATACTTAAAGGACAATCTTACCTTGTTTGATTTTGGAATTATTTGGCCTCTAATTTAAAAATAAACACCCTCCTATGCACTTTCCCATGAACCATTTTTGTGTCTTTACTTCATTATTTATTTTATTTAGTCCACACCTAAATTGCTTCAAAATTTAGTAAACGAATATAGCATTCTAGTTGAATGTTTCTTCCAAGCTAACAGCTACTTATATGATTGAGATGACTGATTTTGTGTCAACTTGACTGGGTCATGCTGTGCCGAGACATTTGGTCAAACATTATTCTGGGTGTTTCTGAGAGTGTTTCTGGATGAGGCTCACCCATGTTAGGGAGGGCAACCTGCTTTACTCAGTCTAACAATTGCGTCATGATTATAATTAAATCCATAAAATGCTTGACTCTCTGAGGGTAATTCAGAAAGTTGATAGAAAATGAAATTTAAGTTTATTCTGGTATAAAAGTTTTTGAAATCCATGCATAATTTTTAGTAAGACACATTTCCATGAACTTAATGAAGTGTCTTTGTCTTCCTAGACATCAGAATTATTTATAACCTTATACTATCAATACAGTACTACAAAGGCATAATTATAACAAGGCTTTTGCCTATTTTACTGTATTCACAATAGATACTAAAATAACCAATGAAGGACGATTAAGGAAGACCACAGCAATGCATTTTTATGCACATCCTGTTTTAACACTCAGTTTGGTCGCATAATAGGAAAAGGAAGACAAGTTCATTTTGAGCAACAAAAATAATTCAAGCTGTTTATCAGAATGTATTTTGTCTGCAAGAGTAAGATACCAGACAGGAAACTGTTAATACTTAGTTCAAGAATTTAAGTAATTTAACAGGAAGTTGTCATGTTTGGCTTTTGTGGTAGAACTAACCTTTGAACTACATAACTGCTGTTCTTTCAGATTATATGGCATCTGTATTTAGGACACAGGGCTATAAATAGAATAATTAAATGACATATTTTAAGATGCCAACCATTATAATGTGATTCCCTGCATAATGGTGTTGTTTCAGGAATATCTTTGAAACCTCAAATTTCAACAATGACCCGGGGTGAGAAGGAGGGAGAAAGACTTAGAAGAAACCTTCAGAGAATTCAACTTTAGAAATTTGAAAGTATCATTTATAAACATCTCTATCCTAAAAGATAACACTACTTCTACTTATCATCTTTACATCCAGTTCTCCAGTGCTCACTTATATGCAATTGACTTTGTTTTTTTAATCTTAAGCAATGGGAAGAATTTCCGTTGCTTGGAACTTTTGTCTTGTAATTGGATTTTACAGGAAGTTTTATCTCTTTTGTCATTCACTACTTCATTTCTTTTCAGAGAAGTATAAACATTTATGGTAAGTATTCATTTCATATCTTCTGTTCACATTTTTGCTTCCCAACAATCTATCTTTCATGTGATTAACACCTGACTGAATAAAGATCATTGTACCCTATGCAACTTTTAAATAATTACCACATATGGACATGTTCATTCAATTTACTATAACAGCTAGTAGAATAGAAAGGGATTTTATAAGTTAATTTAAAGGATTGAAATGCAAATTGTTTTTTAGCCAAAGCACAAGTTTTTACTAAGGCATAAAAAAATCCATTCAATAAATTGTCCGCCTTAATAATTTTGGTAGTTCATTAAATCTTTCCAATGGATACTTATCTATTATTATGAGTTTTTTTCCTTATTGAATGATATTTCACTTTCATTAAAAAATAATTTATGCAGCTTTAGAAATTTTAATTCTAAAGCAATTCTATAGTTTAGAAGCTATAGTTCTAATTGTGCAAAAACATCAGGGAATTAACATTTTCCTAATACTGTAGATTCTGTTTTAAATAGACACTTGCACAATTGAATTTTGGGCAGTATTTTCATTTCTCCAAGTTTTGAGATTTAATTAAATCTTTTTGATTCAAAGCATGAAAAAATGTTCTTTTGTACAGTTCAATAAGAAAAATATATTTCTCTAATATACATGATGTGCTAGTCACCTACAAGTTTCATAAGTTCCAATTGCCTACTGATTTTATCACAATATAATCATATTATTAACACAAATTAGATTCAAGCAATTGATTTTACCATGGTGTACTTATGTGCCACATTCAGGAGCTCTGTACAACCCTGGGCATCTCCGAATGATCGAATCCCTAAGCAGTTGGAGGGATGGAGCTGCTTTATGAGGAAATTGGAGCAGACTTCAATGACTTGTGTCAGCTGCAGGAGACAAGCTGCAGCCAGCAAACTTTCAATGGTATCTTCTTTCAATTGCAGGACACCTAGATGGTTTCAAAAAATAAAGAAGGATTATATGCTCCATAAAATGAGACACAAATATTATGGCTGGTTAAAATGTTATCAGTTTCCTCTCTAGTAAGGCTATGATTTTTAGTGTACAATAGCAACTCTGAGAATATGTGTTGAGGTTTACCTACACAAAGGAATCTTGGAGTAAATATTAATAAAATGACTGATGGGAACTAGCCTGGGTTATCAAAAATGAAACAAATGAGCAGTAAATACCATCATTGCAAAGAAAAGTAATTTGTTATTTCTTTATCAATTTAGCTTGGTCTGCATTAAAATTTGATATCATTTCATAATGTATTCGTGCAAGAGAAAATCGCATTGTATTCCTTAGATACATACAATTTTTAATTAGCAATCACACTAAAATAAGGGTGGGAGAATTGTTTATATTATTACTCAAGTAACATTGTGTCATATTGTGTTAAGTATGATACAATTGGCCCTACAGGTAATTGTCATTTGTGTGGAGCCAAACACCCTGGTAAATAAGAATAATTTTGTGCCTCTGTTATTTTGGGAAGAACATTGACCTTATATCTCCATTTTTTTGTTTGCTTGGTCCAGCACTGTAGTACCACAGTCTAAAGCCCAGGCCTGCAGTGCCAGCATCCCATATGGGCACCAGTTTGAGTCCGGGCTGCTCCATTTCTGATCCAGGTCTCTGCTATGGCCTGGGAAAGCAGTGGAGAATAGTCCAAGTCCTTGGGCACCCATGTGGGAGATCCAGAAGAAGCCCCTGGCTCCTGGCTTCAGATCAGTGCAGCTCCGGCCATTGCGGCCATTTGGGGAGTGAACCAGCAAATGGAAGACCTCTCGGTCTCTCTCTCTCTCTGTAACTCTGTCTTTCAAATAATTTAACCTTAAAAAAAAAAGATGTGTTTGCTCAAATATTATGTCGGGAATTCCTCTCTGCATTGTCTCAAAAAGAAAAAAAACATTATGCTAACAGTCCACAAATGAAGAATTGTTTATATGATCATTTGCTTTGGTATAAAAGAACAGTATCTGTTTAAAATGTCTGTAATGAGTTTATTCAAATGAGATCAGAAGTTTGAGTCATCTCCTTTATACTGGTATATCTATATCATTTTAAAGCAAGCATTATTGATTTATTATAAGCATTGTAAATTATCTTTATAAGATATAGTTCTGGTCCTGGCATTGTGACCCAGCAAATTAAACAGCCGCTTGCGATGCTGGCATCCTATATAAGTGCTGGTTGGAGTCCTGGCTACTTCGCTTCTGATACAGGTTCCTGCTAATGCATTTGGGAAAGTAGAAGATGGCACAAGTGCTTGGGCCCCTGGTTTCAGCCTGGCCCAATCTCGGTCTTTGTAGCCATTTGAAGAGTGGAGTGAACCAGTTGATGGAATATTTCTTTCTCTCTCGCTCTCACTCTCTAACTCAGCCTTTAAATAAATATATCTTTTGAATATGGAATCAACCCAGATGTCCATCAACTGATGACTGGTAAAAAAAAATGTGATATATACATATACACATGGTGGACTGCTACTCAGCCATAAAAAGAATGAAATGCTGTATTTTGCAACCAAAAGGATGCAACAGGAGACCATTATGCTTAGTAAAATAAGCCAGTTCCAAAAAGACAAATATCATGTTTTCTCTGATTTGTGATAGTTAATATAGAATACAAAAAGACCCCAACAATGTGTGAGAATGAAACTGACATCTTAAGGTTTAATTGTTGTTTATAGCCCTTGTCTTTATTCTTGTGGAACAATGGTGTTTCTACTTTTTATTTGTTGAAAATTATGGTCAGTGGTGCATTAAGCCTGTGATTATAAAGTAAATTAAAAGTATGTTGTTAAAAAAAGATATAGCACTACACTTTATTGCTTTAGTCAAGCTGTATATAATTTATAAAGAATGTTTCAAATGGCAATTTTAAACTATGGACTACTTCTTCAAAGTTTTTACTTCAAAATAGTTTCATATTGGTTCTACATGATTGCCTATCCATAAGGAAAAGAGCAATACACATTGCCTGCTGCTCTCTACTTAATTCAACCTGCAACAAGGAGAATGTGTTCTAAAGAGATCCAGTCCATCTGCAGAATTTCTTGTGCTGTTTTGCCCTGGATTTTGAGATGATTGGCTGCCCATCTCATAAGACCCAAAGAAGTACAAAATATTCTCATATTTACCTATAAAGATTCACCTGATTGGCCTGATTATTAAGAAGAAAATTAATTCGCAGGAGTATTTCAGTTATAGAAGTCTAGCATACACTATGAAAACATCTGTGTATTCTAATTATTCAACTGTAAAAAAGCGTAACAAAGGCTATTAACAGCTGGATGCAGGTTTTATCTCATTAAAGAGTAAAAGGCTGTGGGCACCTGGCCTAGCAGTTAAGACATCCATTGGGACCAACATCTGAATCCCGTATCAGAGTGCCTGGATTTCAGTTCTGGCTCAAGTTGCTGATACCAGCTTCCTTTGTAGATGATAGCTTAAGTAATTTGGTCCTTGACATCCATGTGGGAGACCAGGATGGACTTCCTGGCTTCTGTCCCAGAAGTGTAGGCATTTGATGAGTGAACCAGCAGATGGAAGCAGTCTTTCTTTCTCTATGCCTCCAAAATAAATAAACATATTTTTTAAAAAGATACACAAGCCAGCTGGCCTGGTCATCTCAGTCTTCACACAATTACAAAAAAGAGATTCGTTAGGAAGAAAAAGGTGTTTTCCAATGACTAAAATGTCTTAGCTAGGAGAAATAAAATCCTTAAAAGTCTAGAAAAGAAAACAGAAGTCTCTGATGATTCAAAAATGCTCTACCTCAGTTCCTGTTTTAAAGAAGTCTATAGAGCTTTTAAAAATTTAAGAAAATTTAGAGGATGCCCATTCAGAGTGCCTGGTTTGAATCCTGGCTCCACTTTCAATTCCATCTTCCTGCTGCTGTGCATCTGGGAGGCAGCAGATGATGGCTCAAGAAGTTGGGTTCCTGCCGCCCTGGTGGGAAACCCAAAATGAGTTCTAGGTTCCTGGCTCTGGCATGACCCAGCCCCAGTTGTCTGGGAAGTGAACCAGCAGATGAGAACCCTCTCGGTATTCTCTCTGTCTCTGTCTTTCTGTGTTCGTTTGTCTGTCTGTCTCTCCCTCTCTAACGTCTTGTCAGAAGAAAGATAGGAGTTGAAGAAAGAGAGTAGGAAAAAGTGAAATTTAGAAGTTATTTTGTTAGAACAGGGATATTCCAGTACTATGAATAACACTAGGCATACATAATACCTTTGCAAGGCACACATCAATTTTATATAAACAAATTTTAAAACCTCAACTTTCATGTATACTCTTCTTTAAAGATGAAATGGGACCAGCATTGTGATGTGGCAGTTGAAGCTGCCTCCTGTGACGCTGGCATCCCAAATGGGCACCCCTTCACATCTGGCTGCTCCACTTCCGAGCCATCTCCCTGCTAATGAACTTTGGAAAGCAGCGGAAGATGACCCAAGTGCTTGAGGCCCGGAACTCATGTGGGAGACCCAGAGGAGGCTCTTGGCTCCTGGCTTTGGCCTGGCCCAGCTCTGGCCATTGCAGCCATCTGGGTATTGAACCAGCAAAGGGAAGACCTCTTTATCTCTCTTTGTCTCTCCCTATCTCTAACTCTGACTCTCAAAAAAAATAAATAACATTTTTTTAAAAAAAGAGATTGTCACCCACAAGGAGATTGTCACCCACAATCTCCTTTTACAATGTCTCTTCCACAATTGTCTTTCTCTTATCTCATGAAAGAAAACCATATTCCTCCCTCATCCATAAGTTCTCTATGCTATATTAGAAGGTGAGATGTATCTACTTCACATCAAATGCACTTTTTTGAAGAGTACAATTCAGTTTTTTGTATATTCACAAAATTGTGCAGTCATTATGATTAATTCCAGAGTATTCTGGGGGAAAAAAAAACCTAAATGAAAGATCTCCACGAGTGAGATCCCAGTAGAAAGAATGGGTCATCAAAGAAGGAGGTACCTTTCTCTGAAGGGAGGAGAGAACTTCCACTTTGACCATGGCCTTGTCTAAAAATGATCAGAGTCAGTGAACTCAGGGGGCTTCCATAGCCTTGGCAACTCATGACAAGAGCTTTGGGTGATTACTGATGCCATAAACAAGAGTGTCAATTTGTTAAGTCAACAACAGGAGTCACTGTGCACTTACTCCTCATGTAGGATCTTTGTCCTTAGTGTGCTGTACATTGAGATCTAATGCTATAACTAGTACTCAAACAGTATTTTTCACTTTATGTTTCTGTGTGGGAGCAAACTGTTGAAATCTTTACTTAATGTATGCTCAACTGATCTTCTGTATATAAAGAGAATCGAAAATGAATCTTGATATGAATGGAAGGGGAGAGGGAGTGGATAAGGGGAGGGTTGCGGGTGGGAGGGACGTTAAGGGAGGGAAGCCATTGTAATCCATATTCTGTACTTTGGAAATTTATATTCATTAAATAAAAGTTAAAAAAATGACCCTAAAAAAAAATTCCAGAGTATTTCACCACTCCCAAGAATAACCCCATACCTGTTCACACTGATTCCCAAGTGTCCCCAGATTCTTGAAACTACGAATCTACTTTCTGTATGTATGAAATTTCCAATATTGGATATTTAATATGGATGGTCTCTTGTAATAGGATTCTTTCCTTTTTGTTTTTAAAGTTTTATTTATTTGAAAGGCAGAGTTACAGAGAGGGAGGGAGACAAAAGAAAAAGAGAAATTGTCCAACCACTAGTTCCCTCCCCAAATGACTACAATGGCCAGGGTTTGGCCAGGCCAAAGCTAGGAGCTAGAGCTCTAACTGGGCCTCCCACATGCACTTTGGCCATCTTTCTCTGCTTTCCCAGTTGCATTAGCAGGGAGCTGGATCAGAAGCAGAACAGCCGGGACTTTAACTGTAGGTTCTCTGATATGGGATGCTGACATTGCAGGCAATGAACTTAACACACCGGGCCACAACAATGGGCCCCTTGATAGGACTCTTTCACCTGACATAAGGTTTTCAAAGTTCATCTATGTTGTAGCATTTATCAGTGCTCTCTTCGGTTTTATTGTCTATTAATATCCCACTGTATGCATATACTGCAATGAATTTATTCATTCCTTAGGCTACAAATATTTGGAATGTTTCTTTTTGTGTTTATTATAAATAATGCTATTATGAACATTCACATACACTTTTTTTGTGGATACAGTTTCAGTTCTTTTTGGATATATACATAGAATTGGAATTTCTGGGTTATAGCATTTAATGAACTTTGAGGAAATTCCATATGTATATATATTTCAAATGAATAGTTACGGATAACAAATTGCTATTAGGTTGTCATTTTGTTGGATATTATTAAAATGCAAATGCTATAGTGCTTTTTAAAAGACATCACTATTGAGGTAGACATTTGGCATAGTGGTTAAGATGCCAGGTAAGACATCCATATTCTATCTCAGAGTGTCTCAGTTTGAGTTCTGGCTCTGCCTCTGGTCTTAGCTTTTGGAAATGCCTGCCCTTGATCAGGTGATGGTTGAAGTACTTGGATCTTTGCCAGTCACGCGGGAGACCTGGATTGAGTTCTCAGCTCCCCGGTTCAGCGATGCCTAGCCTTGGCCATTACAAACATTTGGGGATTGAAATAGTGGATGGAAACTTTCTTTCTCTGCCTATGTGTCTGTTTCTCTTTCTGTTTCTGCCTCTCAGATAAAAAGACATCAATATTTACCAAATATTGAGAAGATAGAGGCCGGTGCTGTGGTGTAGCAGGTAAAGCCGCTGCCTGCATTGCCAGCATCCCATATGGGCACTGGTTCGAGTCCCAGCTGCTCCTCTTCCTATGCAGCTCTCTGCTATGGCTTGGGGAAGCAGTAGAAGATGGCTCAAGTCCTTGGGCCCCTGCACCCGCTTGGGAGACTCGGAAGAAGCCCCGGGCTTCAGATCAGTGCAGCTCCAGCTGTTGCAGCCAATTGGGGAATGACCCAGAGGATGGAAGCCCTCTCTCCCTCTGCCTCTCCTTCTATCTGTGTAACTCTGACTTTCAAAAAAATATTGAGATGATATACAACGACTAAAAATTACAAATTATAATCATTAATGGAATAATGTAATATGAACACATAGTTTTTCAAAATTCTTTTAAGAGAAATGCAAGCAAACATGTGTGAAAATAACTTTATTGAAGAAAACCAGGAGGTAAGTTTTAGTGTTTAGAAAGGTGTAAGAATATACAATCGAATACATGTTCTTAAATACTAGGAAATGCTAAATATGAAATAATGATTATGGAAAAAAGGACAAAATACTTTTGGGATCCCAAAGTCATCCTGTTAGCTTTGTTTGATAGTTTAAGTAAATATGACTTTATTATTCCAGAGGAAGAGACTAATTAAATCTCTACTGTCAAATTGGAAAATTCCTCTTTCACTTTTTTTCATGAGCCAGAACCATTTCAGAGATCCATGTCTTTTATGTTTATGTTAAAGTATCCCTCTTTCCTCAGGGCAAAAAAATATTTGACAGTATATTATCTATCTCAATCTTTTATATCTTACATGTTACTGAACTTAAATGATTACTCTACCTTCTTATTACCCAAAGGAAAATTTCTTAAAATACCTACCCTTTGGTTTCTGCCACTGTGGAGTGGAAATAATAATAATGTGTGCTAGAAATGTGGGGTTGCTGTGAGTAAGTGCATGTCACACGCTTACCTGTGTAAGCATACTGCACCAAGGAATTAAGTGCATGTGGATCTACTCCTTCCATCTTGACCTCCTCTTGTTTGGCTTCAAGAACATCATTAGTAAACATTGCGGCAAAGTAATCAGACACTGCACTGAGAACCAATCTGGAAATAAGAGTGTTTCATTGGATTTCAAATAAGTCCATAATCTCATTGAAAAACACAAAATACATTCAGTAAGTTTGTAACACTGGTGAGTCTGTTTTCTGCATAAAATTCAGTAAGGCATAGCGATGTTAGAAATGCCAAGTAGGTAAATTTTCCTTTTAATCTTTTGTTCATCAGTTTTTCCAAAGTTTGACTCTTCTAAATACTGCACAGAGAAATGGATCGCCTACACTAATGCTTTGTCAACACAGGAAAATAAAAATGTAATCAATGTGCTGGTTCTGTGTTATTCATATTTGTCCCGCCCACCAATTTTCCATCTGCATAAAAATGCTTACCGATGAGCTGGGATTCGAAGGTGTCCAGCAATGAGTAGCACATCACAAAGTTGTTTCTCTTTCAAGTAGTTCTCCATTCTACGAAGAGTTTGCTGTGCATGGTTTACAGCGTGGAACTGCTCCTCAGACCTGCAAACATTCATTTCTTCAGGATGTTGAGTATCTAATCTGAAAGAGAAGTGTGAGTAAGAATATGCTTTATCATATCATCTTGTAAAAATTGTAACTTTTCTCCTTGTGAGTATTCACGTCTCCAATGGACATTTCAGGCACATCAACTTCTAATAGAAGTATATTAGGTTAAAGTAAACTTTGCTCTCCAATCTTAAATAATTCACTGTGATTACTGTCTGATCTTACATTAAAGTGAAGCATCATGTTAGTGTTGCTTCATCTACAGGACTAATAACAATTGTTTATACACAGACAGAAATATCCTCTTTTTTGATTCTTATAGGTATAACTATTGGTTATGTCATTAGGCATGGAACCCTTAGACCTGATTCACAACAATTTTGAAAATTTGATAATGTCCTGAGCTTCTCCATGGGAATACTCATTGCATAGCAATATTATTTCTTGAAGAATCTCAAGTCTGAGATTCCCACTGCATTTTTTATTGTATGTCCATCTCATCAATAAATGATATATGTATTTCTACCTTTTACTTCCCAGTATTTAGGAAAATGTTATCAGTATTTAATTTACAACAGTGAAAGCTATCCACATGTATTTTCAGTATCACACAATGATAGTATTTAAATGCCAACACAAGTACACATAGACATACAATTGATGGGAACTTAAAAATTTGATGATTGGATGAACACAATTAAGTGTTTTGCTTGTTACCTTTCTTGTTTCTGTGCACCATTTTCTAATCACTAGTTAGGATTAGTCAGGTTCCCCCACCCTCAATTCAGCCTGTGTTTTTTTGAAGACAGTTGGTCCAAGGTGACATTATTATCTCTTTTTAAAGAAATTATTTATTTTTTTTTTTTAAATTTTTTTTTTAATTTTTTTTTTTGACAGGCAGAGTGGACAGTGAGAGAGAGAGACAGAGAGAAAGGTCTTCCTTTTGCCGTTGGTTCACCCTCCAATGGCCGCCGCGGCCGGCGCGCTGCGGCCGGCGCACCGCGCTGATCCGATGGCAGGAGCCAGGAGCCAGGTGCTTTTCCTGGTCTCCCATGGGGTGCAGGGCCCAAGCACCTGGGCCATCCTCCACTGTACTCCCGGGCCACAGCAGAGAGCTGGCCTGGAAGAGGGGCAACCGGGACAGGATCCGATGCCCCGACCGGGACTAGAACCCGGTGTGCCGGCGCCGCTAGGCGGAGGATTAGCCTAGTGAGCCGCGGCGCCGGCCTTTATTTATTTATTTGAAAGGGTTACAGAGAGAGAAAGAGAGGGAGAGAGAGAGCGAATCTTCCATCAGCAGGTTCACTCCCCAAATGGTCTCAAGGGCCAGGGTTTAGTTAGACTGAAGTCAGGAGCCAGGAGCTTCCTTTGGGTCTTCTACATGGGTGGTGGGGGCCCAAACACTTGAGTCAGCTTCTGTTGCTTTTCTCAGGGTCTTGCACGGACCTAGATTGGAAGTGGAGCAGCCAGGACATGAACAGGCCCCCATATGTGATGCTGGCATTGCAGATGGCAGCTTTACCTGCTATGCCATGATGCTGGCCCCTTAGTCTCTCTTCTGAATTCAAATAAACAATTCATCTAGGAATCTTCTTAACCTTTAAATAATCTTGGATACATTCAATCATAATACTTTTTTCATAATTAATAGTGATCTAAGCCTGTTTCTTGTCTTAGGTGACAACATTTGGCCCAATGTGGCCTCTGTACATAATGAACTGAAACCTGGTTTGATGTGCAAATTGCAACCTAACCTGATAGTATGCACTTGTACCAAGCAACTGAGTCTTAGTCAATCATAGCAGCCAAATACTTAGCCAATCCCAGCCTTAAGATGGGCAAATTATCCCCAAGTTAAGGTAAAGGCTGAATTGCACCAACCAACGAATCTCTGCACATCGTTTCCTGTTTTTTTCTGATTATAAATACAACCCACTATGTTCAAGGTGAAGGCATTCTATACCGTCATCAGTGTGGAACGCTGCCAAGTTCTCGAGTTTGTTCTTGCTGAAATAAACTGCTAAATTTAACTTGTCTCAATTTTTCTTTAACACATGGTATGGATAGCTAACTAAAAACTTGCCTAATATCCTTCTTCAGATGCACTATTGTATAATTGTTTAGGAAAGGATCAATCCTTTCTCATAATAAACTGGAAAGCATTCATGTAATATTTAGCTCACCTTATCCTAATCTTTCCTCTGCTCTAGTAATTGTTATGTTAACACGAACAGAGTCAAGCATTCAGTGCCTTATTTTCTTAGCTATCCTCATGTATGCTGCACAATATATTGGAGCACAGCATGTTCTAAAGGCAGAAATTGGGAAATTCTAGCCAGGAATCAGTTTCATTCCCTGAATTTTCTTTAGCCTAATTTGGCTAAGAACACAAAAAAATAGTGTCTTCAACTGCCAGCTAATGTGAGATGTCTTTATCTTGGCATAACAAATGTACTAGATATTTTAAATATATTTCATAATTAAAATGCAGATTTAAAAAAATCCTTTTACTATGAATCACACATGAGTTCATTTGATTTCAAAGGACACAAGCAGTTCTATCTTCTGTCACTTCAAGAAACAAGAAATCAAAACTCAGAGAAACCTAAATAGATGAACATATATCAAATATATAATAAACATATTAAAAGATATAAAAATAGAAAAAAATCATCTACTCACTGTTAGCATCTAGAGTATATAATGAGACATCACCATCAACAACAAAATTAGCCTATTGATACTTAACCTTATTTTAGTTCCCAGAGCTCATAAATTACAGTTCTCTTGCTTGCATTGTAGATACTCTAATGGTAGGTCAGGTAGGTATTTTCATGGAAGCTACTACATAGAAAATTTCAATTTGTCTCTTTATCATATGGTACCTACCAATTGTGACATGAGAGGTAGCGTGGTGAAATAAAAAGAACCTATGGTATGACATCAGAAAGCTTGGGGAAAAGCTGGGATTTACTTCCAGCCCTTGCTACTTACTGGATGAGTCATTTTGGGCTAATTACTGTATCTTTCCCAGCCTTAGTTTTCTCTTATAAAATGGGAATGGAACTATACTAATACTACCAACAAGAATACTGAAGCCATAGAACTCTTTTTTTTTTATTTTATTTAAGGTATGCAAGTTTCATGTATTTCATATATACAGATTCAGGAACATAGTGATACTTCCTACCCTACCCTCCCTCCCTCTCATGCTCCAACCCTTCTTCCTCCTCCCTCTCCTATTCCCACTCTTAATTTTTACAAAGATCTGTTTTCAGTTTACTTAATACTCATAAGGTTAACCCTACACTAAGAGTTCAACAATATTTTGAAGAAAAAAACACTGTTCCTCAACAGTAGAGGCATGAGATGAAATAGTTTACATATTCTGTTTAAATGTAACATCTCACATTTGGTTAGTTATTACTACCAATATATATTTGTTTCTATAAACATACTTTAAAAATTGTGTCTCAGAGCCTGCTTCATGGTGCAGCAGGTTAAGCCACCCCCTGCTATGCCAGCATCCCCTATGAGCTCCAGTTGGAGTCCCAGCTGCTCCCCTTCTAAATCAGTTTCCCACTAATGTCCCTGGGAAAGCAGTGGAAGATGGCCCAAGTGCTTTAGTCCCTGCCACTCATGTGAGAGATCACGATGGAGTTTCTGATTCCTCATCCAGCCCTGGCCATTTTAGCCATTTGGGGAGAGAACCAGCTGATGGAAGACCCCTGCCTCTCCCTTTCTCTCTAGAATTCTGCCTTTCAAATAAATAAATAATTCAAAATTTCATCAATTTTGTTTAGTTAGTTGTTTTTTTTTTTAAAGCCAGTAACGGAATTAGAGAAAATTTCTACCTGCCTATTTAACATTTGTTTATATAGTTATCAACTCACAGTTATTTCTGCAATGTTTTGGCTTATAATCCAATACCATTTTAGTCATTGTGTTGTATACATTTTTCCAGCTTTGGTCATTGAGAGCTCTTGCAGTTGATTCCTGTGTTGCTTTGACTTAACGAATTACTATGGGTTGTATTTAGCTTTTCCTTACTTTCTAGCACTAGAAGGGACCCTAGGCTCAACTTCAGGAGAATCAGTCATCTTATCATGGAACCTTAGTTCCTTTCATAGCAAAATTGTATTAGAAATCAAAGTCTGGGTACTAGCTATGCTTGTTGCTACTGGACATCATTGATGCTAGGCTCCCTCAGCTGACAGAACAAGGGAATATATGTGCTTGTATACATACTAACTCAATAAATTGCGTTTCAATGCTGATATTCAAGTGTCAATTTAGTGCACAAGGTATATACAGTATTTTTTGGTTAAGCAACACTTAACATGACTATTATAAATTTAAGTCAAAATTATTTTTCTCTTAGATAATCAAAATTTAGGATGGCATGAAATTTAAGGTGTGAATGAGAATTGAAAACAGAAATAATAATCCAAACCAACTAAAATGAAGCAAAAACACAGTTACTACTATCAGTGTACTTTAAACATCTCCTTAAATCCCCATTATGTTGCACAATGTTCAAGCCAAGTTGTGCCTTCTAAGTAGCATTTCAGTATTCAAAATGGGCTCAGGAACAATGTTTTTTCTTTCTTTTTTTTTATTCATGCTATTTGTCGAACTCTCTACTTAGTATAGAGTTAATCTTATGAATATGAAGTTAACTGAAGATAGATCTTTGTAAAATATAAGAATGGGAATGGGAGAAGGAGGAGGAAGAAGGGTGGGAGGGAGAGAGGGTATTCTTAAATTTGAATATATGAAATGCATGAAGTTTGGATTCCTTAAATAAAATTTTAAAAAAACAATTGGTTCATACAATACTGAAAAGTTGAGACCGGTATTAAAGCCACTCAATAAAGCCACTGCCTGACGCTGGTATCCCACATGGGTGCTGGTTTGAGTCCTGGCTGCTCCACTTCTGATCCAGCTCTCTGATAATGGCCTTAGAAAAGCAGTGGAAGATAGCCCAAGTGTTTGAGCCCCTGCCATTCACATACCTTGGGCCTGGCCATTGTGACCATTTGGGGAGTGAACCAGTGGATGGAAGATCTCTCTCTGTTTCTCCCTCTCTCTCTGTAACTCTGTTTTTCAAATAAATAAATAAATCTTTCAAAAAAAAAAAAAGAAGTCGAGAAACAAAAATTATTATTGAAAATCTTGCTATAATATCTTAGAGATAGAATTCAAATGCTTCCTGGAAACATGTTTACTGACTAGTCCCACACGTTAAAGTTAAGGTTAAAGAAAATATTTGGAAAAATGATAGTAAAAATCTGTATCTCTGAGTACATATACTTAAAAGTCCTATGTGAAAAATTCTGATAATAATATGAATTGTGTATTTGGATACATAATAGCGCCCTACACCTAGAATCAGAGCCCGTTGTGTTGATACTGACTTGTATGTCCTGTTTTACTTGAGACCTTGCTGATTTTGGTTACTTTTTTTCATTTTTTGGATAATCTTCATTGGTCTCTCTTCTTTTCGCTTCCTAAATGTGAGGATCTTAAGATTTTAGCTTTAGTTTGCTCGGTGCCCTTGGAATTTCATACACTTTCATTATTTCAACTATTATTCAAATGTAGAAAAGTTCAAATGCTTGTAACCAATCCTGTCTGCTGAGTTATACAGGCAGATTTTCCAGACAACCTGACACTTCTGCAAGAAGATTTATCTGTCATTTCAAACTCAGTATGTTTAAACATCTCATTCATTTCCTCCCAAAGCTAAGAGTCATGTGGTACTCCTCCTTCTTCCTCATGCCCTATAATTATTTTTTCTGAGTAGTATTGCCTTTTCATACACAGTGGTTCATGAAGTGTGGTTTTATGAAAAGAGCATGACTTTTAGAATTAAAGATTAGGCTCAAGCCCTTGCTTGAATTTAGTTAGACCTGGCAGGTACCTAACCATTGGCAAGCTAGTTATTCCTATTGAATCCTTGATTCCTTATTGGTAAATCTGATGATAACAGCACTCACTATGAGTAGTTGTTTTCAATCTTAGAGACTATATAAAAGTACATGGCAATCAAAAATATTAGCTTACTTCCTTTCGTTTCTTTTTCCCATGAGTTATCCTCAGCCCAGTCCAGGCTTACATTTGTTTTCACAATTTCCAATTAACTTTCATGCCTATGATTTTCCATTTTCTATTCCAGCCTGTAAAAAGTTGCTAGATGACTCTTAGTAACACTAGCACACAGCTCTACCTTTCATGTTCTCAAGACCATCCTGTAGCACCCCTTTGTCTATCATCGTGATACTGCAATACGACCTCAAATTGACAATTTCTACCACATCTTCTTCCTTTATACAAATTGTCTGCTGTTGACTGTTACTTCGTCTTTGACCATCCCGTGCACTTTCTACCTTTACCTACTCTATTTTGTCTTTCTGTAATTCCCTATTCCATATTTGGCTGTTGTATTCATATTCTATAATCTGTCTGCTTCAGGATTTGATATTATCTCTTACTTGAAAATTTCTCCTGGTTTGTTTGTATTGTTCTTTTGATATTTACCTTCTACAAAAATCACTAATATAATGAAGCACAGTATCTGCCTTCAATAAGCTTATGATTCAGTAGTGGGACTTAAAGAATACATAGTTGTGGCCGGCACCATGGCTCACTTGGCTAATCTTCCGCCTGCGGCGCCGGCACCCCAGGTTCTAGTTCCGGTTGGGGCGCCGGGTACTAGTCCCAGTTGCTCCTCTTCCAGTCCAACTCTCTGCTGTGGCCCGGGAGGGCAGTGGAGGATGGTCCAAGTGCTTGGGTCCCTGCACCTGCATGGGAGACCGGGAGGAAGTGCCTGGCTCCTGGCTTCGGATCAGCACAGCGCCAGCCATAGCGACCATTAGGAGAGTGAACCGACAGAAAGAAGACCTTTCTCTCTGTCTCTCTCTCTTTCACTAACTCTGCCTGACAAAAAAAAAAAAAAAAAAAAAAAAAAAAGAATACATAGTTGCTAAGTGCATAAGTTAAAATGAATTTATCCATGCATATATTCAGGAGACACACTCAGTGCCTGTTATGTGTCAAGGATCATGATATTCTTATGGAAAGCTCTTCTACATCCGACACTGTCAGGACCCAGCAAAGTTCTATGAAAAGTCACTTCTTTGTTCTGTTCAGACATGGAATAAGAGCCTTTTTCTTGAATAAACTCAGAATGTGGTCAAGCATCTTCAGACTCCAGAACAATTATTTAAATGCATGATCAGTTTAGTTTTCTGGCAAATACTGGTTGAGAATGGATTTGCATTGTCTACTTTTTTCTGATTTCCTAAATTTGTGGTGAAATATGTCTAAGCTAAAATTTAACATTTTTACTTTTTTAAGTATATAGTTTAGTGGCATTAAGAACATTTACATTATTTTGCAAGTGTCACCATTTATTTATAGAACATTTCTCATTTTATAGAAACAAATTCTGTACTTCTTTAATAATAATTCCAATTCCCTCCTTCCCCATACTCTGACATCCATCATTCTAGTTTACTTCCCTATGAATTTGATTACTATAAGATATCTCACATAAGCAGAATCATATAGTATTTGCCATTTTGTGGCTAGTTCATTTCACTTAGCATAATGTTTTCAAGGACCATCCACAATGTAACCCATATTAAAATTTCATTTCTTTTCATGAGTAGTGTTCCATCATGTGACTATATTACAATTTTATCCACCAGTCTGTCAATAGACATTTAAGTTCTTTGTATATGTGGCTACTGTGAATAATACTATCACAAATATCGGTGTATACATATCTGTTCAACTCCTTTTCATTCTTGTGTGTGTGTGTGTGTGTGTATATATATATATATAAAAACTTAAGAGTGCAATTGAAAGAACATATGGTAGTTTTATGCTTAAACATTTTGGTTTGATTTACACAAATGCATTATCTTACAATTCTTTTTTTTTAACTTTTATTTAATGAATATAAATTTCCAAAGTACGATTTATGGATTACAATGGCTTCCCCCCCATACCGTCCCTCCCACCCACAACCCTCCCCTTTCCCACTCCCTCTCCCCTTCCATTCACATCAAGATTCATTTTTGATTATCTTAATATACAGAAGATCAGCTTAGTATACATTAAGTAAGGATTTCAACAGTTTGCTCCCACACAGAAACATAAAGTGAAAATAAATAGATGATTATTTTAAATGATGATGAAATCAGATCAGACCTATTGTCATGTTTAATCCCAGTGAGAGTCAAGTTGGGAGTTGATAATTTCTTTTCTTTTTTTTTCTTTTTTTTTTTTTTTTTACAGAGGATCAGTTTAGTATACATTAAGTAAAGATTTCAACAGTTTGCACCCCCATAGAAACACAAAGTGAAATATATTGTTTGAGTACTCGTTATAGCATTAAATCACAATGTACAGCACATTAAGGACAGAGATCCTACATGAGGAGTAAGTGCACAGTGACTCCTGTTGTTGACTTTACCAGTTGACACTCCTGTTTATGGCATCAGTAATCTCCCTATGCTCCAGTCATGAGTTTCCAAGGCTATGGAAGCCCTCTGAGTTCTCCGATTCTTATCTTGTTTAGACAAGGTCATAGTCAAAGTGGAGGTTCTCTCCTCCCTTCAGAGAAAGGTACCTCCTTCTTTGAAGACCTGTTCTTTCCACTGGGATCTCACTCACAGAGATTATCTTACAATTCTGAAAGACAGAAGTTTGCAATGGGTCTCCCTGGACTAAAATGAAAGTGTAGGCAGAGCTGCATATCTTTGAGGATGATCTAGAGGAGGATCTGTATCCTTGTTTTTTTCAGCTGTTAGAAGCTCATGGGATCCCTTCTGTCTTCAAAGCTAGCAATGTAACATCATTCTGACATTGAGTCTTCTGCCACTGCCACGGCCTCCCACTTAAAAAATATCCTTCACAAAATACAAAAGCAGGGGCCGGTGCTGTGGGGCAGCGGGTTAAAGCCCCGGCCTGCAGCACCGGCATCCCATATGGGTGCTGGTTCTAGTCCTGGTTGCTCCTCTTCCGATCCAGCTCTCTGCTATGGCCTTGGAAAGCAGTAGAGGATGGGCCCCTGCACTCTCGTGGGGGACCCGGAAAGCTCCTGGCTCCTGCCTTCAGATGGGCCATCTGGGGAGTGAACCAGTGGATGGAAGACCTTTCTCTCTCTCTCTCTGCCTCTCTCTGTCACTTTGTCTTTCAAATAAATAAAATAAATCTTTAAAAAAATGCAGAAGCATAAAACATTTTCATTGTTTTAAGTGTACAGTTCAATTGTGTTGATTATGTACACATTGCTGCATAACAAATCTCCAGAACTCTTGCAAAATTTAACTCTATGCCCATTTAACAACAACCCACATTCTGCTTTCCTCCATCCTGTAGCAAACACTATTTTACTTCACCTCTATGACTACTCTTAATACCTCATATAAGTGAATAACATATATAATGTGTTTGTGATTGACTTATAACTATGTGTTGTGATTGACTTACAACTATGTGTTGTGATTGACTTATAACTATGTGTTATAGTATGTTTCAGAAATCCTTTCCTTTTTAAAGCTAAATAATATCTCACTGTACTAACAGGTCATATTTTGTCTATCTTTTCAGCCATTAGTGGACACATGCAATGCTTCCAGTCTTTGTCTATTGTGAATAATATTATTAGGAACATGAGTGCACAAAAATTGTTCCAGTTCTTGCTTTCAATTTTTTGAGGTATATTCCCAGAAGTAGATTTAAATTGCTGGATCATATGAAAATTCTTATTTTATGTTTTGAAAAATCACCATAATGGTTTTCATACTGATAGCATTGTTTTTTTCTCCTCACCAACTAAGTAAAAAGGATACAATTTCTGTACTTTCTTTTCTTAAGCTTTATTTATGTATTTGTTTGCTTATTTAGAAGAGTTACAGAGAGAGAAAGAGAGAGAAAGAGAGAGAAAGAGAGAGAAAGAGAGAGAGAGAGAGAGAGAGATTTTCTATCTGCTGGTTCACTTTCCAAATGCCCACTATGGCCGGGGCTGGGCCAGACTGAAGCCAGAAACCAGGAGCTTCACCTGGATTTCCCATATGGATGTAGGAGTCCAAGCACTTAGGCCATCTTCCACTGATTTTCCAGGTGCATTAGCTAGGAGCTGGACTGGAAGTCAAGCAGCCAGGACCCGAACCTGTGCTCATATGAATGACTGCACCACAGGCAGTGGCTTAATCCTCTGTGCCACAACACAGGCCCCAATTTCTATACATTCTTACCAACATCTGTTATTTCTCACTTTTT
Source organism: Oryctolagus cuniculus (assembly GCF_964237555.1). Classification (NCBI taxonomy): domain Eukaryota; kingdom Metazoa; phylum Chordata; class Mammalia; order Lagomorpha; family Leporidae; genus Oryctolagus; species Oryctolagus cuniculus. Next base: position 63,455,831 of record NC_091453.1, read on the forward strand.
TCCTTATTGTAATAATAGCAATCCTAATAGATGTGAAGTGATATTTAATTGTTGTTCAGATTTACATATATCCTGAATGATTAATGATTAGTTTCCTGTTAGGTTTATTCCTACTTATTTATTTTTTATGCCATTGTAAGTTAAATTAATTTTTAATTTCCTCTTAGATTGTTAATTTTTAGAAGAGTTTGTTGAAAAGGGGAATTGAATTTTATCTTGGTATAAAAGTTTGAAATCCATGCATAGCTTTCTAGGTATATGTATATTCCATGAACTTTCTACATACTCATAACATGTATTTTAACATTTCTTGCAAATTTGTTTTAATTTCATCTTCCGTGAAAATGTTTTTTTCCTAATACTGATATGCAATATACTGCTGCATGCTTATATTATATCCTTCCATATTGAATTTGATTATTAGTTTTAATCATTTTTTTTTCTAAAATTTAAGGGCTTTTGCAATATAAAATCATGTCATTTGTGAATGGAGATAACTTTTCTTATTCCTTTCCAATTTTGATGTCTTTTATATATTTACTTTTTTGGTTGGCCTAATTACTCTGGCAAAGATTTCCAGTACTATGTTGATGGAAAGTAGAAAACATGGCTAGCAACAAAGCTAGGAATTTTCTGGGAATTTTTTCATATCACATTACTCTGACACTGAATCTTGTGTCTTATTCCTGACATTATAAGAAAAATCTTCAATTTTTAACCATTTAATATGGGGCTAGGTGTGGTACTTTCATAATGACTTTCTTTTCTTTTTTTTTTTTTTTTTTTTTTTTTGATAGGCAGAGTGGACAGTGAGAGAGAGAGAGACAGAGAGAAAGGTCTTCCTTTGCTGTTGGTTCACCCTCTAATGGCTGCTGCGGCCGGCGCACCATGCTGATCCGAAGTCAGGAGCCAGGTGCTTCTCCTGGTCTCCCATGGGGTGCAGGGCCCAAGCACTTGGGCCATCCTCCACTGCACTACCTGGCCACAGCAGAGAGCTGGCCTGGAAGAGGGGCAACCGGGACAGAATCCGGTGCCCTGACCGGGACTAGAACCCGGTGTGCCGGCGCCGCAAGGCGGAGGATTAGCCTAGTGAGCCGCGGCACCGGCCGTATCATAATGACTTTCATTATGTTGACACAGTTTCCTGTTCTTGGTTTGGTTTCCATTGGTGACAAAAGTATGTTTAATTTTGTAAAACGTTAAATGTCACTCCTGCTTCTTCTTGGGGTCTTAGATGTTCTATTGTGTTCTTTTGACCATAATCACTTGTTCCCAGTTGTCTGTGACTTTGTAGTCCTCCTGCAGATTTCACTCACTATACCATTTCCTTCACTGCCTTCTCTCACTTCTAACGTGCCATGCAAACTATGCTGCTTTTCTCTTCTGAGCTCTAAGTCAAGAAATATTAAATGCAGATCTTCAGGTAGCCTACAGATAAAGCAGAACATTGCAAATAATTTCTTTTTTTTTTTTTTAAGAAAGGAAACTGAGAAATGTGCCTCCTCCTGCTGACTACAACATGACACTTTGTGGAGGGGATATTGTAAGGGCAAACGCAAATGCCACAAAATTTCCCAGTGTTTTGACTTTGTTTCTTAAGCATCTTCTTGGTTGCTACATACCATTAACTCATTTCTCCAAAAGAACTATTTCTGTCAGCCTTTAGTTCTGTGTTTATGTGGAGGAAAGTGGTACCTAGAGTTTTTGCTAACATCACAGAAGCTACCATTATATGATTTGCGTTATTGCCAGAATATTCTAGGTTTCTGTTTTTTAGGATAGCCATAAAACACACATGAAAAAAATAAACTCTTTAGATAGATTTTGCTATAGAATTATTTTGTAACAATTTTATTTCAAAAAAGAAAGGAATTAGAATATTTGAAGGAGTGCTAATTTTGGTAGCCTCCTTGAAAGGGTATTTGATAGTATAAATTACACACACATGCACACACACACACACACTATAAAAGCATTCTGGGGGATCTTCAGAGAAGCTTCCCGAATTTGGTGTAGAAAAGCTGCGTAGCAATATATTAAGGAAACTATCTTTTGCCATAGTTGAAATGCTACAAAGAGACAGAACCAGTTGTTGCTAACAGAGTATTATCACAATATTTAGGCACCTCTCTGCTCAAATAGCTTAATAAGAATTTTTTCCTAGTTTTCTTTTTTTCACACACTTGTCTCATGTTTCAAGGAAAGCATGAGAGGTAAGTGGCAATTCAATCTTCTTCTAATGGTGCTACCTAAGTTCCCAAAGCTCATTATAGGAAAGGTTAATTTCTTACTGAGAAAATGTACATATTCAAAGAAGAATTAATCTCTATTTTTTCTATGTGTATGAAATATAGTTCTGAAGATTCAGAGGAAAAATTATTGCTTAAGTGAAATATTTGTACTTATGCTCTTTGGAGAGTTGTTAAAGCTTGATCTATGTTCTTTTCCTAGATCATGAAAGGTACTCAATAAATCTCTGTTGAGTATATTAATTTATGCAGTATTTAATGATAGTGCAGTTTGAACTATACCATATTTAGTCCATTGGAAGTGCATCTCCAAAGTAAATCACACTTAAACTTTGCTCTTGTTATGATCACCATGGTACCTAGTGAGAAAATTTCAGTGACATGGGCAAAATTATGATTCTTTTATTTGTTTTAAAAATGTATATATTTATTTGAAAAGCAGAGTTAAAGAGAGCAAGAGGGAGAGATAGAAAGAAAGAGAGATCTTCTATCCACTGGTTCACTCCCTAAATGGCTACAGTGGCTAGAACTGAGCTGATCCAGAACCAGGAGCCAGAAGCTGAACATATACAAAGCAGAGAATTTTCTTTGAAGAGATGATACATCTATATGTGTGAATAAGTGTTTTAATATATTACTGGTAATTACATTTTAAGATATATTCATTTATTTAAAAGCCAGAGTTACAGAGAAGGAGACGCAGAGGGAGGTAGAGAGAGAGATCTTCGATCCATTGGTTCACTCCCCAAATGGCCAAAACACCTGGAGCTAGTCCGATCGGAAACCAGAAGCCAGGAGCTTCTTCCAGGTCTCCCACATAAGTGCAGGGGCCCAAGCATTTGGGCCATCTTCCACTGCTTTCCCAGGCACATTCACAGGGAGTTGGATTGGAAGTGGAGCAGCTGGGACTCAAACTGGCACCCATATGGGATGTGGGCACTGTAATATTTCCATAAAGAAGGGACTGTAATATTTCCATAAATTCAAAGCTTATGGCCATCCATTACAACATATCTACTATTAATACTTAGGATATTACCTCTAAATTTTTATTATTTAATTATATAAATGTGATAATGACATCAAAATTTAAGCCACTTTCATTTAGGATTTTAAATTTTACTTAGTCTTGGGTTTTGGCCCGCCAGAATAGTCAGAAAATAAATTTACATTGTTTAGGTCACCCAGTTTATGGTTTTGATTATGGTAGCCCTAGAAAATTAAACTAAGCTATGTATAAAATTAAATGTGATAAAGTCAGGTAACAATGGCTTATAAATATTTGATGAAGGCATTGCAGGTATTTAATAAAAGAAAGTAGATTGAATGATCAGTGAAGGCAATAGCAAAAACTTAAGGTAGCACACAGAAAATATACAGATCAACTTAGCCTTGAGTGACAGATGGAGCCTGGGTGAATATGTATAAAAGAGTGAGAAAGAAAGGCATTGGAGGAATAGAGAGAAGGCTGGGCCCAAGCTTATAAGTGTTAGGTCTAGTGTTATTTGCCCTAGCTATGCTACTTTCAAGTGTTAGAAGGAAATGTGAAAGTAGCACAAAAGCAGACTATGAAAAGTTTAAACTCCAGGAAAAATAATGTCCATGTATCAAACTTGGTGTGTGTAACTAGAAAGTGAGTAAAGAGAAAACTGGAACCAGGAACTGATTCAACAGGAAGGAGCTGCTGTGCATGACGTAGTCTGAGCATTGGCTGTTACAGTGACAAAAAAGCAAGGAGAGTGAAATGAGTCAGTATTTCCCTTCCGTGAGGCCCAAAGTTCTTCCCTGAGTAAAATATACAAATTATGAGCCAGGTGCCTGGATGCAGAAAAGTGTTCAGCATATTTAGCACTTGCCTTTGATCAGATTCATAGAAGTACACAGGTTACATGTGAAACTAGAGTGAAAGCAGCAAATTACATCAAGTATTAGATTTCATGAAATATAGCAAGAACTAGCAAGATTAATATGCAATGGGTATTTAAGCAGCAGCAGGGTCAAGAGAAGTTGGCTGTTTTACATTTTATGGTTTCTTTTCCTTGCTTGTGCTTAATTTGCTCGAATTATTTAACTGCAAGGAACTTCATGCTTTTTGTATTATACATCATGGGCCAACATGAAATGAAATGAATACATAAATAAAATGAAATACATAAATGAAAATCCTTTAAATGTCAAAATCAATGCATTAAATTATATCAGCTCAGGCTGATAAAAGATTTTTGTAACTATTGCTTAACCTTTGAGTTTTCCAAAGGAAATGCTAAGTGAAGTAAAGGGAAGTAGACAATCCTCAAAACATCTTTTTTTAAAAAAGATTTATTTATATTTGAGAGGTAGAGTTACAGAGAGAGGGAGAGATAGAGAGCAAGGTCTTCCATCCGCTGGTTCACTCTCCAAATGGCCACATCAGATGGAGCTGGGCCTATCCAAAGCCAGGAGCTTCTTCCAGGTCTCAATGTCATATTTGAGACTGTCTGAAGTTAGTGATCCTGCCCAGATGCACATATCATAGTTCTGTCCGTGTTGGGTGAAAACATGCTACCAAGTATTTGCAGTTTATCTGTAAATCAAGTCCTAGATTGACATGTAGAGCTAAAGGTGAAACAAGAAATGCATAATCTCACTTACGTCTCACATGAAGACTATGTGGACAATGAAATAAAGACAATACAACATTTCAGCTTCCAAAATCATGAAATAAAGGTAAAAGAATATATTTTTTCAAAAGATTACTAAGGAAAATCCTTGAAACCTAAGTGTGTCATTTAATCAAAGTAAGTCATCCAATTGGCTTATACTCCAGATATGTTTTCTGTTGTCTTTCTTAATTTTGAAGTACAATTTAATGTAAGAAAAATAATCATAGAACAAAATAAGCATGTTATTAATGGTGCATTTTAATGACAAAATGCTATAGGAAATATTAGTTAAAATTGTTTTTCGGGTTGTACTTTTAATCTCCCTCTTGTTCTTCATTCTGGAATACAGTTAAAGATTTATCTATTTTATATGCCTCTATGAAACATAATTATTATAATTAGCAATAAAGAGAGAGAGACTGTCTTACTAGTATATTTATTGAAGGTAATATTCAAATATCTTCCAAGTATTTATTCTTTAAGCAAAGTAAAACAAATGTTTGCAGGCTAAACAGTGGAAAGTTATATTTATATAAAGAGATTTCGCCAAAATAAAAAGCAAAACCACCTCATAAGCTTGGAGCAATAAGTGGTAAGTGATAACTGATACTTGCTTGATCAGGTAGCCAAGTTATGACCTATTTCTTTCAGAGTTGCTATGTATTAGGAGACATAATTTGAACCCATTTTACATAATTTAAATCTATTTTAAAGTGGAATGCATATTTTTAAATTTGCTTTCACTGTGGTACAAATTCCCCTGAAAATATAACATAATCTTTTATTTTTGTCTATACTTATTGGAAATGAAGACTTACATATCCTCCTATATTACCAATATAATAATAATAGACTAGTGAATATCAGTTATGAGCCAGGCAATACACCAGATATTTTCTTTCTTTTTTTTTTTAAGATTCATTTATTTATTTGAGAGTTAGAGTTATAGACAATGAGAGGGAGAGACAGAGAGAGAGGTCTTCCTTCCGTTGGTTCACTCCCCAAATGGCCGCTACGGCCAGAGCTGCGCCGATCCAAAGCCAGGACCAGGAGCTTCCTCCAGTCTCCCATGCAGGTGCAGAGGCCCAAAGACTTGGGCCATCCTCTACTGCTTCCCCAGGCCATAGCAGGGAGCTGGATTGGAAGAGGAGCAGCTGGGACTAGAACCGGTGCCCATATGGGATGCCGGCACCGCAGGCCGAGGCTTAACCTACTGCGCCACAGCACTGGCCCCCAGATATTTTCTTGTAATGTATTAATCCAGCTAATCATCACAGTATATGAGTTAACTTTTATCCGCATTTTTCAGATATGGAAATTAAGTTTGTAAAGTGTAAAAAACTGTTCATCTTTATACATCTAGTGTTGAAATGAAAAAATATATATATATATAGAACTAGCAGATGCTGAATATCAATTGCTTTTTGCTTCTGTACTGCACTGCTTGCTCAATGACTTAAAGTGGGATGTCCAGCATAAGAAAAGGGGGGTGGGGATAATTGTACCTCTGTGACAGGCTTCACAAACTCCAGGAAGACGGGAAGGCCCAATTCTTAGAAAACGAAACTTAGTAATTACTTCCTGAAATTAATGGTCTCCTACTTCCTAGTGTGACCACTTCCTTCTGAGACGTGTAGTCCCGGACTGCTGAGATACACCAATAAAATGCTCAAATTTAGGTAATTGACATATAAAGAGTAAGGAACTAGCATACGTGTGTAATGACGAATATACTTGTTCACTCAAGTGTATAAAAACGCTGAGAACAAGAGAGGCGGGGCTTCTCAGGCCCGCACTGCACTATGTTGTATGTGTCGGTGGCAGCCCCAGCTGGCTGGCATTAAAATAATAAATTCTCTTGCCCTTGCATCTGTGACTGTCTTTTGTGGGTTAATTGGGAAAGGTCTCGGATCCCATAATTCAACACTAGTAAATGGATAGCTCTGTTTTCAGCCACAATCTGTCTGATGCTAAGGTGTTGTTCATTATGGTATTCCACAATGCTAAAGTACTCACGTTACATGACATTGAATTCATAGGAAGTAGACGTGTACAGATAAAGTATGTGTTTATTTGAAAGAAAGTTTTAGCTGATCTCACCTAACATAATGATGTCCAGTTCCATCTATGTTGCTGCAAATGGCAAGACTTCATATTTTTTATGGCTGAATAGTATTGTATTTATGTATATGTAACACATTTTCTTTATCCACTCATCAGTGGATGGACATTTTTTTGTTGCCATTTCCTGGCTGTTGTGAATAATGCTGTAGTAAACATATGAGTGCAGATGTGTTTTCAACAGATTGATTTCATTTTTTTGGACATACATCCAGAAGTAGGATTGCTGGATCATATAGTAATTCTATTTTTTGTTTTGGGAGGAACCTCTGCGCTGTTTTCCAGGAATAATTTATATTCCCATGAACAGTGTATAAACATTCCCATTCCTCCATGTCCTGTCATATTAATCTCACTCATATAGGAAGTCTATAAAAAGGATGATCTTGAGAGTAGTGGTGCAGCACAGAAAGTTAAGCTGCCTCCTGCAACAAACACATCCCATATCTGAGTGCCGGTTCAAGTCCCAGCTCCTCCGTTTCTGATCCAGCTTCCTGCTGATGCTCCCGAGAAAGCCGTAGATGAGAGCCTGTGTACTAGGGTCCCTGCTATTCATGTGGGATATCCAGATGGAGTTCCTGGCTCCTGGCTCCTGACTCTGGAGTCACACAGCCCTGGCTGTTGAGGGCATTTGGGGGTGAACCGGTAGATAGAAAATCTCTCTCTCTCTCTCTCCGTGTGTGTGTGTGTGTGTGTGTGTGTGTGTCTTCTCTCTCTCTCTCTCTGTCACTACTTTTTGAATGAATTAATAAATATTTAAATAATTAAAATGTGACCTCTTAGACATTAAGGCTCAGGAAGGAAGATGGGAGAGAGGGACAAATTGATGAATATTAGCTTTATAGCTAGGTAAAAGTAAGAAATTTGGGGGTCCTATTGCCTAGTGAGTTGACTACTGACAATGGCAATGTACTGTACATTTCTAAAAATAACCTGGAAGACATAATTTTGGATGTTTTCACTCTAAAGAAATAAGAAATATTAAATAAATATAGTTTACCCTGATTGGAACTTACACAGTGCAGACATGAACTGAAACATCACAAATTACCCCATAAAGCTGTATAATATTTTTAAGATCTCTATCTATTTGAAAGGCAGAGTTACAGAGGGGAGAGGGAGAGAAAGAGAGTGATCTTCCATCTGCTGGTTCACTCCCAAATGACCACAACATTTAAGGTTGGACCAGGAGGAAGCCAGGAGCCAGAAGCCTGTTCCAGGTCTCCCATGTGGATGTCAGGGGCCCAAATATTTGCTGCTTTCCCAGGCACGTTAACAGGGAGCTACATGGGAAATGAAGCAACAGGGACTTGAATCAGCACCCACATACGGGATGTGCACCCATGCCGAATGCCGGCATCACAGGCGGTGGCTTAACCTGTTGCATCACAATGCTGGCCCCAATAGGTACAATATTTTCGTGCCCATTGAAACTTATAAAAAGAAAAAGAAAACATTTAAAATAAAGAAAATCTTAGAAAAATTTAAACGAGAATTTTGGTAAATTAGATTAACTTTTGAAAGCTTGTTAAGCAATTTATTATCCTGATAAAATTTAAGGATTACAGGTTAGTGACCTATAACTGACATTTTTAGTTCAAGATATTTTAAGGTAGTAAGTCAAGGGACTTGAAAATCGTATGTCTTAGAAGTCATTTGAGAGGTGCACTTGTTTCTTTGGGGGACCTACTAATTTTGGCATTTTAGATGCTCTACTTTTAGAATTTGTTTCAGGAAGAGAAAGCTCTTGAGCCGATGCCATTTGCTGTTATCTCAAAGTAAACATCTGTGGATATTTTATCTAATTTTTAACAAATATTATTTTTATATGTTTATGAGGTACAATGTGTGCACTGTGGAATGATTAAACCAAGCTAATTACCATTTGTATCAGATTTTAGAGGGGGTACAAGTAAAGAAAAAATAGTATTTCTGTTTGAAATAGTTTGCAGATTGATTATGAAGTCTTTTGGTTTTGAATTATATTTTGAAGACTTCTATACTAAAGCTTTGATTTGTAGTTAGTTGGAAAGTAAGAACTACAACAAAACATAAATGTAGAATAATGGGTTTCCTCAGTCTAATAGCACTGAATTTGTTGCATTTGCATATATTATTTTTTTGACCATTCAGTTTTCCTGATTTTTTTTTTCGTGGAGTGGTGCTAGCTATTGCTAAATCCAAAGTAGAGTTGCTGATGGGCAAGTATCAGAAGCAGAAATACTGAATTAAAGTAATCACATCTGTCGCTCCCCGTCTTCGTGGAGGAACGACACAGGACCCTGCGCTGTTCTTTTGTCTGCTCGGCCCTCCCCGGGTTTGCTGCTGGTTCTTCCCGGGTTGGCTGCCGTCCCTCCACCTCCGTGGAAGGGCGGTTCCCCCTGCCACCTTCCCCACTTCCGCAGGGGAGCGGCACACCGCCGGCCGGCTCTCTCGGGGGCTGCACAGGTGTTCCTTCAGATAGATGTTCCTCGTGCATGTTGTCTCTCTCCTCCTTTATAGTCCTCTTCCGCCAATCCCAACTCTGCTACCCACACGCCAAGTACGCTGCTCTCCTCCAATCAGGAGCAGGATCAGCTCCTGCAGCTCAATCAAATTGGCGAGAGGCAGCTGTATAGAAGTTGTTACTCCCTTCTCAGCGCCATATTGTGGGAGAGCAGATGCATAGAATAAGTCTTAATTCCAGTAACGGTCTAGTCCGAGTTGCTCCCCACAACATCCTCTCAGAGATCTGAAAATACTCTATTCAAAGCACTACAGGTGGCATAATCCTCCAAGTCTGTGTTTGGCACTCGCTAAGGCTACTTATAGTTTTCAGATTTCAAAACTATTGATAGAAGCAAGTGAATCTGGTTACATCTTTACTTCAAATGTTTAAAATATCCTGGGCCTACATGTGTAGAAAGGAACACCAACAGTACTTTTCAAAAATATTGCTGTCTGAATAGAAGTAACATATAAATGTGATTCATGCATGGTACATATGTTTTTTAAAAAGCATAATAAAAATTCTTTCTATTCTCAAATCTGGATTTAATTTGAATATTTGAATCAGAAAACGTAAAATATGTTTTCTAGGCTGAACTGAATATTTCTAGGAAACATGTCTCTTTTTCTTTCATAATATTTTTGCATTTGCCATCTAGGTGAGGCAACATGTTTTGATCTAGTCAAGCAGTTGGAAGTTCTGCAAAACAAATTAGATGAAAATCTCAGAAAACAAAGGGCACACTATCCAAGTACATAATGAGGAGAAAACGGACATAGATGTATAGAAAGACAAGACACAGAGTCAGAAGTCTAAGCATTTACCTAGGAAGAACTTATGGAATCAAAGAAATAACATATACTATTATACATAATTTCACATTATGAAATGTTATATTAATTTTGATAATCCATAGAAGAAATGAAAACACATGACTAAATGTGTGTCAGTCTCATTTCCTGTGATCTAGCCATGGATGGTTATTATTTCTGGATCTCACACAGTGCGCGAGTTCCACTATGCATGTATTTTTTGCAATTTGTAATTTTCCATGGCATAAAACATTTTAGGGACCCACTATATTCAACAGGGAAGTACAGCAGGATCTAGCACTTTTCTAGCCTCCTGGTGGGGAAAATATGAAAATTAAACAATCAGAATCTGTTACATTAGGTTCATAAAACCTTTATTATTCAGATAATAGGGGAAATCTTAATTTTGCCTCTTTCCCATTTGATTTGGCCAAAAACTAAGGTGAAAATGCCAATAGTTATCAAAAATATTATTTTTACCAATATACTTACTTTATTCATTTATACCTCTTCCCTAAATTGGTATTTTTCTCCTTTCTAATTATTGTACAAAAACTAAATGAGCTTACACTGAAGTAAGTAGATTATAAAACTAGTTAATCTTTCCATTAAATAGTAAGATTGCTTTACTGAATAAATACATTCATGGTAACTCTGAAAAGGACTTGTTACCATTTGGTTTTACTAAATGGGATGCTAAAGTATCAGTGTATTCTATATTAACATTCTGTATCGTCATTCACTATTATAATAGCCTTGTCAAAACTTGCTAATTTAAAATTCATGAATTGAGATTTTGTAATACTTCAATCAGGTCATAGATTGATACAACTGAAAAGAGTTTATCAAGCAAGTTAATGAACAGCAAAGGGAAAATACTTACCAAATAAAAAGAATACAAGATTTTAACGTATTTTGGAAACACTAATTTACGTGTCAAAATATAACTCTAGTATAAGAAAACTTTTAGTTTTGATACATGAGCGTACTTCAAGAAGTTCAGAGAATGTAATTAAGATAAGTTTATTTTAGTACAAAATTATAAAAAACATCATGCATAGTTTTTCAGAATATGTATTTAAATGAATTTTTTGAAGACTTCATGCATATGAATCTCAAAATTTGTTGCATGAACATAAACATATTGCTTATATTTTCCACAAACTTTTTGAAGTGTGCTTATACTTATTGGAAGAAATCCTTGAATATATATTGTTAATATTGTTACCTGGGTTATCTGTATTAAATGTAACTTTGTTTCTTCTCAAATTAAGAGTTCTATCCCTATATTGTCAAATTCCATAAAATCAATTAGTAAAAAAAAAGGCAAATTCAAATGTACAAATCAGCTTTCTCTGCACAGGGAGAATATGATAAATTCAGTGTTCTTGTCCCTGGGATGATCCCTCTGCATCCAATACCAACTGATGGGAAGATGGCACTTTCTAAAAACTACTATAAAATAGTATGTACAAAGCCAGTTCATTCAACTTAAAATATTTATTGACAGTCCACCATGTACAAGGCACCGTGCTGATCCATCATACAGTATAACATATGTGAACAGTCCATGACCTTCCGTAGACGCTCTTACAGTTTCCCTGGAAACTGTTTTCAGCCTAGTGCCGTCTTCAGCTTCTACAGATGTTAAAACAAACATGAACTATCAAAATGCTGGCTCCTTGAAATAAACTCTATTGTATCTCATTTCTATATGTATTCTGTAAGTCTGAAGTTTACCATGATTTCTTTTTCTCAGAGAGTTTCAGTCAAGATTACATTACAAATATTAGGAACAAAATGAAGAAGAAGAGTAAGAAGATATTTTGCTACAAGAAAAGTCTGAGTGAATACTTGTGCCATCAAGAAATATAAGCAGAGATTTAGACAAACACTGAAGATATTATTCTTCCCAATCAAAGTAAAGTGATGAAAAGATATTGGAATTTCAATTCCTTAAGTTAAAGCAATTTTTCTATACTTGAATGATCTCTAGGTTCACTGTCAATATCAATAATACTCACAGTTGAGACATGCACTTGGTGCAGTGGTTAAGATGTTGTTTTGGAATGCTTAGGTTTGAGTCCTGGCATTGCTTTCAATTCTAACTTCCTAACCATGAACACCCTGGGAGGCAACAACTGATTGCTCCAGTAACTGAGTCTCTGCCAACCACATGGGAAATGCAGATCGAACTCCAGACTCTAGGCTTCAGTCTGGCTGATCCCTGGGTGTTTCGGGCATTTGTGGAGTGAACCAGTGGATGGAAGACCTTTCATCTCTCTCATCTCTCTCTCTCTCTCTCTCTCTCTCTCTCTCTCTGTATATGTGCATGTTTGTCTCTTTCTCTCTGCCTGACACTCAAAAAATAAACAAAAATTAATAATAACCAGTCAATATTGAATGATCACTTGCAACAAGACATATTTTTCCAAATACTCTCTATATAAAAATAACTTAATCGTCTCAACTATATTCTTATGATGCTACTGTCATTGATGAGGCAACGGGCTGTACAGAGTGATTATATAAACTGCTTAAACCAACACAATCATGTTTTGAATACAGGTAGCTTTTCTCTAGAAAGCCAGCCTTAACCACAAACAAAACCATCTCTTTTTCTAGAACATCTTGTCTAATTTGTATTTTTCTTAATTAATTTTGGAGATTAAATGCAAATTAATAGTGACTAATGATAGTTTAAATTTTGTCAGCGTCTGCATAACTGTAACAGATAGCACAGGCCTGATTCTTTCAGGCAATTCAGAGTTTGGAAGGCTGCCCAAGGGACTGTTTGTAGTTTCAGTATTTTTACATGTAAATTAGAAGTGATAGCTGCAGAATTCTACAGAGAGAAACAAAGCTTCAAAAGTCCCAATGGGTTCAGCCCGTTTCCCTATAGCTATGTTTTAATGGAGCTGTGATGTTACTGATGCTGCATCCACACTGTGTGTGGAGATAGAACTACCACTCACTTCTTGTATAATTTATTTCCTAAAGTCCTTTGAGGCACACTTCATAGAAGGTTATATAGTCTCTTGCTATCCGAAGGATGTTCTAAACAGAATGTAGAAATGTATTTGTCCATTTAGCAAATGTGCCTGAGAAATCAATGGAAGATGGCCGAAGTGCTTGGGCCCCTTGGCACTCATGTGGGAGACCACAATGGAGCTCCTGGCTCCTAGCTTCAACCTGACCCAACTCTAGGTGTCACACCCACTTGGGGAGTGAACCAGCAGATGGATGATCTTTCTCTCTCTCTCTCTCTCTCTCTCTCTCCCTCCCTCCTTCCGTCCTCCCTTCCTCCCTCCTTTTCCCTTTGTTCTCCCTCCCTCCCTCTTTCTTTCAGTCACTCTTTCAAATAAAAAAGTTAAAAATAAATAGACCAATATAATACTTGAGTGGGTAGGAATGAAACACAAGTTCCCACACTTTCCAGTTGAGCACACAAAGACAGAAGAAGCAGATCAATGCCAAAATGTTCCTGATTCAGCAGCTGCTTAGCTGCATCACTCACAGGCACTTTGAAATGGCACAGAAATTTGGACTTAATTCAGCTCCACTCTGTGACCTTTGATGTGTATGGTAGAAAGGTTGTAATTAAATTTCCTGTTAATATTTTCTATATAAACACAGCCTGTAAGACAGCATGCATAAATGTGCATCATATCTTACATGAAGATGCAAAGCAAAGAATTGAAACTGACAAAGTTTGCTTAAATTCTTGGACAGATTCATTTTATTTGTAAGAATCTAAAATGATGCAGACTGTATAAATGTATCAAATAAAGTTGTCTTTAGTTCCATGTAGAGACAAATTAAATATGACATTTGATATCCTACCACTCTTTTGGTTTTAGAGAAATAAAAATATTTCTTTTAATGAGCATTTTAGTTTTGCAATCCTTGAACAGGTGAAGCATATCAAAGTCGGATATTCTAAGGCTGGAGTTGTGGCATAGGGGATAAATCGCACCTGTGACACTGGCATCCCAAATGGGTCCTGGCTGCTCCACTTCTGATCCAGCTCCCTGCTAATGGCCTGAGAAAAACAGTAGAAGATGGTCCCAAGTGCCTGGGCTCCTGCCACCCATGTGGGAGACCCAGATGAAGCTCTTGGCTCTTGGCTTGGATGTGGTCCAGCCCTGGCTGTTGAGGCCATTTAGGGAGTGACCCAAAGCATGGAAGATTTCTTTCTGTCTCTCCTACCCCTCTCTCTGTAACTCTGCCTTTCAAACAAAATAAATGAATCTTTTTTAAAAGCCAGCTATTCCTTATATTTAAGTGAATGAATGCATGATTCGTATTTTTTGATATAATATTCACAGAACACAGAGGACTGGGATTATTTCTAAAGAATCCCCCATCCCTTGGGCCGGCGCTGTGGCTCGGCATCACATATGGGCACCAGGTGACAACTGACTGAACACCAAAAAGGAAACCTGTTGAAGTGAAATGGACACTATGAGAAACGGTGACTTGATCAGCATAGCCCTGACTGTTAATGAACAACTTAATACATTATCCCTCTTAGTATTTTTTTATCTGTTCTACTTAATACTACTGGTTTAATTTTGTAATTAATACACAGTTATTATATGCAATCAGATGATGAAGGCTAACACAAAGACTAATAGAGCATTACAGTATGATTTGTTTTCCCAGGGCGGCTGTCTAGATGGAGGTGGGGAGGGTGATGAGGGCCAGGTTCTGGACTGCAGCCATGACAATGTTGCCATCTGTCTTCAGTGTGGTCAGAGCACGGGGATCTGATAACTGAAAGGGTTACTAAGTGACTAACAGTTGGTAGCAGGTCCTGTTGGACTAAGCTGCACAAAATGATGATTCATGCCCCAAGCGGGATAGAGCAGGATGCTGTGAGATTTCTTCATGGCACTCAGAACAGCACAAAATGTAAAGCTATGAAATGTTTATTTCTAGAATTTTTCATATTTAATATTTTCATACTATGGATTATCACAGGTAAATAAAACTGCTGGAAGGGAAAAATGCAGATAAGTAGGGACTATGGTATCAAATAAAACAGATCTTAATTAAAATACATTAGAATATTAGATTCATTAGAAAAACCTAACAATCATCATCACATACATACCAAAAACACAGGAACAAATCATATGAAGCAAAATCTTACAGAATTTCAGTGAGAAGTACATTGTTTAATAATCATAGTTGGAGACTTCAATATCAACTTTCAATAATAGAACAACGTGGTGGAAGGATTACAAGGAAATAATGGGATTGAACAATACTATAAACTGGCAAGACCTAACAAACCCATACAGAACTCTCCACTCCAAAAGAGCATAATGTATATTCCTCTCAAGAGCACATGGGATATTCTGTATGTTAGGCTATACAACAAGTCCTGATGAATTTTTTTAGAAGGAAAATACACAAAATGTCTTCTCTGACCACAATGGAACACAACTATAAATAAATAATAATGGAAGGAAAAGTGGAAAATTCACAAATATTTAGAAATTAAATGACACATTTTTAAATAACCAGTGCAATATCAAAACAATCACAACAGAAATGAAAAAAAAATCTAGATGAATTCTTAAAAGCACAAAATACTTAAAATTATGGGATATAGTGAAAGCAGTGATTAGATGGGATTTCATAGTCTCAAACATATACATTAGAAAACAAGAAAGATATTAACCTAATTTTACCTCTTAAGGAAATAAGAAAGGACAATATGAACACACATCTAACTGAAGAGGGGAAGCTGGCGTTGCAGGGGAGATTCTCAAAAGAGGAGACTATAAAATAACAGAATCAGTGAAACTAAAAGTTGGTTTTTTTGAAAAAAATAAATCAGCAAACATTTAGTTAGACTGACCAAGCAAAGAACAGAGACCTCACTCAAATCATAAACAAAATTTTCAACAATACTATTGATCTTGCAGAATAAAAAGGATTACAACAATACACCAGAGGGACCAGCATTGTTGTACAGGAGGGTAAGCTGCTGTGTGCGATGTCAGCATCCTATATGAGCACCAGTTTGCATCCTGGCTGCCCCACTTCTGATCCAGCACCCTGCTAACACATCTTGGAAGGCAGAGAAGATGATCCAAGTATTTGGGCCCCTGCCACCCACATGAGAGACCCAGATGGAGTTCCAGGCTCCTGACTTTGACAATGCCCAGCCTCAGCTGTTGGGGAATGAACCAACAGATGAAAGATTTCACTCTATCTCTCCCTCTGTCTTTCTCTGTAACTCTGCCTTTCAAATAAATAAATAAATGTTTATTAAAAAAAGAGTACACTATAAGCAATTTTATGCCAACAAATTCATTATCTTAAGTGAAATAGACAAACTTCTAGAAAGACTCAAAATAACAAATCCATAAAGATGAAACAGAAAATCTGAACAGGCCTATCATGATTAAAGTGACTGAACTGTTAATAAAAAACTTCCCCATGAAGAAAAGTCAGGACTGCTTGGCTTGACTTTTGTAAACGGATACCAAAATTTTGTAAAGGAATTAACATCAATATTTATAACTCTTCCAATAAACAGAAGAGAAGATAACACTTTCCAACTCATCGTATGAGGCCAGCATTACAATGTTAACAAAGTCATCACAAAACAATAAAAATGAATTACAAATGCAGATATAAAAATTAACAAAATACTAGTAAACCAAATTCAGCAGCATATTACAAGCTTTATACATGATGATCAAGTGAGTTTTGTTCAGGAAAAGTTGGTTCAAAAATTCAAAAGTCATTTAATGTAGTAAACTATATTAATGTAATGAATGGAAAAAGTATACAACAATACCGATGCAGAAAAATCATTTGAAAAGTCCAAAATCCTTTCATGATCAAAATAATGAACTAGAAGTAGAAGGGAATTTCCTTAACTTGAAAAACATCGCTTATAAAAAATTGGCAGCCAACAGACTAACAGTTGCAGGTAGGTAAGGGGGAGTGGAGAAAGAGGTGGAACTGCTCTATGGTTACAGTTTCTTTTTGGGGTGATGAAAAATTTTGTAAACTAGACAGTGATGATGGTTATACAACATTTTGGCTAAGCTAAATGCCACTGAATTTTATACTTAAAATTGGTTGAATGGTGAATTTCATGTTACATGAATTTTATCAAAATCATTTTTATTGAGCACATGTGTTATGTTTAGGGAAATGTGCTACATACATTGTTGAGGACAAGGTAAATAAGACACAGTTCCTTACCTAAAGAAAGTTACAAACTTAAAGAAAGATAACTTAAAAAAATATAACACAGGGACAAACAAAATATATGGATTTAAGATAAAGAAAGACACTATATCTAGTTTAGGAGTATTGGGAGAGGCTTGTAAAAAGAGGAGACAGTTTACATGATCCTTGAACAACATGGTGGTTAGTATGTGGGCATATGTTATGTGTAC
Organism: Oryctolagus cuniculus; assembly: GCF_964237555.1. NCBI lineage: Eukaryota > Metazoa > Chordata > Mammalia > Lagomorpha > Leporidae > Oryctolagus > Oryctolagus cuniculus. The sequence goes on from NC_091453.1 coordinate 63,473,570, forward strand.
ATAGGGGTAAGTAAGCTGATAAATATTTGTAGGCTGCCTTTTCTGAGTAATATCAGTGTTCTAGGTACTGATAATACAATAGTGAGTACAAGAGATATTTGTTCACCTGCATTTTTTCTCATAGAAGTCTAACAGCATTAAACAATTGCAAATATAATAAATATTAGGAAAGAAAAGTGTAATTGTTCTGTGGATATAGCAGAGGGATCACACTTGCTTCTAGAGTTCAATAGAGATGTAAAGAGCAAATGTTCTAGACAGAGGGAGCCACAAGGCCCTGAGAGACCATAGCAGCCTAATGGAACCAAGAGAAGTGAAGTGGGTAACTGTTTCACTTATTTTCCGAATATGAATGCTTTTCAGGGACTTGGTTTCAATGATTATACCAGGACAAGAGGAACACATTAGAACTCTCCATAGTTAAAATCTGGACTTAGAGTCAACCAAGTATGATGGAGGCAGCAAAGGAAGGAGAGAGTTTGAAATATTATCTTCTTAATTAGGTCAGTTTGCATTTTTAAAGTGCAATAAAGTTACACAGCAAGAACATTCATCACTAAATAAGCTACACTGCCTTGTATTACAACATATAACTAGCTGCTAAGAGACTAAAACATAGTATTCGAGGGAATGCTAAAATATTAGCTACAGTTAACTTTATTTTTAAACTAGTACTCAAACAGTATTTTTCACTTTATGTTTCTGTGTGGGAGCAAACTGTTGAAATCTTTACTGAATGTATGCTAAACTGATCTTCTCTATATAAAGAGAAATGAAAACGAATCTTGATGTGAATGGAAGGGGGGAGGGAGTGGATAAGGGGAAGGTTGCGGGTTGGAGAGACGTTATGGGGGGGAAGACATTGTAATCCATATTCTGTACTTTGGAAATTTATATTCATTAAATAAAAGTTAAAAAAATATCAACCCATAATTATAGCTATTTTCATATAATACAATCATACTTTGCTCCGTTTTACAAATGCCTTCCTCAGTCTAGTTTATATATCGCTGTATTTCCTGTAAATTTTATTTTTTTACTTTTGTAAGGAATTTATTAGTACAGTAGATTCCCAGGGTCACAGCAAATGCATGATAATTACTGCAACACAATTCTTATCAATCCTTATGTTAGTGCGATATTAATAGGGCAGATTCCATGTAATTCAGATATAGTTATAAAAATATTCTTCCCTCCCTCCTCTTTTCTTTCTTTCTAGCAAATTTTGAAAGTTTATTTACTTATATTTATTTGAGAGAGAGACAGAAGGAAGGAGAGAGAGGGAGAGAGAGAGAGAGGGAGGGAGGGAGAGAGAGAGATCTTCCATCCACTGGTTCATTGTCAATGACTGCAATAGCCAGGACTGGGCCAAAGCAAGGAGCCCTGAATTCCATCCGGGTTTCCTATGTTGGTGACAGGACTAAAACACTTGAATGCCACCTGTGGCCTCCCAGGATCACATTAACAGGAAGCAGGATTGGAGGGGGAGTAGCCTGGACTCCAACCTGCTCTTTCATGTGGGATGTAGGCATCCTTAGGAACTTAACCCTTTGTGCTACAAAGCCTGCCTCTCCAGTAAGTTTTTAAAATGCAGTGTCTCAGTTGATCATAATGATAGGACTAAGAGTCAAAGGGAGCACATAAACAAGACTAGTGTCTGCAAATACTAACTGATAGAATCAAAAAGGGAGAGAACGATCCAACATGGGAAGCGGGATACACAGCAGACTCATAGAATGGCGGATGTCCTAAACAGCACTCTGGCCTCAGAATCAGCCCTTAAGGCATGCAGATCCGGCTGAAAAGCCCATGAGAGTATTTCAAGCATGGAAAGCCAAGACACTCTGGCAAAAAAAAAAAAAAAAAAAAAAAAAAAAAAACAAAACACCTAAATGAAAGATCTCTGCAAGTGAGATCCCAGTGGTAAGAACAGGGCCATCAAAGAAAGAGGTACCTTTCTCTGAAGGGAGGAGAGAACTTCTACTTTGACTACGACCTTGTCTAAATATGATCAGAGTCGGTGAACTCAGGGGGCTTCCATAGCCTTGGCAGCTCATGACAAGAGCCTAGGGTGATTACTGAGGCCATAAACAAGAGTGTCAATTTGTTAAGTCAACAACAGGAGTCACTGTGCACTTACTCCTCATGTAGGATCTCTGTCCTTAATGTGCTGTACATTGTGATTTAATGCTATAACTAGTACTCAAGCAGTATTTTTCACTTTGTGTTTCTATGTGGGTGCAAACTGTTGAATCTTTTTTACTTAATATATGCTAAACTGATCTTCTGTATATAAAGAGAATTGAAAATGAATCTTGATGTGAATGGAAGGGGAGAGGGAGCGGGAAAGTGGAGGGCTACGGGTGGGAGGGAAGTTATGGGGGGGGAGCCATTGTAATCCATAAGCTGTACTTTGGAAATGTATATTCTTAAATAAAAGTTAAAAAAAATAAAATGCAGTATCTTTCTTTTAAACAAGTGAACACTATAATCATGCTGATATCACAGAACATTTAGATGGATCTTAATCCAGAACTCATCTTAAAATGTCGGGTTCCGGTGTCAGCTCCAGGTGCCGCTGCCGCAGCCACTGGACCCGGGATGCCTTGAAGGAGGGAGGAAGGGAGGCCACAAAGACCCAGCAAGGCAGCAAGGCCGTATAGGACCCCTGAGGAGACTGACACTCAGTTCCAGGTTGAAAAGCAGAAGGCCAGGGAAGACAAGCAACAAGAAAGTGGAGGTGACTCCAAAAGGGAGAAGAAATCACTAGACTCAGACTCAGCCCAGACTGAGCGAGTGAGGCTAAAGATGAAGACTACCAGCAAAAGTGCAAAGGCGTGCAAGGGGACCTTGACATTGAGAACCCGAAGCGAATGGTACAGACAACCAACACAACTGGATCTGGGCCAGGCGCAAGAACTTTTAAGGAGAGAATGAGAAGAAATGGCGAAGCAGAAGACAATAAAAGCGTTACATGAGAATGCGTTTAGCTGGGAAGACTGTGGAAGCCGACACTGTCCTTGCCCGGCTGGCGATCTTTCAGAAGCAGCAGAAGGAGGCAGCAAGGAAGAAAGAAGAGGAAAGGAAAGCAAAGTCATGACGTGACTGTCAGGAAAACGAAGGCAGTGACTGCCCCTGAACAAGTGCAGCCTGTGGGATGACATGTTGGGGAGCCGGACTGCACCATCGGGTGTTGGGGGCTGGGTAAGAAGAGCTTCCACGTGTCTGGAAGTAGGCGATTGTGCCAGAGGCCACTGCTGACAGATCTGACACCAGCCCTAGTCTGTGTTGCCTGGGTGCTCACTCAGACAGGGGCTGTTCGTTTGGGTCTCTAGGTCCCTGAAGGTCATGGCTTATCCTTGGCCAGTCTCCTCTGGCTGAAGCCTCTCCTTTCTGCTTTTCCCGGCCCCACTGGCTCCTACGTGGCCAGGGTCAGTGCCTGTTTTTAACCCTACCACAAATCATTTCAAGAAATCTCTGTTTATTATGCAGAACTCTGCCAAGGAATGCTCCACAAATACATCTTATATGTTTACTTGGCAAATTAAACTTGACATTATCAAAAAAAAAAAAACCCACCACCTCATCTTTGATAATATGAACATAAATATTATGCTAGAAAAATCTTACAAAAATATGCATATTTATGTCTCTATCATTTGGTTATGAATATATTGTAAATTAGAAGCCGGTGTTGTGGCCTAGCAGGTAAAGCCACTGCCTGTAGTGCCAGCATCCTATATGGGTGCCAGTTCGGTTCATGTCCCAGTTTCTCCACTTCTGAGCCAGCTCCCTGCTAATGGCCTGGGAAAGCAGTAGAGGATGGCTCAAGTGTTTGGGCTGCTGCAGCCACATGGGAAACTCAGATGAAACTGCTGACCCAAGGCTTCATCTTGACCCAGCCTTGGTTGTTAAGAGTCATCTGGGGAGTGAACCAGCAATGAACGATTCCCTTCCACACACCGTGTAATGCTGACTTTAAATAAATAAATAAAGTCTTAAAAGATATGTTGCAAGTAAATGATAATTTTGATGAAATGCCTATGAACAATACGTGTATTTTAATACCATCACAATGTTAAATTTTTTTTTTTTTAATTTGACAGGTAGAATTACAGGCAGTGAGAGAGAGAGAGAGAGAGAGAGAGAAAGGTCTTCCTTCCGTTGGCTTCACTCCCCAAATGGCCTCCACGGCTGGCGCTGTGCTGATCCGAAGCCAGGAGCCAGTGCTTCTTCCTGGTCTCCCATGCCGGTGCAGAGGCCCAAGGACTTGGACCATCCTCCACTGCTTTCCCAGGCCATAACAGAGAGCTGGACTGGAAGAGGAGCAGTCAGGACTAGAACCCAGTGCTCATATGGGATGCCAGCGCCGAAGGCGGAAGGAGTAACCAAGTGAGCCACAGCGCTGGCCCCTAAATGTTTCTTAGTATATAGTTTTTAGATTTTCAGAATATAGTGGTAATTTCTAGAATTGATTCTTCTTGATAATTTTTTTTTCTGGGGCCGACGCTGTGGCGTAGTAGGCTAAGCATCCGCCTACAGCGCTGGCATCCCATATGGGCTCAGGTTCGTGTCTCGGCTGCTCCTCTTCCAGTGCAGCTCTCTGCTATGGTCTGGGAAAGCAGTGGAGGATGGCCAAGTGCTTGGGCCCCTGCAGCTGCATGAGAGACCTAGAAGAAGGTCCTGGCTCCTGGTTTCGGATTGTCTGAGCTCCGGCCATTGCGGCCATTTGGGGAGTGAACCAGTGGATGGAATATCTTTCTCTGTCTCTTCCTCTCTCTTTCTGTAATTCTGCCTCTCAAATAAATAAATAAATCTTTAAAAAAATGTTTCTTGGGCCGCCGCCACGGCTCACTAGGCTAATCCTCCACCTGCGGCACTGGCACTCCGGTTTCTCGTCCCGGTTGGGGTGCCGGTTCTGTCCCGGTTGCTCCTCTTCCAGTCCAGCTTTCTGCTGTGGCCCGGGAAGGTAGTAGAGGATGGCCCAGGTGCTTGGGCCCTGCACCCACATGGGAGACCAGAAGGAAGCACCTGGCTCCTGGTTTCAGATTGGCGCAGCATGCTGGCCATAGCGGCCATTTGGGGGGTGAACCAAAGGAAGGAAGACCTTTCTCTCTCTCTTTCTCTCACTGTCTAACTCTGCCTGTTAAAAAAAAAAAAGATTCTTTTCTATTTTTGGATGACATTGGATATTTCCAAATATATTTCTAGATAATAATTAGGTTAAATTAAAATATTGCCCCCACTTACTTTTGTGAATTTCTAGAATGTCAATGTTTACAAGGGAATATCTTATAGCAAACTAAGCAATGGATAGAATGAAAAACATTTAAGAACCCACTTTTATACATCATTGTCCTAGTTCTCCACAGAAACTCTGATTTAACACTGCTATGTGGATCAAAATGCTTTTATGAGAAATCTAAAATACAATTGAGAAGTCACAATACTTCAGATGAACACAAAGCCAAGAAAAGCTGCACTGAAGTGGATTAGAAAAGCAATTTCAATCCAGCTGCATCTGCCCTTCCCAAAAAACCAGCACGGGTCACACTGAGAAACACAGCATCAGGATGCAACTTTTTCCTTGAGTGAAATGAGAGTCTGGAGTGTGCGGCCAGTGTTCTGTCCTGACATCTACGGAGAGCTTACGGAACTGGCATAGTTGGGATGCATGAGGGAAGCCAATAACAAAGGGAAAGGCATGAGTGGCTTGCTTGCTGTGCGTAGCACAATTCTGGGTGAGAGATTGAGGCTTCTCCCCAGGAGGAAGGGAGAGGAATGGGGCATGCCACCAACATTGTGACCTTTCACTGCACTGCGTGAGGTGCTGTCTTGCCTCACTGGAGCACCGAAAGCACCCACAGAGCTTAGTGGGGACAGCTCAGAACCAAAAGGGGCAGGCAACTTGTTGGACCTGGTACGGTTCTGTGAGCTTGGAAGTTTTAGAACTAAACATTTCTCCAGAGGGAAGGTGGAACAGGAATGGAACATACTCCCAAGTGCCCTGGCCCATGATACAGCAGTCAAACACTAGAAGGAGCAAGGGATTACAGGCTCCTAAAAAAAAAAAAAAAAAAAAAAAAAAAAGAAACTTGCAAATTATTTTTAAGATATATTTATTTATCTGAAAGGGAGAAAGAGAGAGAGAGAGAGAGGAGAGAGAGAGAGAGAGAGGAGAAAAAGAGAGAGAAAGAGAGAGAGATCTTTCATCTGCTAGCTCACTCTTCAAAATGACCACAATGGCCGGGACTGTAACAGGCCTAAACCAGAATCCTGGAACTCCATCCGGGTCTCCCAATTGGGTGGCAGGAACCCAAGTACTTGAGCCATCATCTGCTGCTTTCCCAAGTACATTACAGGGAGCTGGACTGGAAGTAGAGCAGTTGAGACTCAAACCCATGCTCATATGAGATGTAAGTGTTGTAGGCAGTGGCTTAATCTGCTATGCCATAACACTGGCCACAGAAATTTGTAAATTCTATCAAATTAGGAATCTACATACAGAAGTACAGAGAAAACACATCCATAGAAAAGGCTGGAGAAGTTCACATAATACTCAGAGGAAAAATAATAATACATAAAACAAGTTTTTAGAAGTTATGGAAGAAGAGAAGGAAGAGGGGGCAGAGAGCTTATCTAAAAATATTAAGACCAAATGTTCAAGTCTGCAGAGAGAAATGGACACCTAGATTCACAAAGCTCACAGGACACCAGAAAGGAGGAATCCAAAGACACCTCCAACAAGACAAATTAAAATAAAATTCGAGGACAGAGAATTTTGAAAGCAGTAAGATAAAAACAACTTATCACACACAAAGAACTCAAAATCTAATGAAACTTCGCAGGCCACAATGGCAGTGGGGCGAGATAGTAAAAGTGTCAAAAAAAAAAAAAAGAATGGCTAACCAAGAATACTATACCTGAATTTTTTTTTCAAAAATGAAGGAAAGATAAAAAAATTTCCCAGAAAATTAAAAATTGATAGAGTACATCACCATTGGATCTGCTTTATGAGAAATGCTAAAGGGAGTTCTAGTTAAAATGAAGGCTACTAAACATTACATGATAGCATAAAAAATGAAAATTAAGATCAGCATTGTGGTGCAGTCACACCAACACTTGAGACATAGGCACCCTATATCAGAATGCCGGTCCCAGTGCTCTGCTTCCAATCCAGCTTCCCACTAATGCCCCTGGGAAGACAGCAGAAGATGAATCAAGTACTTGGGCTCTGCCTACCATATGGGTGGCCTGGATGGAGTTCCTGGCTCCTGGCTTGAGCCAGGACTGTTGTGGCCATTTGGAGAATGAACCAGCAGGTGTTAGTGTGTGTGTGTGTGTGTGTGTGTGTTCCTCTCTCTTGTCACTCTGTTTTTCAAATTAATAAGTAAATCTTCACAAAAGAAAGCAAGCATGAAATTTGGGAAGGTATTTGGCCTAGCAGTTAAGACAATGGTTAGGATGTTTATATCAATGTGTGGGGGCTTCACTCCCTGCTCTCTCTCCTGATTCAGGCTTCCTGCTAATGCAGATCCTAGGAAGCGGTGAGGATGACTTAAATGGTTGGGTTCCTGCTTTGGCTATCATCTGCTGCCTCTCAGGGTGCAAATTAGCAGGAAGCTGAGCAGGGAATTGAAGTAAGCTCTCGAATACTAGTAGAAGGCATCCCAAGCTTCAGCTTAACTGCTGTGCCAAATGCCCTCCCCCCACTATTAAACATTTAAAGAATAATTAAAATCAATCCTTGTGAATCCCCTCTCAAAAACTGAAGAAGGAACACTTTCAAACTCACTTTAGAGGCCAACATTACACCAATATCAAAGCCAAATAAAGACACAAGAAAAGAAAACTATAGGTCAATGGATGTACTAACCGATGCAAAATTCTTCAATGAAATGTGAGAAAACTGATTTCCATAGCACATTAAAACAATCAAATCATTTCTGAAAGGAAAATTTAAAGTGACATTTATCACTGGGGTTCAAGGATATTTTGTTATGTACGAATCAATTAATATGATACATCAAATCAACAGAATGAAGACTATCATGCATCAAATGGAATTTGAAAAACTTCAACAATATTTCATCATGAAAGCTCTCAACAAACTAGATCTAGAAAGAATTTGCCTCAACATCATAAAGGAAAGCTTGCTGGGGCTGGTGCTCTGGCGTAGTAGGTTAAGCCTCTGCCTAAAGTGTCAGTACCCCATATGGGTGCTGGTTTGTGTTCAGGTTGTTCCACTTCCAATCCAACTCCCTGCTAAAGCCCGTGGGAAAGCAGTGGAAGATGGCTCAAGTGCTTGGGCCCCTGCACCCACCTGGGAGACCTGGAGGAGGCTCCTGGTTCCTGACTTTGGATGGCCCTAGCTCTGGCTGTTGCAGCCATTTGGGGAGTGAACTAGCAGATGGAAGATCTTTTTCTCTGTGTCTTCCTCTCTCTGTCTGTAACTCTATCTCTGAAATAAATAAATAAATAAATAAATAAATAATCTTTAAGAAAAAAAGGCCCACAGCTAATGTTATACTTGAGGGTAAAAAAAAAGAATGTTTTTCCCTTTATCTTCTAAGATTGGGAAGAACAAAAGAATACTCACTCTTGACACTTTTTTTAACACAATACTGGTAGTACTACCAAGATCGATTTAGGCAGAAAAAGAAATAAATAATAGTCATTCCTGAAAGGAAGAAGCAAAAATTTTTTTTGTCTGGAGATATCACAATCCTACATACTAAAAGTCCTAATAAATTTCTAAAGAAACTTAAATAAACTAAGGAAAGTTGCAGAATACAAAATCATCATACAAAAATCAGCTGTGTTTCTAAACATAAATAAGCTATCCAAAAAAAGAGTCAAAATTCCATTTATAGATAGCATTAAAAAGAATAAAATATTTAGAAATAGACTCAAAGAGGTGAAAAACTCATATAATCAATATTATATAGCATTGATAAAAGAAATTAAAGAAGACACAAATGAAAAATGTCCTGTGTCTGCTGACCAGAAGGCTTAATATTTTTAAAATCTTCATACTAACTGATCTACAGATTCGATGCTGCACTTATACAAATGCAAATGACATTTGTTACAATCACAGAAAAAATTTCAAGATACATATGGGATTACATGAGACAACAAATATCCAAAAAAAATTGAGAAAGAGTAAAAGACCTGGAGGTATCACATTTCATGATTCCAACTTTGATAACACAGTGGCCATCATTAAAATAGTATGCTACTGCATAAAATCAGGTGAAGAGAAATGTGGAACAGAACAGAGGGCTCAGAAATAAACCCATACGTTTAGGTTCAACTGATTTTTGACAAGAGTATCAAGAATACACAATGGAAAACAGGCAATCCCTTCAAGAACTGGTGTTGGGAAAATATGTAGTAAATAAAACTGGACTCTTACCTATATACCTATACCTGACACTATACACACAAAATGAACTCAAATTGATTAAGAGTATAAATGCCAGACCTGAATCTATAAAGCTCCCAAAAAATAAAAACAGAAGAAACTCTTTGTAACACTGGTCTAGGCAATGTTTTCTTGGATAAGACATAAAAACTCAACAGCAAAGCAAAATAGACCTGTGGGACTGCATCAAGCCAAAAAAGCTCCTTCACAGAAAAGAGAACCATTCACAGAGTACATGTGTAATCTATATAATGGATGAAAATATTTGTAAAGCATGTATCTGATAAAGTGTTAATATAAAAGTAAGTAACTACTAAAACTCAATAGTAGAAAAAAAAAACAATTAAAAATGGGCCAACAACCTGAACAGACATTTCTTCAAAAACATTTACAAATGATCAATAGGTATATAAAAAGACACTCATGGGCAGGTGTTTGACCAAGGTGATAAAGACCCTGCTTGGATGCCTGCATCCCATCTCAGAGTGCCTGTTCAAGTCCTGGCTACTCTGCTTCCTATCCAACTTCCTGCTGCTGCATCACAGGAGGCAGCACGTAATGGTTCAAATGCTTAGGCCCCTGCTGCTCATGTAGGAAACTTCGATGGAGGTCCTGGCTTTTGGCTTTGTCTTGGCTCAGCCCTGGCTATTGTGGGTATTTGGGGAGTGAACCAGCAGATGGAAGATTCTCTCTCTCTCTCCCTCCCACTCTTTTTCATCAAGTAGAAGAACAATATTTTTAAAAGACACTCAACAATACTAATCATCAAAGTAATACAAATTTAAATCACAATGAAAAATCACCTCACACGTGTTAAAGTAGCTATTATCAATATAACAAAAATATAACAAGTGTCAATAAGGACAAGGAGAAATTGGAACCCTGGGTAGTATTGGTGAGAATGTACAATGTTGTAGCCACTATGGAAAACAGTATGAATGTTCCTCAAAAAGTAAAAGTAAGGGCAGGTGTTTGACACACTGATGAAGATGCCACTCAGGAAGCCCACATCCCATATCTGAGTGGCTAGTACAAGTCCTGGCTCCACTTCTGATCCAGCTTCCTGTTAATGCACATCTTTGGAGGCAATAGGTGATGGCTCACACTGGATCCCAAGCTCCTGGCTTTGGTTTGGCTGAACCCTGGCTGCTGCAAGCATTTGGGGACTGAATCAGTAGATGGAAAATTTCTCTTTTGTTTCCATTTCTGCATCTCTCTCTCTCTCTCTCTCTCTCTCTCTCCATCTTTGTCTCTCTGCCTTTCAAGTAAAAGTGAAAAAATAAATATAAATAAATAAATTCTAAAATAATTAAAGATATAGATGCCATATTATCAAGGAAATCCCACTTCTGGGTAATTATCCAAAAGAATTGAAATCAAAATCTTGAAGGGATAACAACATTCCAATATTTATTTCAAAATTATTCACAAATATAAAATTATCTAAATGGCCAAGGACAGCAGAACAGATAAATTGGAATGGATAAATAAACTACAGACAATGAAACAGCATTCAGTCTTTAAAAAGAAGGAAATCCTGATGTATGTGATAATATAGATGAACGTGGAGGACATGATAAGTGAAACTGACCAGTCACAGCAGGACAAATACTGCCTGATTACACTTACATGAACTTCCTAAAATAATGAAAGTCATTGAGATAGGGAGTAGAATGGTGGTTTGTGGAAGCTGGAAGGTAGAGGCAATGGGGGACTGCCGTTCAATGACTACAATATTTTATTTTATTTATTTAAAAGGCAGAAAGAGATGAGGGGGAGGGAGAGGGAGAGGGAGAGGGAGGGAGTGGGGAAGAGGTATCTCCCATACACTGATTCACTTGCCAAATGCCTGCAACAGGCAGGCTGGACCAGGAGCTAAGAACTCCACTGGGGTCTGCCATGTGGATAGTAAGGAGCCAAGTACTTGAGCTAAAATCCACTGCCTCCCAGGGTGTCTGTTAGCAGGAAGGTAGCACTAAGAACAGAGCCAGGACTTGAATCCGGGCACTAAGAAATGGCACATAGGTATGGCTTAACTGCTGCACAAAACTCCCACCCCTAATGTTTCAGCTATGTAAGAATAAGCTCTAGAGATCTGTTGTACAACATTGTGCCAATAGTTAACAAAATGCTGCACTATGTATTTTACATTTTATTAAGAGAGCAGATTTCATTTTACATTTTCTTGCCACAGTAAAAAAAAAAAAAGCAACATATGGAAAATTGTATCAGAGGCCTGCAAATGAACACATTTCTACTGAAGCACTATCAGAGAGGCCGTGACTATTTACAGCTTAACAAAGGACAATGACTCCTTGAAAAAGAGGAAGTAATCTCCAAAAATAAATGTGGAAATTAGCGTGATGGATAAGGACAAACTATTTAGATCATGCAATGTTTTTCTAGTACTCCTTAAATTAAACTCTGCCTACTTCAGGGACATATCCTATCACAAGGCGTCCTAAAGCAAGAGTGAACTAATTTTGTCACAAGCTCTAAAAGCAAATACTGGTTGGCAACACTCTCTTTAGGTATCTGGACCATAACATAAATATTCCTTCTGTATATACAGAGGAACAGCAAATTACTTATGGAACTACAAGTTACCTAACTACTGCACAAAAGAGTAAGTATATCCCACATACATACATATATACTTATGCATCAGTGATTAACATACTGGGATGAATGGTACAATTTTTGTAAGCATTTTTTTTTTATAATTTGCTTTAAAAATACATTATCTGTGACTTGTTAGATATACTACTTTGACAGCACCTACAATGTTCCATCCAGCATTGTAATTATTGCTATATTTCTTGCTGTCTGCTAAACGGTAAGAAACTTTTAATGTAGTTGTTTTTATGCGTCTTTCTGTTTGTCAAGGTGCATGCATCTACTATACATTCTATAAGCTTTTGGAACTTGTGAATGGAGCATGGCTCCGCAGAATTTGTACTTTCATGTGACTTGTGTTCTACAGATGAGAGGAATTTATAGCTGTTAAATAAGATGCTGCTGTGTATCAGTGTAAAAACTCTCACAGGCAGAAGTATTTTAGTTTCTTTAACAGTAGTGAGATCATTTTGACATATAAAGTTGAATCTAAATAGAATGTAAAATTAAAACACTTCTGAAAGTGAGCAAGATTCACTGAGTGGGAAGATTCCAAGCTGTAAAGCATTTCAACTAAGGCTGTAACAACATGATACAATGTTCATGGCTTTCTTTTGTAGAAAACATCCCCTTCATGTCTCGCAAAGTGCTCCTAGACTTGTGATGGACAAACTATCACCTATAGGCTAACTTCTACCATCCATCCATTTGTATAGTTTGAGAGCTAGGAATGGATTTTTTATATACTTTTAAATAGTTCAAATCACAAGGATAAAGGAAGCTTCAAAATTATGAAATTCAAAATTCTGTGTCCATAAATGTTTTATTGGAACACTGTCACACTCATTCAACTACATGTTACTTATGGTTGCTTTCAAGTGAACCTCAGAGTAGGTACAACAGAGACCAGATGGCCTGCAAAGCCTGAAATACAAGAGAATGCCAAAAAGTTCGTGGAAAATGGAATTAAAAGGTAAGCTTACTATGGTGCAAAAAAAATTGAAATTTGTGCATGCAAGGTTCTTCAAAAAGTTATGAAAAACAAGTACCATGAAAAAAAAATGCAAGGATTTAAAAAAAATTTTGCACCAAAATTGTCTTTTAATTCTATTATTCTATGAACATTTTAAATCTCCCTCATACTTACTGTCTGTCCCTTTACAAACAATGCTTGCCTATAGTGTTTTGAAATATTCACTGCTCTCACGCCTTATAAGTGCTTGTAGAATATCCAGCAAGGATCTAACAGTTTTCGTTGTACTACTTTCTATATTTTATTAGTTTGATTTTATCGCACTCCAAATAAGACAGCAATGTAGGTATTAATCCATTTTGAATAGCTTTGTCAAAACACTTAAGGTTGGGTACTTTCTACAGAGGTTTATTTGGCTCAGGATTCTGGTAGCTGGGGGATCCAATCAGCATGATACTAACATCCTGGCAAGGAAACCCCGCCTGCATCAGAATATGGTGAAGAGACATAAAAGGAACTGGCCACATGCCAAAGGGACTAAGCCAACGGGGAGAGCTCGCTTTATAACAACCTGCTCTCATAAGAACAAATTCACTCAGTGAGACAAGCTTTAGTTACTCCCTTCCAAAAGAAGTCATGATCAAATCACATCCCACTTGGCCCCTCACCTAAAAGGATCTACCACCTTTCAATATGACATCATTGGGATCAGACTTCCAGCTCATGAGAATCTCTAGAAAATTAACTCAAATCATGTGCAAACTATGATAATATTTTATTGGATTCTTAGTTCTCTCACATTCCATCCACTGCTGGGATGACTAGAAAATGTTATCTTCTAAACATTACTATTCTAGAGATCTGCTTAGCAAATGGGGAAAGGATGTTTGCTAGTGACTGGATTATGGTTATATGTAGAAATTTCTGCAAATGAGAAGTTAAATGAAAGAATTTGTAAAATAACATTGATTTCCTTAAAATTATTAACTGAATGACTAAGCAATGAGTAAATAATTAGGAAGGAGCTTTTCATCACATCCAAGCAATTATAGTATGCTTAATAATCTACATGATGACTCAAGTGAGTCATGTTAAAAATTGTCCGAAAATGGAAAACGATAATGTTATCACTTATTGAACACTAATATGTGAGGCACTGTTCCAGAAACGTTGTATTTATTGCCACAGTTAATCTTCCACACAGTCCTATGAGATTGTACATGTACTTATCTCATTTTAAAAATGAGAGAAACTGAGACTATGAAATTAAATTACTCACTTGAGGTCATAACAGCAAATAAGTAGCCAAATCGGCATTTGAATTCAGAGACCCTGAATACAGAATGCACCGCATCTTGCCTTCTTATATAGGATGTGGTAGGAAAATGCCTCTGGATACAAACATATTTTACTTGGTGGTGAATATGGGACCACAAATATCTTTTATGTAAAAAACAATGAACATTTTATGATGGATAGCATGAATAGATGATAAACTACATTCTTTACATCAACAAATTAATTCCTTCAGCATATCTATAAGAATGATTTTTAATTCCTATTTGTTTATAAAAGAAATTATACCATATGTTTTGAGTGGATTGAATACAAACTGACATAGACCAAAAGCATAATTATTCTTCTAGGGAGAACAAACCATAAACTCTGAAGTCTCACTTTGTCTGATATGCAAAACCATTACAAATTGTTCGCCATATTTGGAGTCAGAAGCACAGAAGATCAAAGATGGAAGAAAACTGGCTTGCATTTACCACAGCAGCAAAAGACACTTTCATATATAAGCCTGACTTCGCAGCGATGCTACATAAAATTCATAGAACTGATTTAAGAACTTAATGGTGGAAAATTTCCACTGCTGCTTGTTAGTCATAGCTCACTCAGAAAATCAACCAGGTATATTTTGATGATGGCATATTACTTTAGAAGTCTTATAGAAATAATTTATTTCACCATTGTTATTTTTACCTTATCACCGTGTAAACTGCCCTTATGGAAAGTCCGCTTGCTAGTTCAAAGTGTTCAGAGATAACCTGGGAAATAATCTGTGAAATCAATTTCCAGTTGCAATTCTACTTTGTTAATTATCTATATTTATCCACTCCAAGATGTATAAATATTTTAAATTACTATATTGTACACAATAAAAATACACAATGTTATCTGTCAATTTTAAATAAATGAAGTCCATCCAACTTTTGGCTTCATCTTATCTACCTGGTTTTTATGACAGTGTCCTTTCATTACATTTCTTTCAGGATCAAATACAACACATTTATGAAGTCGATTGACTAGGAAAAGAGATAACTTCTTCTTCCATGTGAGATGATAAATAACACATTCTCAGATCTCAAGATTTTTTCTAAGAGAGCAAAGGTTATTGTTTAGCACCTTTGTATAACTCCGGTGATGTTACAATTATTTTAAAATGCTTCCAAATAAAAAGCCAATAACAGATGATTACTTTTGGAAAATAAACCACTAATGTATGCTTTTGTGGCTACTTTAGGAACAGGAAGGAATACTCTCGAAGCAGAAATGATTTTTCATTATTGTAATGATCACTATTAAAGACAAATTGATGTTAGAGTAAGGTATTCTCTTCTTGGGGATTTCCTGTAAATAAAGACACTAATACGCGAAGTACAAAAATTGGTACCTGGTTGAAGTTTGTAACTGGGAATAATGAGATTGTGGTGAAGTTGCAAGGTTCACTACTACTTTAATCTAGGAAAGACACCAACAATGTACAAGGGGACTTCAAAGCATTCACGGAAAAACAGAAATAAAGGACAAGTTTATTTTGAAGCAAGAAATTTTGAAATTCATGCATTTTTTCACAATATGCACTTCGGAGCACTCTGTAGATTAAAATGCAGTAAAATTTCAAGTATTATAGCTCATTAAATAATCAGGAATTGATAACAATTGCAGTGAGTCAAATTCCAAGAATTATATTATTATTTCCTTATTTACAATTGGTAGGATTCAGGAACATGAGTATATTAATTCATAGTTTTTGTTCCAGGTATCTACTCAACAAATACCTGCAAAATACAGGCTACACTACTGGCCATCTGAGAACTATGAGGCTCACATGGAAATCATAATTGAACACTAAATACTAAGGAAAGACCTCATGATTGGTGGGGATATGCATGAATATGACTCAATAATCAATTTGTTAGTGAAGAATTTCACTAAATGAGGCAAAGATGGATGTGAGGGAAGTTAAAACCATTACCAACCTCTCATGAACACAACACACTGTTACAAAGTGAATCTTCAATGTGAAAAATTGCATGTATATAATAATAATTTCAGAAAAATGGCAAAAGAAAATCATAAAACCAGGCTGCTTATTATTGCAAAAGCCCAGGAAAAAATGGAGTCTATAAAAGGAGGTACAGAGGGGCTGGCATTGTAGTGCACTTGGCTAAGCCACTGCCTGCAACTGCATCCCATATTGGAGTGATGGTTCAGGTACTGGCTGTTCTGCTTCTGATACAGCTCCTGCTAATGTGTCTGGGAAAGGCAGAGACGCAAAAGAGGGCCCAAGTGCTTGGGTCCCTGTCACCCATGTGAGACAATAATGGAATTCCTGGTTCCTTTGGCCAGGCCCATTGTGGTTGTGTAGGCAATTGGGGGGGAGTGAACCAGCAGACAGGAGACTTTCTCTCTCTCTCTCTCTCTCTCCCCCCCCCCACTCTGCATTTCAAATAAATACATAAATCTAAAAAAAAATGAGGTACAACAAGCAGAAAAAGAAAAGATGAAGAAGTTACCAACAAACAATGTTTTGGTAGAAAGGAAAAAATTATTTTCCAAGTAGGATGAAGATATCAAAGGAACTGGAGACTCTGGGGGGGGGGGGTGGTGGTAATGGAGCATATTTTATATCTAAAAGAAAACTATGACAAAAAGATTGAATTGAAGAGAAGGGTTTGATGTCTTCCCTTTTATCCTTCATAAAATGTAGTAGATACAGCATAATGATGAGAACCTTTAAGTGTAGAAAATTTCAGAGATAATAGCATGAAAACAGTCTTTAAAAAGGGCTAAAAATAAATAAATAAAAAGGGATGAAAAATCTAACCATTGCCATGTATATACTATATATACACACACATATATAATTGGTATTATACTGTATATATAACATAAAAGTATAGTCTACATATTCTTGTTCTGTTTGGATCTGCTAATTGCATGAAAATCACAAATAATTTATCTACTTTGCAGTGCTCTCTTTTCAAATGTTACTATATATTTTGGCCATAAATATTCATAAGATAGGAAAATGAGATGAAAAGAATCTTTTGTAGCTTGCTTTGTTTAGCATTTAGAGTGTTCATGCTCTTGAATGAAATATGAGAAAATCAAAGGGTACTGGCAACAATGTCTTGCAAGTAAAGAGCTCAAATACAAGATTAAGTGCAGCTTGGAGTCCATGATACTGTCTGTCTCCTTTCTGTTTTTTTTTTTTTTCCTACAATAAATCCTTAAAGTTTAAGAGGAGGAAGACAAAGGAATGGAGAGAAAGATGTAGAGCAAGGTGAAGTAAATGGTCAACATTTCACGAGTAATACATGATAGCAGAGTTTGCAGCTTTCTATTACATTTCATCAAGGGATACAAGCAAGCTACCAGAAAATAAAGCTCTTCCTTAAAAACAAATAAAACAATGTAAGTTCAAATATTGGTTTCCCAAGTCCCTCCGTATGAGCAGAATCTGCTGGATGGAAACATCTAAAGAGTATTTGATCATTTAATTAGATGTACTAAATATAGTAATATTCTAAAATACTCATTGCCACTTTTCAAGGCCAGTTCCATCATTTTACAGTATCTTTCTCCTCTGATAATAAAATTAACACACACAGAAAAAACTGATGGCATAAATACAGTAACTCCCCAAAGCAAGTATCAATAGCCATCATAGGTCATATTTAGGTATATGGACATGATTTTTATGACATAGTCAATTCCTTATGTAATCATGAATTTATGGCATAGCCAAGCATGACATGCAAAGGGACTTCAAAAAGTCCGTGGAAAAATAAAATTAAACAATTGGTGAAAACATTTTTAAATTTGTGTATAATTTTTTCATGATACACATTTTCTGCTAAGTTTTGGAAGATGTCTCATATATGGAGCTCAGATTAACATACCCCTTTGATTCATGTTGATTTTGGTTGTACCCTGGAGTAACTTCTTGGAGCAAAACTATAGCTGACAAGGTCCGGAAAGCAGTAGAAGACGGCCCAAATCCTTGGGCCCCTGCACCCACGTGAGAGAACCAGAAGAAGCTCCTAGCTCCTGGCTTCGGCTCAGCCCAGCTCTGACCATCGCGGCCATTTGGGGAGTAAATCAGCAGATACATCTCTCTCTTTCTCTCTCTCACTCTCTCTGCCTCTGCTTCTCTGTAACTCTGCCTTTCAAATAAATAAATCTTAAAAAAAAAAAAAAAAAACTATAGCTGACAGGCCCTTCAGTGAATCAGCTTCTACTGTGTTCATCGTTTCTTAAGAAAGGAATCAAAATAGAAAAGAAAGAAAGAAGGAGTTAGGAAAAGAAGAAAAAGGAAACAGTCTTTGGGAAATATCAGGAGCTTAGAGTTGCTTATACCTAGTATAGTATAGAGATCTGCAGTGAGACTCTCAGCCTTTTGATTTCTACATTATTATTTGACATGAAGTATAGGATGATTGTGACTTTACATCACAGCACACTGACTTACAGCTAAATGTGTGCCCTGAAACATGTGTTAATGAAATACCAAAGAAGTGATTTGAGGTTGAATCCTATTCCATTTTTACAACACTTGCCAGAATTACAAGGACCAAATCAATATGGAAGTTGTTCATGTCTCCCTTTGTTTCTGGCCATGTGTTTTAATTTTCAGCAAATGAGAACAGTAAGAGTATTAGCTATTAACTAAATAAATATGGGAAGCTTTTAAAATAATAAAGTAAGACTTAAAGGGCACGCAATGATATTTATGCTATTTAAAGTTCATTTAAGAATTTCCTCAGTAAAACAAAACACATTTAGTTAACTATATCTTGAGAACAGGATGTAGTTTTTGAAAATTTAACCTTTTCCAGGAAGTGTTTACATACGTGTGTATAGCCTCATAAAAAACTTGAACAAGATTGTGGAAGCTTTGAGTTGAAGGTCATAAAAGCATTCTTGTAATTTTAATTTAAAGTAGAAAAACTAGAAAAATCACAAAAAAATCAAAGCATTACATAAAATGAAAATTCATTTTGAATAAAACATTCTTTAAAATTCAAATTAACGTTACAAATAATCATCATTTTGTATTTTATATCTTCCTGATGTAGCTAAATAAATGTGTTTGTAAAGAACAATTTGCTCCAATACAGAGATGTCTTGATTCCCACATGACAACTACAGCAAAAAGATTCCAGAAGTATTGAAAGATCTTTAGTTACTCTTTTACTCATAAATGTTCTTTATTGTTTTCCAGCACTGTTGCTGTAACCCTGACCATACATCTCTCGCAGCGATATGAGCCTGTTGTTGTAAAGCTCAGAACCATTTTCTTTTTAAGGTGATGGAAGTGGAGAGGAAGAGACATATCATCCTACTAGATATAATGAGTTCCATGCATTTTACTTCTTTTGTTCACATCAAGAGTCAAACAAGCATTCTGGAAATAACACTATAACATAGGGGTAGCAAGTATGAACGATCAAGAAGGCTCAACATCAGCACAAGTATGAACGATCAAGAAGGCTCAACATCAGCACAAATAGGTGTAATAACAAGCTTGAATTCAACAAATAGAGCCGATTCTGGTGTTACAATGCTCTAAATTATTAATACACCATTTCAAATGCTCAGTGCTGTAGAGACTGCAGTGTAATTCACAAATGGTCTTGCAGCCATCAGAAAAATTAGAAAAAGCCTTATAAATACTAGAGATACAAATTCTTTAATCACTAAAAATACTTAATAGTCCATTAGACTTACAAATGCTTCTAAGATACCCATTTTTAAGTGAAACTATTATCATTCAATAAAAACAAGAGTAATTTTCTTTCTAATTCTTCATTGACAGTAAATTGATATATGTGGGACCAGCATTGTAGTGCAGCAGGTTAAACACTTATAGGTGCCAGTTTGAGTCCCAGGTGCTCCATTTCTGATTCAACTTCCTGCAAACTCACCTGGGCATGCTGCAGAAGATGGCTTGAGTGCCTGGGCCCTTGCCACCCACATGGGAGACCTGGTTGGAGTTCCAGGCTCCAGGCTTCACCCTGGCCCTCCCATGGACTGTTGTGGTCATTTGGGAAGTGAACCAGCAAATGGAGGATTTCTCTCTCTCTCTCTCTCTCTCTCTCTCTCTCTCTCTCTTTCAAAAAAAAAAAAAAATGTGACTGGCTTATTTCATTAAGCATAGTGGTCCCCATATGTGTTTCTCTGGTATGTAGTAGTTAATATAGAATAAAAAATGTATAAGAATGAGACTGGCATCTTTAGATCTGATTACTGTTTTTAACTGCGATCTATACTCCTGTGGAACAAGGTCTTTCCACTTATTATTTGTTGAACATAATGGTTAGTGGTGCATTAAGCCTGTGATTATAGAGAGGACTGCAATTTTTTTTCAAAAATTAAAGAAAAAAAAAGAAAGGTAGGAACGAGGTGGGGATTGAGGGAGGGAGGGAGGGAGGGAAGTATGGTTATCTTGTTAGAATTGTATCTATGAGATACTTGAAATCTGTTCTATTAATAAAATTTTAAAAATTGTGATTCAGTATGAAAAGTAAAAACATACATATGGATATTTAAATTCTGTTCTTCAAAAATTTGGAAATTGAATTTTGAAGAGTGTGATGATTAAGCTACTTAAGAATGGCTTAAGGGGCCAGGGTTGTGGCCTAGCAGGCTAACGGGTGCCTGTGATGCCAGCATCCCATATGGGCACCAGTTCAAGTCCTGATTGCTACACTTTCAATCCAGCTCCCTGTTAATGCACCTGGATAATCAGGGAAAAGTAGCCCAAGTGCTTGGACCCCTGTACCCACAAGGAACACCCAGATGAAGCTCATGACTCTTGGCTTTGTCCTGTCTCAGCACTGGCTGTCGTGGACCTTTGGGGAGTGTGCTGGCGAATGGAAGATCTCTCTCTGTAATTCTGCCTTTCAAGTGAATAAATAAATAAATTTTTTAAAAAATGACAGTTACTCAGTTTTCCTCCAGTTAAATTAGGAATACTATCATATTCATTCATTCAAAATGAAAAACATGAAACATTATATTTTAATTTTTGAAATATATGCCTCATGTGGGCCTTCTCCACACTTTTTTCACATTTATACTTTCACTAATAATGACCAGAATTCTCATATACCTGTAAACATCTATGCTGTGCTAGAATGCTAACAGGAGATGACTTTCGGCAAGGGGAAAGGTAGATTATTTGTGCCTCACTGGAAGCAATATCAGATGTTTCATTAACTTTTATGTTTTTGCAAGTATCCTCTTTAATGACACAGAAATTGGCATAGAACCATCGATTTTTATTCATTTATCTTTGCAAGTCACTAAACACAAAAGTAAAAATATATGACAGTCAGGCCTTTACTAGTGTATACCTGTCAGTAGAAAACTAAAAAGAGAAATATAAGAACGTTATGTCAACTCTCACAATTTGGCTTAAAGGAAAGAAAATTATAGGATAACTTTGAATGTTCCCATAGAGATTTTATACACACACACACAAACACATACACACATATTTATCATCAGCTTTGTACTGGTGAAGGGAAAATAAGAGAATAGAGACTAAACTGTTGTAGGGTAATTGTTGGTTAGTTTACAGAGAAAGTGTCAGTAGGATTTGAATTACTTCCACATTTTGAATAAAGTTGCAAAAACAATCAATGCGCTTTAGGATAAAAACACCATAAATAGGAACTCACTCAGTTCTTGATTACTCCTCTTATTAATGGGCAGAAACGAAAAAGAGCAGATGCATTCCCAACCAGGGACTTTTTTGCCATGCTCTTGAACTGCTGAGAGTATACAGAAGCTCCTATGAAGTCATAGACAATGTATATTGCATGACATTTACTTACGAGTTCACTGGGTATTTCAGATATTTTCTGCAAACACTGAAATAAACAAGGTGATTTACTACCACAATGATATTAATATTTTTGAAATGTTTTCATATTTTATGTGGCAGTTAACTGATTTAAAGTGCCACATTATTTCAAATATTTTATTCCAGGAAATTATGTGATCCACCTGCTCTAAGTACTTCCTGGTTTCAGTATTGAATTAATGATAATTGAATACTCAGAGTTTAATCAAAAGGAAGTCAAATTTGCTGTTGTAAGAGTAGTGTGGTAAAAGTTCAGGAGTTAGGACATTTAGCATATAACTCTTGTTTTGCCAACATTAGCTGGAGTCACTCCATGTTTTAGATACTTTTTGCCACCTGCATAGTTTTTTAGCAGTCCCCTCTATGTCTAAAATGTTAAGATATCTGTAAATAAGCAATTATTACAGACATAATAAAATGGAACTAAACAAAAGAGAATTTCTGAGAATTTCCTTTCTCTTCAGATATTCATAAATTAGAATTATTACAGCATATGTACTTGTTCTGCTCATCTATGGCAAGCTCAAATATTTGTATAGTATTTTATGTAGAAATAAAAAGCATGTTGATCAATTTTAAGATGCATGCTAACTGCTATCAAGTCTTCTTCACCATGTTACAAGATGGGCCCGGTGTTTCAGAGAGGTGATTAGGTAAAAGATTGTTTTTGTTTAAAGATTTATTTATTTGAAAGGCAGAGTTACAGAGATAGAGATATCTTCTAACTGCTGGTTCACTCTCCAAATGGCCACAATGGCTGGAGCTGGGCCAGACTGAAGCCAGGAGCCAAGAGCTCCTTCCAGGTCTCCCATGTGGGTGCAGGAGCTCAAATACCTGGGCCATTCTCTGCTATTTCCCAGGCACATTAGCAGGGAGCTGGATCAGAAGTGCAGCAGGCAGGACTCAAACCAGTGCCCACGTGGATGCTGGTATCACCAGCGGTGGCTTCAACTGCTATACCACAATTCCAGCCCCCAGGTAGCAAATTTCTTCTTAATCAGTCATCGCTTGTAGAGAAAGACTTCATTTAAAAATATATTTTTTTTATTTATTTGAAAGGCAAGTGTCAGAAATGGAGAAAGAGAGAAATATTGATCTTCCATCTGCTGGTTCACTCCCCAGGTGGCTGCAACAGCCAGGGCTGCACCAGACTGAAGCCAGGAACTTCTTCCAGGTCTCCCGTGTGGGTGCATAGGCCCAAGCACTTGGGCGATCTTTCATTGTTTTTCCCAGGCCATTAGCAGGGAGCTGGATCAGAAGTGGAGCAGCTGGAACTTGAACGGGTGCCCGCATGGGATGCCAGCATCACATGTGTGGCTTTACATGCTACACTTATTCTTCTTAATTGTCTTCCAATTTGAGGTTGCACTTTTCCAGATTTATGTACTTTTATTATGCTAACCCATACAGAAATGAAAAAATTTAGATGAAGAGAGCAACAACTCTAAAGTAGCAACTACAAAAAGTAAAGAGAAAGTAAAAGAGCAGCCAATTAAGTATAGGAACTGAGGCAGGGGACGCTAAGTCAGTGGACAGAATGCCAGAATGCAAGCAGTGTTTTCAATAACTATGTGTGCATATAGAGTATCATGTTAGGGATTATTGCCCAACTTTCAAAACTGATCACTTGTGACGGCAGCCTCAGTGAAGGCAGCCTATCACTACTAATTTTGTTTCAGCATTTTAAAGATTGAAACTACATAAAAAATTTCCACGAAGACTTTTTTTATGTTCTTGGATTAACCTTTCTATGTTTAAAGTCCAAGAGACCTTGAATCATTAATCCTATTTGGGTTGTAATTATCCTGGATAGCCTCTATGGTAAACATCAGGGGCTCTAAACTAAGTTGCTTATTGGGGAGTGTATTTTTCCATTCCAACTGTATTATGAACTCCATAAGGGCAGCATCTGTATTTTCATTATAGTTGAAATGACAGTGGAGAAAACATTATTACCTGCGTTCTTGGTCTCACATGGAAGAAGAATTTCCAAGCAGACAAGGCAAAGAGAAAAGCAAGATTTGAAGGTTTAAAAGCAAGATTTATTAAAGTCAGAGGCCTCCAGCCAGAGAGGAATCAAGGGGGGCTCTAAGAGAGGCAAAACCCGAAGAGGCCAAGGGGCCAGTGGTACTGGGGTTTCTAAGCACAATTTTGGAGAAGAAAAAAAACTCGAGATTCAGTAAGAAAGCAGGGACAAAATCCATCAAAAGATCTGATTTGCAATCTTTTATCCTCTCTGGCTTGCTCAAGATAAAGCAAAAAGAGCCATCAGAAGGGTGGGATACCTAACTTTACAGTACTTTACTTCACAGTAAACTGGATCTCAGAAGGAATTGCCACTCCTTTGTTATTCTTATGAAAAGACTGGAAGCTTCAAAGGAGAGGGCAAGCAGCCACTTTGGACCATGCTAATGACAACCTCTGGGGAAAGCAAGCATTCTGCACCCTGAAACTCCACCCTCCACCGGGACCACCTGGACTGCCACTAACCTGACTCCCTACATTTTTACCCCTTTACCCGCCTTCCTCAGAACCTAACAGTCCATTACACATAGGAGGGGCACAAGGCTTAATTATGCTGTGAACTCTATTTTTTTAGGAATTACCTTGCTCAACATGTAAGAACTTGTCGATGTAAATTCAAGCTTGACTTTTTTGTTTTTACCTTTATTAATATATGAAGTGTTCTTCTAGGAATACTGATAAAATGGGCAGTTAGAAGTTAACTTAGGTTTTTTTTTTTATTTCTTGAAGTTTAGTTCCTAAATCAATGTTACTTAAGAAGTTAAAAATTCACATTTCTATGTCCCACCCGAAACCAAAAACATCAAATTCTCAAATCCTCTGGTGGTGGATACTGAGTAACTGTATTTTTTATCAAGTTTATCAGATGATTCTGGAGCTCAGTAAAATCTGAGCTCTTATTTAGCAGTACTAGCCAAGAGAATTGTCCCAGGAGTAGCTTATTTTACTGGGATCTCCCTCTATTGTAAGCTTAGAGATTTAACAGTGGTACTTCTCTTTCTTCTGAGTTTTCAACATTAGCTTTACACTTGTGTATCTGTGTCATCTTTATTCCAGATTCTGACCTCCTGTCTTAAGGCCCTGAATAGATCTACTGACTGCAACTCCTAATCAAAGCTCCCTTTACTTAATGATCTTATTTTAATGTTCTTAACACCCAGACTATACCCTGATTTTGGTTAATTCATTCATTTGGTTCAAAAAGGAAATTTTGAGTTCCTTTCCCTTACAGCAAATCTATATTGATACATCTTGGAGGTGAGAATAATAAAAGCTCACTATTAACAACGGGGAAGTTGAGCAGTTTTGCTTTTTTTGTTTTGATTTTTTTTTTAACAGGCAGAGTTAAACAGTGAGAGAGAGACAGAGAGAAAGGTCTTCCTTCTGTTGGTTCACCCCCCAAATGACCGATACGGCTGGCGATGCGACGATCCGAAGCCAGGAGCCAGGTGCTTCCTCCTGGTCTCCCATGCGGGTGCAGGGCCCAAGCACTTGGGCCATCCTCCACTGCACTCCCGGGCCACAGAAGAGAGCTGGCCTGGAAGAGGGGCAACCGGGACAGAATCCGGTACCCCGACCGGGACTAGAACCTGGGGTGCCAGCGCCGCAGGTGGAGGATTAGCCTAGCTAGCCAAGGCGCTGGCCTTGATTTGTTTTTTAATTTGAAAGGGAGGGAGACAGTCAAAAAGAGAAATGCAGAGAGCTCCCATCTGCTGATTCACTCTCCAAGTGGACACAACAGTCCTGGCTGGGCCAAACTGAAGCTGACAGCCAAAATGCAATACACGTTTTCCATGCATGTGGCAGGGACCCAACTACAACATAATTCCTGAAAATATTTACTTATTTGCTTGAAAAGCATATTGACAGAGACAGAGAGAGATCTTTCATTCGATGCTTCATTCCCCCAATGGCCACAACCGCTAGAGCTAGGCCAGACTGATACCAGGATCCAGGAACTCCACCCGGGTCTCCTACATAGGTGGCAGGAACCCAAGATCTTGGGGCATCATCTGCTGCCTCCCTAGTGAACTAGCAGGAAAATGGATTGGAAGTGTGGCATAACCTGTATTGGAAGTAGACAGTCTGAGATGGGATGTGGGGATCCCATCTGGCAGTTTAACGTGCCACACCACAACATTTTACCTACATTTTTTCTTTGTTTTCCTAATGTATTATGTATATATATACACACACATACACACATATGTCTCTCTGTGTGTGTGTATATATATATATATACTCACATATATATGTGTATGTATGTGTATATATATGTATATATATGAGTGTATAGTCTTTGCAACTTTCATTATTTTATTTTATTCTATTTCTTTTTTTTAATAGGAATAGCAATCAAGCCATGACTTAGACATTCATTTGAAGGGATTTTTCAAAAACCTGGAATCTTTTTGGTAGATTAGTTAACATGAGTCAATAATTAGCCTGGAAGATAAAAGTTATGTGTTTCCGAATTCCTAGGAAACACTACTTGAGAAATTCTCACCAACTAAAAATTTCGGGTTATTTATTTCTGCTGCTCAGGAAGTTTAGTGACAATTTTTGTGTTTTTTTTTTTTATTATTTTACTTCACAGTTTGGTAGCTCTCAGTAACTTTTCATTGTACTCATGTCTTTTTGAGAAATGGAACTTTTTGAGAATCTAAGAAAAGTGAATAGAATCCCTTAATAAAAAATTTATATTCATAAAATATTTCAGAAATTTCTTACAGATTAAAAATCCCTAACTTCTAAAATGAAAAAACAAAGACCCTATTTTGTATTTTAAGAAATCACCACAATTTAGCCCTGACTTCCTTCCCAGTCTAATTTTCTGCTGTTCTCCAATATGTATTACTCACTTTAACAAAACTAAAATATCCCATTTCAGTACACCTTAACTAACTATTCAGGCTGCATTGCCTTTTTTTTTTTTTTCAGAGAAAGGCATTTTGAACTTATCTTTCTACCTAGATTTCATTTTGCCCCATATCTATCTCAAAATCATATCTGTATCAAATCATATATCCTCCATCAATTTTTCCTACAAGATGTCCATGGCCAGAGGATACTTTCATGCTTTTGAATGTCTACATGGCTCAATGAGTAAGCAACTTCAAACTTTCTGATAATGCAGTGTTTTTTTGTGGCCATGAAGCTTTTCAACTGAATGCAATTCATTTCGTTAGCTACACTGGGCGCCTATAGTGGTAACCGGCATGTGTTATTTACCTATTTATTCTTTAGGGTGCCTAGGAAAGCATAATACAGGTAAGTAGGACTAATACTTCTTGAATGGAGGAAAACACAAAAGAACACCAACTCCTTAGGTAAGCAGCTGGCTTGTTGATTAATACAACAGACTTAAAACGAAATTAAATAGTTGTGTTGCTTCAAATTTCATGTGACAATCTGTTCCTCATGCAGTTGTTTATTAGTGTTGTTACAGATATGGAGATAAAGGACACTCGAATCCCACAGTGCTGACAGAAGTCAGGTGTTTTAGGGAAAAGCTAGACAAGAGATTTAACAGAGCTTCCATTTAGTAAGGTAGCAGGGGGCATTACCAAGAACCAATTGCTTAAATTAAAGACCTACTGAAAAACATTGCAAGGTGTTTAATATGTCTCCTGAGGAATCAATAGCAATAGACAGGGTGAAGAGGGCAAGAGATACACTCTGTACAGTAGCATTCAAAAGCACACAAGGGATAAGTCACTGTGACTGATAGTGACTGGCTAAGAAAAGTTAATTAGGAGTAACAAAGAACTCTGCATTCACTCCTGAATAATAAACATGTCATCAATATTGCTGTGTTTCAGCACAAATAATGATGACTATATAGTAATTGAGGATATATATCTATCTTACAGTGTTTCCATTGTAAAGTCTTTTTTAAAAAAGATTTATTTATTTTACTTGAAAGGTTGAGTTACAAAGAGAAAGGGAGGGACAGCGAAATCTTCTACCATGGGTTCACTCCCCAAATGGCAGCAAAAGCCAGGGCTGGGCCAGGCCGAAGCCAAGAGCCAGGAGCCAGGATCTTCACCCGGGTCTCCCATGTGGGTGCAGGGGCCCAAGCACTTGGGCCATCTTCTGCTGCTTTCCTAGGTGCATTAGCAAGGAGCTGGATCGAAAATGGCACAGTCGGAACACAAACTGGCACACATATGGGATGCCAGTAATGCAGGCGGCAGCTTTACCCGCTGTCACAATGCTGGACCACAGAGTAAACTCTTATGTATTGATTTTTGTGTAACATTTCAAGAATACCTATTCCACCCTAAAGCACCAAATAACTGAAAATTTTTTGATTTAGATTTCTTCACTTCCAGTCGTCTTTTCTTAGGTAGTTCTTTTAAGTCTATTTACAAAATATTTCCAATTATTATGGCTGCACGTTTTCCATTCTGTTTAGTGAAATTATCTGAATAGAACTCAATCATCACAAATAAAATGTGCTCAGTGGCTATATATTTCATTTAGCAAGGGAAAACAAAGATTTATAGATGGAAACTTGTCACATATGACAATCCATAGATAGCAATGTAAAGAAATAAAGAAACGAGTTGCAGGCTGTGTTTTCATGTTTTCTTTATCAAGGACTTGATAAATCATTTGAAAATGCCAAGAAGGGTGGGAATGGGGGTGGGAGGGCAGGCATGGTGGGAAGAATCACTATATTCCAAAAACTGTACTTAAGAAATGCATGAAGTTTGTATTCATTAAATAAAAGGTAAAAAAATGGAAATAGATATAACACATAGTTCTAGAAGAAATACCATAAACAAACCAGCCTGTGGCATAATGGATTAAACAGCTGCCTGTAACGCTTAGCATGCCATAGGGGCACAGGTTACTCCACTTCTGATCCAGCTCCCTACTAACATGCCTGGGAAAGCAGTGGAAGATGGACAAATTCCTTGGGCCCATGCACCCATGTGGGAGATCCAGATGAAGCTCCTAATTTCTGGCTTTGGCCTGGCCCAGCTCTGGTCGTTGCAGTTATTTGAGGAGTGAACCAGTAGATGGAAGATCTCTCTCTCTCTCTCTCTCTCTAACTCTGCTTTTCAACTAAATAAAATAAATCTTTCTAAAAAATACCCAAAAAAAAAAAAGAAAAAGAAAAAGACTTACCTATTCTCTGGAAAAGAATAGAGCAAACAAATGTTGGGACAACCCAACCACAGTTGTATTAATATACATGAGGAAGCAACAGCTAGTGTTATTCTACAGAAATGAATGGATGAATAAATAAATAGACTATAAAAAAAGAAAGAAAAAAGAAAATTCCAATAAATATGATACTTTATTAGGATCTGGGTTTTTCTCAGTGACTATAAAAGAAAGAAAATCAGGCATTTGGCTTAAAGGCACCCACATCTCATATCAGAGTGCCTGGGTCCAGGTTTCAGCTCTGCTCCTGATTCCAGTTTTCAGCTGATGTACACCATGTAAGGCTGCGAGTGATGGCTCAAGTATTTGGATCCTTGTCACCTCCATGACAGACTTGGATTGAGTTCCTAGCTCCCAGTTTCAGCCTAGCCCAGGGCTATCTGTTGCAGGCATTTGGGAAGTGAATCAGCAATGGGAGTGCCTTCTCTCTACTCCACTCTCAAATAAAGTGTTTTTTAAAGCAATGATTTGTCTGTTAAACCCTACTATGAAGTTGGTAGTTGCTAGGCCATTAAAGTTAGTGTACATCAAATAACAATCTCACATGCCATCTGAATATGACTTAACATCGTATGTGGTCACTGAGTATTACATAGCTTTAGCTAACTTCCCTAGAATTCCCTGTAAGATATTATCTTGTTGACAGTATATAGCATTTATATATTTGGAGAATGTAACACCCCATTGATTTTGACTTGGTAATCTTTTAACTAGTTGCCAAAAAAAAAAAAAAAAAACACAAAACAATCAAGAACTAATATCCAGTTTTCCCAATCAGATGGTCCTCTACTGTTGATTTGAGAAATCGACTTAATAAGACAGCCCTTGCTTAAATATTATGTACTTCTGAAACAGAAAGCCTATGATAATTTAATGATAGTATTTCAGTCCCCATACAGTTCACGTCCAGGTCCTTCCTTACTAACATCTTATATTGGTATGGTAAATGTTACAATTAAGTAATCAATACTGACACATGATTACTAGCAAAAGTCTATCTTTATTCATATTTCCTCAGTTATCCCCTTTCTGTTCCACCTTACAACTATTCAGCATGTCTCCTTGGGTTCTACTTAGTTGCGATAATTTCTTTGACTTTTGACAACACTGCTAGTTTCAGGATTACTGACCAGCTATTTTGTAGAATGTTCCTATATTTAAACTTATCTTTTTCTCACAATAATATTACGATAATGGGCTTGGGGGAGCAAGAAGACAGATTTATAATACTATTCTCATCACATCAAAAGAGGTGTACATGCTATTGATATAAACATACACTTCTGATATCAGATTTCTCCAATAACAGTGTAAATATACATCTTCCTGTCCCCTTGCCATGCAGAGCTCACATTTTAGAAAGAAGTCATTATGTGCAGCCCACTCTTAGGGTTCAGTATTCTGCTCCTACTTCTTGAGAGCAGAGTACCTACATAAATTATTTGAAATTTTTCTGCACAGCAGGTTTTTCTTTTCTCTCATTTATTCAATCATCTGTCTATAACAGTATGAAATCCTGCATACTTATTTTATATTTTGCTTTATAATCCAGTATCACTGTGTTGTTCAAATTGTTCCATTTTTGACCATTAGAAGAATTTTTCAGTTGGTTCCTGTGTCCCTTTGACTTGTCTCCACTGCATTTTTAAGAAATTCTTATTTTTTGACACTACAACATGTCCCAGGTACATATTGCAGAATATTGTATTTAGGATAAAGGCTATTTGTGGAAGATCCAGTGTTTCACAATCATCTCCCTTAATTTTGATTTCCCTTCTTTATTTTTTAAAGTAACTAATTTGAGGAGGAAGGAGAGAGAGAGAGAAGAGAGAGATCTTCCATCAGCTGCTTCACTCTTCAAATGGCCACAACAGCCAGGGCTGTGCCTGGCCATAGCCAGGAGCCTGGAACTTCAGATGGATAAAAGGGACCCAGGTACTTGGGCCAACTTCCTCTGCTTTCCAGATGTAATACCAGAGAGATGGATGGAAAGTAGATCGGCTGAGATTCAAAATAGCACTCCAATATGGCATGCTGACATTGCAGGCTGCCGCTTAACTCACTACACTACATCACAGGCCCCTGGTTTCCCTTTTTTAAATACAAGAATTTCACACCAATATACAAGTACACAA
The DNA here is from genome assembly GCF_964237555.1 of Oryctolagus cuniculus. Classification (NCBI taxonomy): domain Eukaryota; kingdom Metazoa; phylum Chordata; class Mammalia; order Lagomorpha; family Leporidae; genus Oryctolagus; species Oryctolagus cuniculus. The sequence goes on from NC_091453.1 coordinate 63,505,081, forward strand.
TAAATACATACACATATATATGTATATATATATAAACATAAACATATGTGTGTATATCTAGCTTATAAAAGGTTGCAACTATTTTCACTTATGAAGTCATGAGAAAGTCATCAACAAGGTTAGCATTAAGGGGCAGAATTCTTACAGGGGTCAGAAAAAAAACATTGAAGTCTAAGAAATAATTTTCAAACTTGCGTATTAAGTGAGTAGTTGCACAATTTGCAACAGCTAAATATAATTACTATGTTATTCTTGGAGTCATATTATAAAGCACAACATATTTTAGTCCTTTATTTTTATATCCACATGTAGAAGTGAAGTGATACTTGCCTTTCAAATATTAGACATAATAGTCACAGGTATTTATTTATAATACAAAGGTACTTTAAAATGTTCATGGCAAAGAATTAAAATATGAGTGCTTTGAATGAAAAAAATTTCTGAAAATATGAAATATTATTTGCATCTACATAAACTCATACTTTAATTCCATTTTCCACAAACATTTTAAAGAAATGTGGCCCGAAAGTATCACCAGATTGCTATATATAGAAGAAAGTCCCAATTTGTCATCCATCAAATGTATCCTAATAGATGCTGATGTCAATTGGTATGCGATACCACATTCTCAGGAATGAGACATGAGGACTAAGATATCTCACTCTCAGGAATGAGGCCAGAAGTAACAACAAATTAAAATCAAACAACACAGATTCTAATTCTGAAAAGGCTAGGAATCATTGCATTAAATATAAATTATTTGTTTATATGCTTTAAATTTAGTAAATCAAATGAAAATCTTTTGTAAATTTGCATTTTCAATCATTTTAAACTATATTTTCATCTTAATCTTTCTATAAACAACCATAAAACCGTAGTCTATTCCTTGTTCTTTCCTTTGCAGTCGCAGTCTCTAATGAATAATGCAGTGTAAAGTGAAGCAAGCCTAGCTCTGAACTTTAGAAAACAATACTATTCTTTGCCTAGGATAAAGATAAGCAACAAACAGACATCCAACAAAATGATATCTGGATAAATATGAACTGTAGTTGTGAATGCTATTTTCACATTAAAGATTTTCCTTGACAGCATGAGAAAATATATGGAAAGTGCTTCATGCCTGGCACAGTGTTTATCAAAAGATTCTTCTTACTTTTAATGCTGTAATGCTGTTGTCTCATGATTGTTACCTTTCCAAAGTCATCTCCTACCACTCTATTGAGCACTCTACTCCAGATGTACTATCCTCCCTTGTGTTTGAACATATCAAGCTCACTACCATCTCAGGGCCCTTGAAATTGCTGTTCTTTCTTTCTGCAAATATCTCCTTGAAAATATCCACAGAGTTCACTTTCCAATGCATGAGAGAGTGTCTTCAAATAAGTTTCACTCATTTGGATTCAGGATTTCCCTTATGAGTAAATATTTCCCAAGCAGATTCCATATCACAGATGGGTGTGCAATGAGGATGAAGACCCACAGTACATTTGATCCTATCTGAATGGCTTGGTTAAGAAAGCAAATAGACTGTCATGTGCCTGTTTTCACAAGGGCATAGGCCCCTGTCCATGAGGCGTATGATCAAGTAGCTGAATAGCCAGATCCCCAGAGGACAAAATGGCACCATGGTTACAGGATGACTGGAAAGTCACCTCTGTGACCACGGGCCATGCATGTGATGCTAAAATTGTTATAATGAACAACAAGGCAGGACATATTTTTTTACTTCATAAGTTATGTTAAAGGATGTTTTGAACATTAATCAATGGACTGTGCTGGGACATATGACATTAATTTGTATAGAAAACCATGAATGGTGTACACAGGAACAGTAACCTCTCATTTGCTTCAAATTCTTGAGTCAGACATTTTGTCTTCTTCCTTCATTTCAGTTAAATCTCTGCTCTAAGATTACTTTTCCAGAAAAGTCTTTCCTATCTGAAGGAGCACCTTTTCCATCAATCTCTTCTCCTCCAATTTTTATTCATGTGATTTATAGCTCTATAACATTGTAGCTTTAGTTCATTTTATTGCACCTCTCTCCCCAGTGGAATGTGTATTCCATGAAAACAGCTTCTCTGATTTGATCTTGTTTTACCACTAATACCTAGAAGAGTTCCTGGCACACAATGGTGCTCAGTATTTCTGGAATGAATTAGTGAATTCTAAGTCTTATTCATCCAATTCTCCTTTCTTTGGAATATCAACATACACAGTGACAGCTGCATTTGTTTCCAGGCAAATTTCACTTTAAAATTGGAAAGGACTCAAGTGCAGTGGGAATTTTGAGTGTTGTCTAACCATGTGTCTAGCAAACACACACAAAATCACATATCAGCACAGTTACTAGGTTCTGCCAAAACTTAAAGCCCCAACAGGTAGGATGAGCCCGTGCTCCCCACTCCCTTCAATTTCTGCAAACTAAACAACTATGTTAACCTCCAATTTTATACTAGGCTATGTTCTGGACCCATAAACAACTTATTTGCATTTTATTTTATGTCTTCAAACACAATGAGGAAATAAGTCTGTTTTAGCAAATGATGTTTAGCAAAATCTTAATATTAAAAATGTGGCATCCACTTGTGTCCTTATGCCATCATTTATTTATGAGAAATTTCAAATATTTATATATATAATTTCATGACTAAATATTCTATTATGTAGGAATCATAATCATAACACACTATTAAATATTCTGTATCTTGAATGTTATGACTGCAATAAAGGATTCTTAAGTAAGGTAGTTATGGGGATGTAAAGATGCAGTTAGTAGATAATTAGGACAATAGTGAAACTATCACTGAGCCCAAGTTTCTGATACTAGACATATTGATGTACATTCTCACAGCATGGAATCATGATACAGAGCTGTTTTTAAATGCATTGCACACACATAATTCAATTACACAGGAGTATAGTTGCATTTAAATCCTCAAAGGAAGATATTATTATGCTTTTAATATTGGTTTCAATATTCTTCTTAAGACAAATAGTGAGTTTTTCTGTTAGATGCATGTTTGTAATTTGGTCCTTTCTCTATTCATTGTCTGTAATATTTGTAGAAAGTGGAGTGGCATAAAGACCCTTACTTTACCCTGAATGTCAGAGTTTACCTTGCACTAGTTTGATAATTCTCCATATTGACCACAATTTTCCTTTTTGTAAAAACCACAGGTGTTATAGTGAAGGGATGACAGGCTACTGTCAACTTAGCCAGATCCATTCCTTGTACTCCCCAATATTACTGGAGAAGAGAAATGTTAGAGAAACAAGATGTCAGAAAACTCCTAGAATTTTCCTTGACCAAGACCTGGAGATTTAGAATGGACAATGAAAGGGTAGCAAACCACCACATTTCACTTAATAACATATTCAATGAACCCCTTTCTTTCTGCCTAACGTATCCCTAGCATATCAATAAAACCACTTCCTGTACTTATTTTAAGAAGTCATTAACTTTCCACAGAAACCATAGGTAGGACAATTAATAGAACATTTATTTAGAACATGAAAAAAGTCAAGCATGAAATCAAAAGAGAAGAGAAATATATTTCTTAAAAATTGCTTGGTGACATTTTTAAATTTGATGTTTTATCCAGCATTTTCTCTTATTATCTAATTAATATACATGTGCTATAAATTTCATTCACAGATTCTCAAAGATGTTTGTTAGAAGAGTACAGTAGGTAATTTAGACTTCCCTACAGCAGAGTTAAAAGTATTTATTAATGGCAAACATCAGCACTTTTAAAAACTGTTGCTCATGGTGAGAAAAGAGAATTTAAAAATCTGCTAAATCTTAAAGTATGGACTGCCTGTTATTTGAGAATCTGTTATGTGTACCAAATGCAACTTTCAATCACAAGAGATACATAGCATTTCCCTAGGAGATAGCAAAATGTGTACAGAAATTCACAAATACACACTTTATTCTTAAGTCTATATTATGGACAATTTATATTACACTCAAAGTCATTCACAAAATCTTCATGTTTACAGTTCAAGACAGATGAGTTCTATAAAGACATCATTTTGCAGAGTTTAGTCATCTTTTGCCATGATGTGGTTATATGTTGCTTTAATATTATGGTTTGAGCTTATGGCAGTAAGACAAGGAGGATATATTGGGAAAACTTATGTCAAGGGGCAAATGTTTCTGTCCCCTAGAGAGACACAGTATGCCAAATATCCAGGTTTCCAAATAATTTGGCATAATTTCCTGTCAACTATTGTATGATTTGAAACATATCAAAAATATTTCCTTTTCTGTGCCATTTCTACTATTTAGTTACATTAAGAAGATTTTCAATTGTGCCTAAAGCATTTTGAGAATATAGAAATTTTTGATAGTCAAAAAGAAAAAAGCCAGAGAAGTAAAGATTCACTAGGCTAAGTTATATTTGGCAATATAAGAGAGCAGAACATAAGTTTCTTCCCCTCCAACAATACCAGTGGACACAACAGTAAATGTAAAATCCAATGTTTAATAAGCTTTACCCAAACTACAATATATTGTCACTTTTTATTGCACTTTAATGTCCTGAAATAGCTGTTATGTGCCATTTTCTACTTTAGGATCTTATTGCTGTAAGAAACATTTTATTTCTTATTTTATGTGGAAGAGCTTCCTGATTTGTTGCAAGGAATCTCAAATGTCAAAGGAAGCTGTTCTATATTCTCATATCAATACAGCATAGTTTCAAAAGTCCACATGGCAACGATGAACTAAGGAACAAAGATGTGCTGAGCAGTTGCACTTTGATTTTGTCACAGTTGGCCTGACTCACAAAGTCAAAAAGAGTTCTGTACGACTCACGACACTTGTACAAAGAATTGCAGCTATCTGAACATTTTCAGCCACAGAGGATATTTGCAGAAAATTGCTAATCACAATAAACATATCTTAGAACTGAAACAAAATTCTTAACTGAATGGGGATGGACTAGGAGAAGAAACTCAGCACCCCCAAAATAATTCCCAACAATTATCAAAACATATATATTATTTCAGTTTTCCTTTAGAGACTTAGAGAAGAGGGTTCCTTGGAGTCCCTGATTGGCTGTATACAAATTCGGAGTTTATTACAGCACTTTCTATTTAAACTCGAAGTGAGACAGTATTTTCGAGGATAAGTTGACCTATGCTATATGGCTTTCAGTGATACGACTAAAACTCCTACCTTGCTGAAGAATCTTCTATGTTGTCATCAGCCATCATCTCCAAATCTTGTGAGCGTTTTTCATAAGCTTCTTTGAACAAATTCTCTCCTGTAACTGCTTTAGGAGTATCTTCATTTGCTTGAAGATGTTCTAGCAGGTTTTGGTGGTGCCAATTCTGAAGGGCTCTTTGATGGGCAGGAGCCGGTCCTGGCACTGGTGCCAGTATATTGTGGTGGACAGGACTGCTGCTTTTCTTTAGTCCGTTTCTGTCCCGAGAGTGGTTCTTCAACCTGCCCTGAACCGGGGTCCCTCTATGCTCATATCCTTCCTGCTGAAGGCAGCTTCCAGTGCTGGGCGAGCCTTGAGAAGGATGACTAAACCACCTCCAGCGTAGCCTGAGGATCTGTTTCACATCAAACTCTTTCTTGCCGGACACTGACATCGTAGCAGGAGGCAAGACAAAAGCCTTCTCTCACAGAAAGGAAACGGAGCCTTTGTTATCTCTTGTTTCTCTGCCTCTTCGTAGAACTAACAAAAGCACAAGTGCCCGGAGAGCAGTCTTGCTTGCTTTCTCTCCCCTCCCCCGCTGCCTATGGAACACTGTGAATACTTCTAGCCTTCCAGCTGAAGCAGAAAGCTGTCGCTAACAGTGTAGGTGGGAACCCATACTGACAGGATGATGAGGTCAGACCTTAAACAAGTAAATCAGCTTAGCACAGGAAAGCAGCTACCACAACACACTCCAGCTGCTTGATCTCAGGCTCGCAGCCCTCCCGCCGGGGCTTGCAACAATCTAGCCCACCTTCTTCAGTCCTGAAGTACAGGAGCTGCAGCTGAAAGCCAGGCAAGTGAGTAGAAGTGGGATGTTGAAACTCACTTCCTTCTAGCTTCTCTCCCTTCACACCGCCCCCTGCCAGGTTCATTTCACCAGCCCACTTCTAAAATTGTGCCACTTTGTCCTAAGAGACAGGGGAATTCATTATGCTCTAGTTGGGGATCCTTCTTATGGAAATTTTGAGAGTAATTCATTAAGGAAAACCATCTTGTCATCAGTTCCTCCACACTGATGTGTTGTAATTAATTACATCCAAAACTCTTCTGAAAATGTGGATGTCTCTATACAAAATTTTGCATTGAAAACTGAACAATTTCAGAAACATAAGAAAGTGTTGGTTATTCATAATCATGCACACACACACACACTTCTATGTATCTCTGCATGCACACACACACACACACACCCCTCTAGAGAATGTAGTAACGATGTTTTATGCCTACATATGAAAAGAGCAGTGCATTTCTAAGCTGGTTAGATTAAGAGATGTCTCCTCAGTGACCAAAGCTTAACAATGAGCAGTCCATTCTGGCTCCAAGCCAGTACAAACACTTCCTTATCATGCCCTTTATTTCCACAAGCAGTGTTAAAGGTTTATTTTCATTGCTCAGAAATCCTTATGAGAGGATGCAACAGGGCAGGTTTTGAACTCACTCCAAATGACCATACTGCTGGGTAATAACAGTGCCCCAGGTATTTCGAGATCTGAATGCACGACTCTGTACAGAAGTAAATGTTTCTACAACAGACTCTCATGTATCAGAAATTCATCTACCAATGCAATCTTGACACTGTTTGAATTTCATCCAAGTCGCAATGCCACGCATACTGGTCGTAAGTAGGAAGCTTTATTAGAGTATCCTTAGAAAGAATATGGAATTTGTATGCTTCTGGTTTTATGGTTAATGAGCTGTGTGACCTTACACAGCTCACTTTTCTTCCTCGCATCTCAGTTTCTTCATATACAATGTGAAGAAGCTGAGCAGATTTCTAGGTTTCCACCGGCACCAACACACAATGGGTTTAGAAATAAATGAGAAATTGAATGAAATGAATCTCTTTATGTTTTGGAAGGCACTTTTATCTCCAGGATTTTTTTTTAATATAAATTCTTTCCTGTCTTATTTTTCTATGTTATGCTTAATTTCTGTGTCAACTAGACCAGGGTAGGGCGTACAAGATAATTCTGGGTGTTTCTGTGAGGATGGTTTTGATGAGCTTGAATGTTAATTGATACCTTGAGTAAAGTGGATTCCTTTCCTGATTTGGTGGGATTCATCCAATCAGTTGAATGGCCGAATAGGCAGAAGGCTGATCCTCCTGGGCCTAAGAGGGAATTCCTCCTCCCTGACTGCCTTCAAACTGGAATGTGGGCTTTTTATATGGCCTTCAGACTTGAACTGAAACATCGCCTCTTCTTGGGTCTAACGCCTCCTAGCATTCAGGCTGAACCTATACCATGGGCTCTCCTGGGTCTCCGGCCTGCTGGCTTCTCAGCCTCAATAATCACATGAGCTAGTTCATTTTCTTTTTCTTTTTAAAACAGTGTTGCTTAGATGACATATTTTTAACATGCATTACAGTCAATGGCTTAATGACCTTACTAAATAAAGAACTCAAAAAATAAAAAGTAAAAACACCATACTCCAGTAGGAAGAGAGTCAAGGCCTATAAACAATAATCAAACGA